>NW_017731976.1:1032290-1037299 GCF_001890085.2 Hipposideros armiger | reverse complement strand
TTTTTGTCTGTGGTTCATTAATCTGGCTGTTCTTAAACACGCACGGTGCCCAGATTGATGCCAGCACCTTTTTCTTTAGGACACATTTCAAGCTGTCAAGGACTAATTAGGTAAATCATCACTAGCATTTTAGAATCATTTATCTTTTTATTCTTCCCTTAGGTCGTTAAGTGATCATCTCCATTTGTCTTTCATTCTTTCACAAATCTCTAGGCTAATTTTTTTTCATGCACATCTAGTGCTCTGAAGGACTTCTCAAAGAGCCTGCCTTTCTCCCAGGAAATTTGGGGCCACTAGAGAGACTTACAAATAGATGGGTATCATGTCAGACACACCAAAGGATCAATCCAGTCTCCTAGAAGTAACCTACACCTCAGATGCGCTGAGTATGGAAAAGCACTGGTTTTCTGAACTCCTTTCATCCCTGAATACTGGGGAATTCATATGAGAATTAGCAGCTCAGGGACATTCCCCAAAGCTGGACTTTGATGGAGCTGAGCTGTTCCTGTGAGTCCTGCCCTCTGTTCGTTACCTCCTTTGGTGTAACAGGCACGTTTGTTGGAGTAGGGTGTACATTTGCATCATGTCGTAACATGTCATTTGAAGTTCTAACCTGAAAGCTCCTGACCTTTCTCCCCATGCCACTTGGAAGCCATCCTTGTGCAAATGGTGTTTTCCTGTGCCTGGTGGAGCAGCCCCTTGCCCTCTATGGCCCTGCGATCAATCGCACGTGGCACCCTACAGTGAGCTCCTAACACTAGGACCTCATTGAACAGGGAATAGGGAAGCTCGTGAGAAGAAAAACACAAAGATTTATCATTTAGGAGTATTATTAAAGTTTACCTCATCCCTGCTTAAACAGAGAACAGGAAAGAATGACTTAATCTTATTCTCAAATTAAATTTCTGTTGTACTCATTACTTAATGCCACTTATATCACAGTGAATTCTAAATTTTAACTTTGTCCTATAGCACATGATATTGGTGCCGATGGACTTTCTGTACAGTAACTGTATTAAAGAGGAAACGAAGCATGTTTTCAATGTATTCTTTGTTGAGTCTTCTAAAAGTGAAATTCATGTTCACGGAATTGTATGATCTTTTGTAACCTTTCCCCCGTTCCTCTATTTATGGCGTACAGATTTTGCCAAGCCTGGGTCAGGAACTATGTCAAAAATTCAAGCAATGTTGCAGTGTTGAATTCCTGAACACAGATCGTTTCTCCCCAGCTCTGGTTTCGTAACTGTCGTGTCCTTATGAATTGAAGGTTTATGCTTCTATTTTGAACCAATCTGTTGGACTCATTAGCATTCCCAGCCTTGCCCTACATAGCTGGGGCTGCTTGCCTCTCTAGGTGTTGAGAGCAACAGCTGTGGAAAATATTTAAATCAAACTGGTGACCTTGTTAGCAAGGAGCCTGTGATCACATTTACCTCCGTTGGAACTGTAATTTGTAAAAATATAATTGGGCCACAGAGCTAGTAAAATGGGTTAACAATTGTTTTTAGTTTCTGGGCTGTTGTGTTATTCCATTACATATTTGTTATTTCAGATTACCATAATAAGAACAAGGCATTTTACCGTTCTCCTGACAAGTCACATAATATCTAACCCAAGCAGAGATCTAAAAGAAAAATTAGCATGTAAGCAGTGGTACTAGCGATAACTTTCTTTCGTGAGTAAAATAAACAAGGATGAAAGAGTCATTTCCACTCTCGGCATGTGGGGCCAGGTACCTCTCACCCCCACCTTCCTGACGTCTAGTGGCCGCTCCCTCTGACTCCATTACCTGACTCTTGGTTTATCCAGGTGCCTGGACAAATTAGAAGTATTTTGGTGCAGACACACTGATATTGTCCCTGTGCCGCTCAGAAATTCCCCATCAGTCCGTTCTGCCTTCTGAAGAGCAAGTAACTCCTGTTCGGTGTGGAGGTCCCTCATAGTCTAGTTTCCCAGCTGCTCCTCGCTGTGTTCCATGCAAGAGCTCCCCAACTCAGACACCCACCTTTCCTGGCCTCAGGCCTCTGCCATTAATATTTATTACCTATACTTGGGGCAAGTCTCCAGGCTTCTGGTCTTTCCACCAACAGCTCCCCCAAGGGTCATCGAAAGATGGCATCACCCAGCCAGAAGGTCCCAGCAGTCCCGCTGTCCACCTGCTCCCTAACCACGCCTCCTTTGATCCCAGTTCTCCACAGCCCCTTCTCACTCTGTGCTGGGCCGGCTAATCCTGAACGCAGAGACTCAATGTGTGTCAGCTCTCTGTAAGCAAGCCTTGTGACACACATCCATGAGCTTAAATTCTGAGAATCATTTTGTTGGATAAAGACAACCAGAGGTCCAGAATGCACTGGTCTTCTCTGTTATTAAGTGCATAGCTGCAGGAACACGGAGAGGGAGGCGAGCCCTTGTGCCCTACCCCGCCCAGCAGCACTTTCCTAAACCATGGCAACCGCGGAGCCCTCTCCAGGACATCCCATGGTGCCCATGCCCCACTGCGCGCTGCTCTGTGTTGTTAAAGGACCTGGGTGCCTGGACTGTCTTCTGGATGCGAGGCCTTTTGTCTTCCTCCAGCAGACTGCCTTGTGGACAGCAAGCCCTGGTGCTGCTGTTCTGTGTTCCACACACTACCCAAGCTGGCCTGTGCCTTGTCCGCCTGCGTCTGCTTCTGTGCCCAGACTCACCGTGCTGTGCATGCTGGACCTGCTCCTCTCCACTGGGACGCAAGCCGCTGACCGGCGCCCGCCTGCCCCTCACCTCCAGGGGCGGTCCCCACATCCCTACGGGGTCCTTCACACTTCTTCACTCCTGTACCCTAACGCCACTGCACCCTGGACACCCGGCTGTCTCTGGGCTTGGAAAGCCATGTTCATCAAAGCTTCTTTTCCCTCCTGATATGAGATTTTTTCCCCAGGTGCCTCAGAAGGGGTGGGTGTGAGGAATATTAATATAATTGTATTTATCTATTTTAAATGTGCACAGATATTTGTGGGAAATTACTCTACTACTGGTTTGGTGTGTTTTTCCATGTTATTTAAAATTAGCTTTTCTTTCAGAGCCACAGTTGGCTAGGTACAAATTTTAACAAGGACAGATGACCAGGGTAGATCCTAAGAAAAATAGATTAGAAATCCTAAAGCTACATGCTCCTGGGAGAGTAAAATAGCACACTGATCTTTTTTGTGGCTAGTTTCCTGCTGCTGATGCCTCTATGGCAGCTTCCAAACCCTAGCGGTGGTCTGTGTCCCCAGCCAGCTCCCAGTGCTTTGTGGGTTCCTGGCAGAGCGGGGCGAGCCTGCGTTTACCCCCGCTTCTCAGGCCCTGCCTCATATCACAGCATCCACTTGCTCTGTGGCCTTTGCTGTTTTGGTTTCACTCCCCGACACCCCAGATTGTGTGGTACACACGTGTCTTCCAGGCAGTGAGGATTCTCTTGATCCTGACATGTGCTGCTTGGAAATAAACATCAGGGTGGCCATCACCTTATCACTGTCCATCCCTGTGGAGTATGAGTGCACGAGTGTGTGTGTACACATGTGTGGATGCTCATGCATGTGTGTGTGCCCCTGTANGGACATTTGCACTGTGTCCGTTTCGGAGCTAGTATGAGAAGTGTTGCCGTGCACATCCTTGGATCTCTTGCTGGCATCTGTGCCCATTTCTGCTGGGCACATCCCCAGGTGTGGGATTGCTGAGTCACAGGACACGAGTATGTTAGGACTCCGTACACAGTGCCAACGAGATTCCCACAGAACTGGTACCAAGTTGCACTCTGAAAGGCAGGGTCCCAGCTGCTTCCCGCCCTGCCCAGCACCTGTTGTTGTCGGCACCTTTAATGGAAGGCATGCTGGTAGAAATGCAGATGTGTAATATGATAGATGCCTACTCACATTTGAAGGCCAGATAAACAATAAATAATGTTTAGTATAATTCTGTCCCCCCATATTGCATGGGACATGTATCAAAAATTGTTTGTTGTTTATCTGAAACGAAAGTTTACTGGATGGTCTGTATTTTCATTTGTGAAATCATGTGATCCAATCTCAGTAGATTTACAGTGTCTTCAAATAGATTTTTATTTAGTATATATGTTTTTCGTATATTTAATGCATAATGTATGTCACTGTTTTGAGTTGGAAGGCAGGTCATCAACCAGCCAGTTAGGGCATTTCTAGAAAAAGAATTCTCTCATTGTTTTGATAGTTCCTGAGAGTTCCTGGTGGGCTGGACAGGGCTCTTTCACACTTGTTTCCTTAGTGCCCAACACACTAAGAACCCATAGTAAATACTGGTTCGATGGAAACGAATTACAGTTGCTTTGTACTAACATGTGTGCCCACCTCACGTTGCCATGTACCACATTGTATCTCAGCTATGACATGACTAATCTTTTGAGGAGTGAGGGACATTAGTTACTCTCGTAATTTCAGTAGAAGAATTCTTCTGGGATGCCTTTGAGCAGTGCATCTATATATTTTTTTTCTAAATGTCCCAAGGCTTGCAATTGTTAAGTTCTTTTTAAAATAGATATTTTCTGTTTTTTTTCATTGTGAACTATCTAGCTCCTCTTTTTGCTCTAGCAAGGAGCAAGTCCAGACCATCAGGCCCACTTACCGTCAGAGAGCGAGAGCTGGGCCTAAGTTCACAGTCTGCAAGGCCACGCAAACTGTGGGGTGAAGGCCTGGATGGCCCAGGCTACTTCATGCTGTAAAGTAGTCCTGGGTTGAGGACATTTTACTGCTAAAAGGATGGAATGATCAGCGGCTTAATGGAGTGGAACATAAACAGCCCTATTTAAGTCTCTTAAAATCTGCAGATGAAACAAATCTCTCCCTCGTTGAATGTTAAATTGAAACAAATTATTAGAGACGTTTTCTACATTCCTTTAGTTTACCCCTCCCCAACTACCACATCAGAAAAAAAAGAGCCTTATAATAAAAAAAAAGTCCTCTATAACTAAAATTATTAACATGATGTGAAACTCAAAATAAGTTTTCTTAACAATAAAA
>NW_017731976.1:1014596-1028230 GCF_001890085.2 Hipposideros armiger | reverse complement strand
AGAGAGAGAGAAAGAAAGAAAGAAAGAAAGAAAGAAAGAAAGAAAGAAAGGAAGGAAGGAAGGAAGGAAGGAAGGAAGGAAGGAAGGAAGGAAGTCACCACTCTGGGAAATACAAGCCTAGAGAACTCTACCTAGAGAACTACCAGGATGGAGTGTGAAAGGACGCGTGGAGGGGAACACCGTCTGCACTCCGTCCCCACGAAGCCCCAGGCCACCTTATTTGCTCATCTGTGTGACAGCTCAGTTTTTATGGAGAGACTTGCTCTGACTCCTCTCTCTGAAATTAGAAGGTTGACATTTTCCATAATGTAAAGCTCTTTAGGAAGATGTTGTCATCCCACAAGAGAAACTGTCTGTACTGCAGCTTCCTGGGCTGTGTGTGTAAGCTCATCAGAGACGACTGGGCCCAAAAGCTGTGTAACTCCTTCAGCTGTCATGTTATGGAGGGTTAAAAGGCAATATGCAAGCTGGCAATAAAGCGACCACGATTTATGGTGATGTTTCCTATAAGAATTGCTAAGACATGATCATCATTCAGGATGCATCCTCCCAGCTGGGATCCCCAGTGGGGCCCAGAGTCTCTGTGCCCAGAGGGGCCATTGTGATTCAAGGCCATTCTCACCTGGCCTTCACAGCTCCTTGTAGCAAAATTAATTTACTTTTAACATTTCTGTTGCCATAACAACTTGGTACAGCTGTTCATGTGACTTAATGAGATTCCAGAAGCAAGCAGGTTTATATAGAGAAGGCAGACCAAACAGAGATGGACCTCCGGTAAGCGCTGGCATTCGGACCTCAGGCGGGAGCTGCAGGGAGCACTTGGCTGTGCAAGGAGAGCTCACGCCTTTATTGTCTTGGCTCTTGAATTCCAAGGCAGCTGCTGTTTCTCCTCTCCACTTTTTGCCTCCCTTTTTCAGGGTTTCCTTAGGAAGCCATACATGATAATTGAGGGTTACAGCAGACTGAAATGAAAGAATTATTTTGATTACCAGAAATAAAGATTACTTTATATCAAGATATTTCTTCTTTTTATACAGCCTACTAGTATGGTCAAAACATGTTATATTTGGAAGAGAAAATATGTCTGCCATGAATTTCACCCTTATTAGTCTTGTATTGTTGTTTTTTTGAAACTGTAAGTGGTCCTAAAAAATTACAGATCAGCTAAAAGCCTAGGGCTGAGTCAGTTTTGTATTGGGCCACCCAAAAAGCTCTTTCAAGGTTTACAACCCATCCCTCTAGTAAGGAACCAAAACATGAATCTTTAAACGTGACCACAACATCGGAAGAGATTTTTTTAAAAGCTATTGAAAAGATAAGATCAGCAATAGCATTCTAAATCCTCTGATGTGCTTTTTTAATTTCTTAATGAATGGAAAGCTAACATATGCTAATAGTTGAAGATTTGGAAAATAAAGGGAAAAAAGACGAAACAAAAATCTTTCATAATCTCATTATCTGGAGATCATCACATTCTATAACATATCACAGGTCATTCTGAAATTCAACTTCTTTTACTTAACAATTAAACATTCTTCCCCACTATGTCTTGTAATGGGATTTGGATTTTATATCATTATTGTGTAATAAATATTTTAGTCAACCTCCTTAGTTCAACATTTTGATTATATCCATATTTTGCTTTTGTAAATCATTCTGTAAAAGATGTTAATGTCCACATATTTTCAGTGGATCTCTGTTCCTATAACTGATTTCCTAGGGACAGAATTCCTGAGTCAAAGCCCATGAGCATATTGTCTTCTGCCACATGTGGCCAAGTTCCTTGACAAAGGTTAGAGCAATTCACACTTCCACCCTACAAATGGGAAAAGGCTCTTCTGCCTCCTCCTCCCTCCTGCCACCCTTTCTGGATACTATTACTACAGGTCTTCTTTTCTTACATACCTATTAGCATGGCTGAAGCCAGAACACTGACCACAGCACACGATGGGGAAGATGGGGACCACAGGAGCTGTCACTCACTGCTGGTGGGGCTGCAACATGGACGAGCTGCTTGGAAGACAGTTGGGCAGTTTCTTAAAAACTAAACATAGTCTTATCCTACTAGCCAGCAATCACACTCCTCGGTATTTACCCAAAGGACCTGAAAACGTGCCCACACCAAAACTCGCACGCATGTTTATAGCAGCTTTACTTGTAATTGCAAAATTTTGGAAGCGACAAAGATGCCTTTTATAATACCCACTCATTGGGCCTCCTGCTGCTCAAAAGGGTTTTAAATAAAACTGTACAATGGCTGGAGGTCAAATCTGTAAATTTGCTGAAAAAGAAAGATTTGCCTGTGCACCCTGAGAGGTGGGTTGAGCCAGCGTCCCTGACATGGTGCTCAGGACACCAGTACTACAGGAAGCCAGTGAGAGGGACAGAAGGACTGCCATGGATGTGTGCTCCCATCCATCCATCTGGCAGGTTGTGGGCTGAGCGATGTACGTCAGGTTTCACACCATAGCAGCTTCCCCCCAGCCACCCCACCCCCCCACTGGTCTTATGAGGACTTCGTCCCCAGCACTTCCTGGGCAGATTTGGCCTCTTTTCAAGGAGAATCTCATGGGGCTTGGTTTTCCACAGAAAAGCCTTTGGGGAGAAGTATAGAGTGCGGTCAGTGGAAAGTGTGTCGAGGGTTATCACAGGATCAGTATCTGCCTTAGCATTCAGCAGCCTGATGGCCAGGCCGCCTCACAGTCACCAACGTCACCATCTCTAGCCCACACATCTTCTGGGTGAAGCAGGCACATAGGTTTCCAGGTCCCCTGCAGGCACTGGCCACATCTAGCTGCCTCCTCCAGTTTCTCTAGCTCAGGCCCATGGGCAAACACACACGTGCTGAGAAGGCATTTCCAGTGCCACGGTAGTGGGACGTCATTCCATGATGTCACATAATCACACTCGGTTTTTCCCGCTCATACTTGTTACCCTTCGGCTCCATGGGTTGACCTGCATTTTGAATTCATCGATGCAGTGGTGATCCACGTTCCCGCAGTGACTGATTCTAGTGATGTCTGTCAGGCTTTACTGTTTTCCTGTTAATACCCACTCATCCAGGAGGCTAACGTGTTCCCTATGTCTTATGTATTTAATATACAGTATTTTGCCATGTATAATGCACACTTTTTGCCCAAATTTGTGAGGGAAAAATAAAATGCGCATTACACATGGGTAGTGCTAATTCCATATCTATATAAATGTTTTTAATTATTTTATTTATGCTTATAAGTTGAGAGTGTAACTCTAGAAATCAATAACAATAATACCCTGGAATACGATAATTGGTTTTGTTGAACTTACGATGATCTTGCAATGATGAAGAGTTCTTGGCTTTCCATGATGCTTAAATATCATAAATTTGTTACTGATACATAAAATTTCATGTATCTGTTCTTGTGTTTTGTAATTATTTGTTTCATAAAATTTTTTGTATTATAATTGGTTAAAAATAAATGCTAAAATTCTTTTATAATACAAAAAACAAGTACCTAAATGTAAACAAATAAAATTTTGAATTGAAAAATTAAAACAAAAGATTTTTTTCCCTTGAAAGTTTGGGCCAAAAACGTGGGTGTGCATTATACACGGCAAAATACAGTGGTCTCTGACTTCCTTATGCATAGCTTCACTCTCATCAGTGTGCATGGCACTTACTCAGCATTCACAGAACGCCCTCCTCCCCAATCCCCATTTTATTTTAAAATATCTCATGCCGCTCACTACATATCAACTACAATTTTTCCTGAGATTCTTCTCCATAGAGTTTTATCTGTTTTATATACAGATAGTGGAAGCTGGAGCCCACCGCCTCTGCTTGTGCTGGGTCCCTTATAGGGAACATAAGGAGTGCCGTGATTTGGAGTAAGTTCTACCACTGGAAGAATGGGGACTCTGAATGGAAATTAAACTTAAGTATAGAGACATAGAAAGACATTTTTTCGGCCCCTGAATTTTATGTCTGATACTTGTGCTTGCTGTGCTAGGGGCCACATAGGGTCCCTTGTGTTCTTTGTGGGGCACATGCTTTTTCTTAGCTGGAGAAAATGCTAGAATCAAATTAGGGCCGATATTTGGGCAACACTTATAACCCCATGGCACAGCTGGGGACACAGAAGAAAGACTGGGGGACAATCATGAGCTGAGTTCAAGTTCTGCTGAGCGCTTTACATTTCTAGACTTGAAGAATGTCCACGGAGGGATGACAAGAGGCATGGACCCCTCTCCCAGTCTGCACAGGACAGCGTCGGGGCCACTGAGTTTTTGTGGCAAAGGCATTTCCTCAAGAGAAGAACACAGCTGCTGAGCCCACTGAGGCAGAGGGCCCTGCTGCCAGCTGTCAAATGGCCATGCACCCTAATCTTCCCTGGAAGGGGAGGCCCCAGGCCCCTGCAAGGAGCCTGGGCTTTGAGGAGGACAACGGCCACCCAGAGCCCAGAGTGGAGCTCCAGATGGGAACACCAACCTCATAGCTGTATGCTGCTTACAAGTCAGTGTTACATCTCAGAGAACCCACAGCGGACAGAGACCTGCTTTCCACCTGCTTGGAGTGTGGGGGCTTGAATGGAACATGGATTTAGTGGACATGAAGATGTATGGGGACAAACTGTGCCTTCTGTCGGGTTGCAGCTGGACATTCAATGGTCAGTGACCTCAGGGAAACAAAATCTTGGTTTCTGGCTTTAGAAAGTCACCATCCAGTCCTGAGAGGTCAGACTGCGGTCACACGTGGCCCTGGACTTGGCCCTGGATGTGGATGGGTTGCAGTAAGTAGGTTATACACTGTGGACAACAGAAGGGTCATCGTTAGAACCTGTCCGGAAAGCACAGCGGAAGCGATCCTGGGCCTCAGCGAGCCTGGACACTGAGTGGCTTTGCTTCTTGGTTGGTGCTTATTAACAGGATTTAGGGGGACTCCCTGGCTGTGTGGGGGTGGCAGGGGCTGACTGTTACCTGCAGCCCTGGGATAAAGATAAGGAACATCCCTGAAGATAGTACCTGGAAGTGTCTTAGTAGCTTCTTAATTCTCTTCTAACCATAAGGGCTACTCACATGAGTGCTTATCTCTTAAATACTGGCAAGATTTCCTAAAGTAAGAAAACATTTTTAGAAAGTCAAGATGCTTAGTGTTTGAATAAGAGATACATGAGTATTTGGCTAGGAGGAGCTGGTTTCTTCTCAACAGAGGAGCTGAAAAGTCCTTGCCCTGGAGAAAAAGGAAGGAGAGAAGGACAGGCTGGGAAGGGAGGGGAGACAGCGTGAGTGAGGTCAGACATGAGTGTGTGTTCCAGAGACAGGGCCTGCCTCCTGCCCCCGACTCCAAGTCCTGGCCTGCATCCAGAGTGGGGACAGCTAGGGAGATGCGACTAGGGATCAGGGATCATATCGTGGTACCAGCACGTGCAGGGGGCAGTCCCCTGTCCTTGGTGTCCGGGAGGGACCGCATTTGAGATGATGAGGACAACAGCCTGTGGGATCCCGTGGCTGGGACACAACAGGACATGGGCGTTTCACTGGGTTTAGTTTAGTGAAGTTTAGGAAACCTTGTCGGAGGATCAGATCCTGCCTTCCCCACCTCAAACTTTGGTTGTCCATGCCTCGTGCAGCATGAACACAAACCCAGCCAAGATTGGCTGAGATTATCCTGAGTCGGCCAAGAAGAATTTTCTATTTTCTGTTGGAAAGAAATTACATTGAGTATCACATGTTTGTGTTTGTGTTTGAAAATCCGCACTGGGAAAATCTTGCTAACAAGTAAATACTACAGGGTTCTTGGATCCCAAAGGGTTTCCGTGTGTTTATAATTGATTCAATTGCTTTCCTTAAAACCTGCTTAAGAATCACTTTCCTTCTTATGTGGTTGGTTGAGTGCTTTGCATTAGAAGAAATGGGGGCAGGATGGGGGGTGAATTTTTAAGTAGTGTCCTAAAATATTTGCATGGATTTTAAGAGCATCAATATATGGTAATTTATGACATCTGGAAGTTACCAAAGTTCTTCCTAGGAAGGGATGATTGCCTCTTAATGTCATCCAAAGACAATCTGGTCCTAAATGAAGACAATCAGGCAATGTGTCATTGAAGGGCCTGGGTTTCTCCCTTGTTCTGCTTTCCTGTCATGCACCCAGCAGGATGCAGGGTCATCACCCCCCCCCCCACCTCCCCAGACCTCTCCTCCCTGGTCCTTTGTTCACACCAGGCAGGTGACACAATGGAAGCACTTGGGCCTCTGAAATCACTGTTACAGTAGGTCTAAATCTGGCCCTTTTTTCCCCCTTTCATTGCTGTCACTTAATGATTTCATTTCCTGCTAAAAACAAATCTATGAAAAGATGAAAATATTTTTATGGAGTCAGATGTATTATCCATCAGAAGATCTGGTTTATTCAACTGTGGAATCAGAAGCTAAAAACCAGTCCCGCACATCAACTGGAACTTATGTTTACTCATTTTTTTCTATCTGTGGAACTTGGGAAGATTACACAGCAACTTGGCACTTGAGATTTCAAAACAGATTGGAGTATATTTTGATTCATTAACATGGAGAGGGATTTTAGGAAAAGAGATGTATTTGTTATAAGCTGTGATATGTTCTCTTTCATAATAAAACAAACCACATTTTTAAGTTCAGAAAATGAATAAATGTACATGGTTATTATGAATTTCCTCACATTGTATTTTACCGAAGGCAAATTTGGGGTGTTTCCTGTTTTTCCAAGTATTCTGTATGATCTTTATGGTACAGGACATGAGAAGAGCCCAGAGAGAATGATGTTTGCATTTCTACTGGACATTCCATGGTGATAATATTTGTTGCAATTGTGGTGAAATTTTAGTGTTCCACTTATTGTTTTTCCAAAGGTTTCTGTATAAAAGGACATAAAGTAGCTCAAAGTTACCCATCTTGATGTTATAATCACTGGTCGGTTGTGCTGGAAATACAGCCTCTGACTCACTGTCAGAGCTGATGAAAAATGACAGCTTTGGGTACAGAAAGGCTTTTTTCAGGATGAGCTGGCCAAAAGCTGTCTCCTGCTTAATAATCTGGTTTCACCTCTCCTCTGTTGAATCATATTTCAGATCCAAAGGGAAGATACTGAGATGTAAGAATATGGTAATGCTCTCATTTTATTAAACTGGTGTCTTTGTCATCCACAGGGATAATAGAATTTTTCAAAAACGTCCTCAACTTGTACCACATGCCAATCTGCTGGCTCAGCTGAACTGAAAGTGACCCTTCCCTTCTGGGACAGTTCTGTCCTAAGGAGACAGTGTCATTTCCTTTTTAACCCTCTAGCAACTTGTCACCCATTCACTCAGGAAGTGTTTCAGAGTAGAATTCCCGTATCCAGAAAGCCATCACCCCACTATGAGGTCCTTACCTTTGCAATCTGGGTGACCTATGGTGGGTTTTAAAAAATTCCTTAGATCTAAAAGAAGAGGGATCTGTATAATCAAACCGAAGATGGTTTTTACTATATCTTTTCAACCAACCCTTAATACACACTATCAGAAAAAGGAAAAAAAAAAGAAATTGTCATAGAGCATGTTGTCATGGTAACAAAAATACTAAGCTCACTGGGAGAGAAAATTATTGGAAAAATCAAAGGTTGAGTTTTAACTTTAGGATGACTTGAATATATATATATATATATATATATATATATATATATATATATATATATATATATATTTTTAATAATGAGGGCCTTAAATTAAAATGAATTGCATAAGTTTAATATAAAAACAAATACCCTTTATTCTAACTTTGTGATTTGTGTAACTTGGCAATTCCGAATGATTCTCTCTGTATTGTGCTTCTATCTTTGGCCTCCAACTCATCCCAGTGATTCCTGTAATCCCACATATGTTGGCTAGCAGCTGGCCCTGACTTGGCAGTTTCTATTTTGACCTCACTTTTATTAATCATCTCTTGGCGTCTCATGCATTTTCTCACTTCAGCTACCTGAAATTAAATAATCTTAACCCTTAAAAATGTAGCATGGCAGGTGTGCCAGCAGCCACAGTCCCCTGAAAAGCTTTTAGTTGGGGTGCTGACTTATTTAAGTAATTTTGTTGTGCTGTACATATTCCTTCTCTCAAGTCCCGCCCCCCCCATTTTTCTAAATATGACACTAAGTTACAATTGAACTATTCTTCCAGTACCATGCTGAGGCCATGTCAGAGTTATTGAACGAGATGAAGGATGTGTAAACAAAATGAATTTACATGGTTAGTTCCCTTTTGTGTGTTTGCCAGATTCTAAGGAGACAACTGATGTAAGAAAAGAGGTGAATTTTTACAAGATATGTTACTCCATGGTCACAGAAATCAGGCAATGTCGTATTCTCTGAAAGAATCTGTAATGCAGAAACTCAGGATCAGGTTCTTATAATCTTGATTTTAAACCAACTTAGAGGGTGCTTTCACCAATGAGGTTGATGTGTTTGCCTCGATATGTAAAGCCTGATCTGATCTATTTTTAAATTGAGGTTAAAATTTACATACCAAGAAATGCACAGATCTTAAATGTATAATGACATGTATTTGGTGATTGTATATGTCCGCGACCAGTAATCCAGTCAAGAATCATCCAGGAAACCCATCCCTGTTCACTCCCACTATGTCCCCACCCCCATTGGCAACAACTATTGTGATTTATATCATCAGAATTTGTTTGGTCTGTTCTTGAGGTTCTATAGATGAGATCATACAGAGCGTTTCTTTCCATTTGTGCCCAGCCTCTTAGATCAGCCGTCTCTGTGACTCATCTGCATTGCTGCGTGTGTCAGCAGTTTCTTCTTTTTATGGCTGATCAGTGTCCATGATATGCTTACAAATAGCTCATCGAGTGCTCCCCTGTTGATGGATATTTGGATTGTTCTCAGTTTGGGCTCTTATGAACAAAAATACTATAAACAGTCTTATACAATGTTTGTGTAGACATTTGTTTTTATGTCTCTTGAGTAAATACCTAGAAATGGAATTACAGGGTCATAAGGTAGGAATACGCTTAACTTTGTAAAAATGGCCAGTTGTCCAGAGTGCTTATACCATTTACACACTCACCATTACTGTAAGAAAGTCCCCTTCCCACACCCTCCATAGCAGTTGATACTGTCAGTCTTGTTTACTTCAGAGAGGTCGTAACTCATTACGTTTTCAGTTTGCATTTCTCTGATGGCTAATGACGTACAATGATTTTTTTGTGCTTATTGGATATCTACCTTCAAATTTTCAGTACTTATGCCCTTTTTGTATATCTTTAGGTATTTTTATCATTTGCATGTAGAAATTCTTTATATATTTTGTTTTCAAGTCTTTCTGCAGATATATGTATATTCTCCAAGTCTATGTCATACTTTTTCATTCCCTTAACTTTTGATTCATAGAAGACTTAATTCTGATGAAATTCGTTTTCTTGGTTGTTGTTTTTTTCTTTTACAGTTGGTGCGTTTTGTGTCCTAAGGGATCTTCACCTACCCTAAGTTGTGGAGGCACTCTCTACATTTTCTTCCAGAAGGTATGTGATTTTAGCTCAGATGTTCTCCATGGTGTGAAGCAGCATCTCAGGTTTATCTTTCCTGTGATCATTTTGACCCATTTCTTCAGCAGTGTTTGGTGAAAGACTGTCCTTTCTATTTCAATGTCCAGGTGCCTTTCTAGAATTTCTATTATGTTACTGTCATCACTTTTTATTCTTATGCCAGTACCACACTGCATTGATTATGGTAGCTTTGTAAGTCTTAAAATCAGGGAGTTTGAGTTGCAAGTCTGTTCTTCAAACAAATGTATGTTAAATTTAAAGGCCAATCATCATTTTGGTATACCAAAATAATATAGGAATAGATACATATATGATCGTTATCCATTACCCTCCTCCCATGTGGATAAAGTAAGAAACTGTCAGCAGCAGTATATCCTTTGGGGATAGAAATTGTCCTTGGCAATAGGGGAAACCTTGCACTTTTAATTTAATGCCTTGTTGGAAATATGTTTTGTTCTTCTACATTAACCCATGAGTTACTTGCATTTTTGAAGTGTGTTCATGGTGAGGTATGAACCTTCTTTCTTTAATGTTACTCTGTATTTAAATTTTAAAAAGCACAGTTCTCCAAATAAATTTACCAATTTTCCACTGAAGGTAGAGTGATAGAAAGAGGAGAGAAACTCATATTTGTGATTGTCTCATGTGGATCGATGATTAGAGATGTGTCCTCCCAACCAGAAGACATTATCCGCTTGGAGGGCCATTAGCATGTTCAAGGTGACTGAGTCAGTAGGTGGCATAGGTGGGATAGAATCTGTGACATTTCAATGTCCACTCTTTTTTTTTTATAAACCACATTACCTCTTTGATAATGATAATAATGGCTCACCTTGTGTTGGTTGACACTTAGGACTTGAGAAAGACAATGCTACTGCTACTGGTAAACAGGAGGCCCCTTGGAGCTAAGTGGGGGAACTGGGGTTCCACAGGGAAGGTCTTCCTCAGAGTACTGACATGAGTAGACCTGACCCCCAGCAGGAGGTGAACCATCCCTCCCCCAGCACGGCTGCCTCACACCTTCAGTTGTCTCTAGCAGCGACCCCAGGTATCCTTAGTGATAAGCCTGCCCAGTGATTCCAGCTCAGGCTGCCGCCCACTCACTGTGAGGCGTGCAGACCATGCTTTACATCTGGGAAACAACCTGAATTTGGCTTTCCCATTCTCAGTTGAAGAATGTTCAAGGTGTGATTATATAGCCACTGTGAGCCATCAGATTGTGGGATGCTGCAAGGCTGCCGCCTGGGTGAGATATTCCGGATAAAAAACAAACTAAATATTGGCTGAACACCCAAAGAACACCATAAATCTTAAGTACTTACTGAGCCAGTTTTCTAAAAAGCAGCACTCAGCCTTCCTCTCTGATTCCAGAAGCTCACACCCCTTAGATTCACAACATAGAAGAAGCCACACAGGCACTCCTCCCCGCCCCTTTCCACAACAAACCTACCAGCCTACGCACACCGCCCGTTCCAGAGGAAGTGACGTCACAGGTCCCATGGCAGGCCAGGCCTTCTGTTGATGGAGTACACCTCAACTTCTCAGGCACTGGGCTCCTACAAGGGTTTGCCCCCTCTCCCTTGCCTGACTTTGTCCTCTCTCTATAAGAGCCATTCCTGCATGTTTATAAACCTGCTGTCACTTGATTCATCCTAGAGCACAGTCCTCTCTGTCACCCCACTCCTCTGCTGCTTCTGGGCACAGCTCTTGAAACAGCTTATGTGCTGCATTCCCACTGCCCTTTATCTCTCAGTCCTGGTGAGCTAGGCACTTGTCCTCACCCTGGCTACTTTCGCTCAGTCACAGTGCCAATGGCTTCGAATCCCACTGTATGCCCATGACAGCCACAGTCATACCTCTTTCCAGAGAGTTAAGTTTTGATTCTCACCTGCAATTGCAAACTTCTTAGATTCTCCTTTATTCTTCTTATACTCCCATGGCCTTGCACTTTCGTGTCCCCACATTATCTACCTTCATACTGTGTTTAAAATAAAAGCCCAGCATGTCTTTATTAACATGAAAATAAATATGAGTTTCCTCTTAAAGAAGATAACTTTCCCCTTAAACATGTGGCAATTGTCTTGAATGTCATGTAATAGCAATTTAGGAAAACTGACATCAGATACCGAAAGTCATGCATCTTTTCCCATTGTTCCCAAGTTCAGCAGCACCTCCCGTGTATGAGCTGTTTGGGACAAGCACACAGATCTAACCTGGGTGCCCAGGACTCTCTGAGGGGTGGTCGCATCTGCTCAGCCCCCTCCAGACACCTCATCTTAGTTAGAGCTGCCAACAAGTTTTTAACTGGATCCTGTTGCTGTCTTTGAAAATACATGAAGCTGCTTTTGCTATTAATTCATGGTTTTATGAGGACAACAGAAAGGATTGGTTGAGATTTACGAATCCCAAATTATGCGATGGACTGTAGATTGTTTGTAATTATGTATTTATATGTATTTAGTGAGTAAGCACTGTGCCTCAGCAGCAACACCTGGTGTTCACTGGGGTGCTGGTCGCCCCACCCTCAGACGTGGCCAAGGGAAGGGCAAGCATCTTATCCGCCAGCTTCCCGTCTTCATTACACTCGCTCTGCGTCCTCTGCTGGCCCTGCTTTGGGCTGTTCTCACAGAATCCCCCACTTTCTTTTATGGCCTTCGTGGTGATTACAGAGGCTTCTCATGGCTTTTCTGAGGGTCTGAGGGTCTTTATAATTTAGACTTCAAGTCAGAGATCAGAAGTAGGGAGTGGGCTAAATATGCCTGAACACATTTATTTTTGGGTCACACATCATACTTTGTTTTAAAAATGTGAATTATTTATTAACAGTTAAAAAGCAAGGCATTTCACCTACGATGAAGATTTCCAGTTCCTTGTGAAAAACTGGGAAACCTAGGCCAGCGTTTCCAGTGCAATAACCGTGGGCACTGAGCAGCAGCTCTCCTCTTTCTAGAGGCACTGGACCCCTCCCACGCTTGTCCCCAGACCGTTGGCTGTGACTCTGTTTCTTTTTTTCCTCCTGGCCCCTCCTGGCATTTGAATGGGTGAATTCTGGCCCCTGCAAGCTTTTCCATTCCAAGATCTCCTGCCCCGTTGGGCAGCCTTGCTTCCTGGCATTTGGCATGTTATGAATGATGGACAGGCCAGTGACTGCCCGTCCTATCTCTGCAGCTCCACTCCTAATTGTCCTGCAAAGTGCTTGAACTTAGAAAGGGTCATCACTTCAGTCTGTGTGCTACGAAACACCATCATTCGCTGAGCATGGCTTCAAGTTGTCCCAGAAAGGAAGCTTTGTGTCACCTGTCTTAGCTTTGGGCAGGAAGGGAGGAGCGTTTGGGTCCAGTGCTCCTGAGAATGTCTTCCCTCCTGGCAGGAGGTATTCCTGTGCTGCACCATCACTCTCCCCCAGGCACAGTCACCCAGGGTTTTAGTGTTGAGCTGGTTTGTGTCCTCTGTGTGTGTCTGTGAGTGGGGAACAAGGCATGCGTTTACCCCAAATGACATTACCTGGTAATCTCTGTCGTTCTCTCTTTTATCAAATTGGGCTCCAGGGGAGGTAATGAAATATAATGTTTTTATGCAGGTTACATTTTTTAGTCATTGTGGCTTCCTGCAATTCATTCTATACAATGTTAACTGAACATGTAAAAGCAGTGTATGTATCTACTCCTCTTGATGAAAAATAGCATTTTGAATTTCTCTGTGTGAAGTAAGGTTTGAATTCATGTTGGATGTGTCAGATATACCAACATTTTGAGGATATTTTAAACATAACTGTGTCCCCACTTGCTTACTTAAACAGCATACACACATCATTAAGTGTCTTTAAGCTGCAGGACTAAGGATTTTACATTTCTGTCACTATAATAATATTATTTTCCCAGGAAACACACACACATTTTTGGCTTCTAAATATGCCCATTAAATTATGCATGGCCCAGAAACCAGTTTTTATTAAGTTAAGTCTTAATAAAAGTTAAGTCTTAATGGCTGACTAAATTCGATAGCCACCATCCTTTAGGGTTTTCTTAAGTGCTGGCTGATATGAGAGTAGAATGCTTAAATTCCCTGATAGGAAGGAATTATAG
>NW_017731976.1:1011908-1013761 GCF_001890085.2 Hipposideros armiger | reverse complement strand
ATCTGGGTCCCTCACAGAAGCTTTGCACACACACGGGAACGCGTTCTGTTTACGTTTTACTCAACAGTACATGACTCACTTTATGATTATCAATGACTATTTATATAATGCTTACTGTTAGAGTGGTGCTGCATTGCTCTCCAGACACTAACTGTTGAAGACTTGGAAAACGGGTATTTTCTGTTTGCAGATGAGAAAGCTGAAGATTAGCGAGGTCCCACAGCTTGTCTGCAGTCGTGTGATGCACATGTTGTGGACTTCAAGGCTCGTATTTTCGGCCATGATGCTCTCATCATAAGTTCAACAACAGGCACCTAAAAATGTCTAAGAACAAGCGTCCAGGGATCCTACAGGGGCCATGACAACTACCTCTGCAGTCCCATCACCTTTGGTGGTGGTCTTCTGCACACCCCTCCATCTGATGCCCTGAAAAGCAGTGTTTCCCAGCGAGAGCTGCAAAAGTCGGAAATAGATGTGTCTAACAAAAATATTGTGTCCTGGGCAACTTTCTGAAGTGACTTTTGTTTTGTGCCACAGATTAAGAAATATGTAAAATTCACAGGGAAAATTTCATCATATAGGAAGGGTCTCTGAGTTTGGAGAATTCTGCAGTGGAGTCTCTAACAGCCTCCGAGCCCATTAAACTACAGGCCCCAGCAGTCTGCAGAACTCCAGGAGCAGGCTCTATGAGAGGAACACTAGAACACTTCAGAAAGCAGAAAGCAGAACATACTCCAGCATGGGCCAATGACTGTGTTTTTCCCGTATTCCTATTTCCTTGCACAGCAGTGGAAGGCAGGGTCTGATGCTGTACACGAGGGCTCTACTCTGTGTTCAGAGACAATCATTTGGAGTCTGCCTGTTCGTGTATGTTGCTGCCTCTTTGGAAACTGCCTTAAAGAGAGTAAAGCTCTATTCCACATTGAAGCATCACTCTCAGAGACTGGATGTTGTGATTCTGTTTTCTGGACGGACTCAGGAGAAGGCCTGTGCCTGAGAGCCTCGTATCTCTGGTTAGGGAGGAGTGAAGGGCTGGACAGGCCTTGCTGGTTGCCAGCAAGTCTGGGCCACTGTGTGCAAATTCAAATTCTGTGACTCGATCGCATTCTATATAAACTGAAGGAGTTCAACATCAGCCCTTCACATTGATTTATTAATTTAGTGAACATTTATTAAACACTCGCGGTGTGCCAGGCAGGTGTCCTTTCCAAGATTATGACTGCAAGTTTGGAAGCTCATATTAAAATCTTTAAATGTCCACACTGCTAGCCTACTGCTCTTCTAAGAATTTATTCTAAAGAAATGTCAGAGATGCACCTAAAATTGATGAAAAGGATCCAAGCATTATTTATTTTAGAATACAATCATTATTTAAAAATGAATATCTCACACACATGCACACACAATTACAGCCCATTTGATGGCTATCACATTGAAGGCAAATGATTGGTTGGTTAACTAAATCGTTAAGCTTTGAGCTAGCAGGGGTTGGTGAAAGCAGAGAATTTGTCATTCCTGTGCTCTCTCCAGCCAGCAGAGAAGGGGGCCATGGTTTCGATTTTCCCCAGAGGAGAAAGAAGGATGAGTCTACTGAGAATTATTTTTATATGTTTCTTTAATTCTTATGAAAATGTGAATATGCTTCTCAATTTACTGCTTCCGGCATTTTCGACCATATCCATCTCTGTTTCTAAGGAATCTCAAATTATTTTATTACAGCCTACCTCTCATTAAGAAGCAACCCCAGGGCCGACCGAGTGGCGCATTGGTTAAGAGCTGGCTTGGGACGCCAGAGGGCCCCGGTTCGGATCCCACATATGAGGGCTAGTGACAAGATGCTGAACAACAGCTCA
>NW_017731976.1:1009032-1010543 GCF_001890085.2 Hipposideros armiger | reverse complement strand
AGAATTAGTATCAACACAGAAATAATGCCATGAACCGTCAATTTCTGTAAAATATTTGGGCCAGCGCTGCTTTGAGCCATCTTAGAGTACCTTAGTGAACTGGTTGCCATTCTAGACTATTTCTTCCACATCAAAATGCTTGGTGACGGGGTCCAGGTCTTGGCAGCATGGTGGCCATTGACGTTGTTCTTCGTAAGATGGGTCTCAGTATTTGAGGCTACAGGATTTCTATTCCTTTTTAAAGGCTCAGTTTCCTGGTTGGATATGTTAGAAATCTTACTTGTCTTAAGGGGGGGATGAGAAGTAGGGGTGCTCGCTCACGTCTCATTCACATGGCCAAAGCCATCGTCCTCCTTAGTCGAGCTCCATCTCGGTTTACAAATGGGTGACTCAGCCAGGCAGCTTGGCCCCTCTGGCCCTCGTTTTCTCAGCCCGAAATGTGAACCATGTAAAAATGCACAAAGCAGGATTGATTGGTGAAATCACACAACCTATGTGAAAGGACTCTAAACATTAAAATGCCCCAGAAGATAGGAGGCAGGTCTCCTAGGTGCCTCTTCACCTCCATGCAGCTGTACATTTCCCCGCGTTTCCCACAAAACATCTCTCTTGTGAAAGGATATGAAGGAGTCACTATGTTCAGCACTGTTTATGAGTAAATCGGGCGGGTGTCACGAAAGGACCGAGGCTGGATTTCAGTTTGCCCCTGACGAGCCCTATCCTTTCATTGGACTCTGCTGTGTCTGCATTGCGATGCCTGGCTAACCTCAAAGAACCCCTTAGTGTTTTCGGAGATGACTGTTAGCGCTGCCCTTAAAAGGTGATTGCTATCATTTGATGAGACGGTGGTCATGGCTAAATGCCCAGAGTGCCAAGACCAAGGCTGCCAGCTATTCAGTATCTGCTTTTCCAGGACAGGCTCCCCAGTCAGGACACTGAACCCATCACAGGGTCTGAGGGGATGATTGAGAATGTCCCTAAGACCCCCTAGGATGAGGGCAACCACACATCCCAACCTCTGTGGTTGGCTAAGGTTTCCAGGGGAGGGCAAGCAATTGCAAATAGCAGAGAGGGCTCCTCCATGAGGAATTCAATAAGCAGTGTGGGCACTCTGGCATGGCCCTGGTGAAGTTCTCAGGAGCCATGTCTCCAGCCCCCAGAGTATGTCATAGCAGCATGCTGGAGAGGGAAGGGAAGGCTGCTCCCCAGAAGGTTCAATGCCCATGTGTGGTTTCTGCTTTAAAACCATCAAAACAGAAGTGAGGAGGCAATTCACACAATTTTGTATAATACTAATAATAGCTGTAATTTGTTGATTGCCTACCATGTGCCAAGTCCTGCCTGTGGTAATGCTTCGATCATTTACCGTTACAAAAAGTTCTATAAGTGTTTTCTTTTTTTACCTGCATTTTACAAATGAGAAAAGTGCTACTGAAGTTCCAAGAGATAAAGGAATTTGCCAAAAGATTCTACTTATAAATAGATTCATCTGACGATGATGCTTAAGGATT
>NW_017731976.1:1004583-1008557 GCF_001890085.2 Hipposideros armiger | reverse complement strand
AAAGAAAGAAAGAAAGAAAACAAAGCAGGCCAAGAAATACTTCCAAGCATGTTTATCATGGCCTTGCTTACAAGAACACAAAATATGAAAAGTGGCTTAAAACAACACACGTCTGTCATCTTATAGCCCTGTAAGTAAGAAGTCCATCAAGGTTGTCACTGGGCTAAAACCAAGGTGGAGACAGGGGTGGGTCCTTTCTGATGACCTGGGGGACAGTCTGTATGGGACAGTCTGTATCCTTGCCCTTTTCAGCTTCTAAATGTCACCACATTGCTTGGCTCTTGGCCCCTTCCTGTCTTCAGGGCCAGTGAGACCACTTTCTCTGACTCTTCCTCCATCATCACATCTGGATGCAGGGGAAAATGTCTTGATTTTTAGGACTCATGATTACCTTGGGCTAACTTGGGTGACTCAGGACAACCTCATTTCAAGGTCTGTAACTTGATCACATCTATGTCTCTTGAGGTTAGGATGTGGACATAGGTTGGCGCATGGTTTTGCCTACCAGACACTGTCTTTTATTAATTGAGTTTACCTTGATTGCACTATTGATAATTGAAATTAATTCTGCCAGATATTTTGTAATTCCCATGCTTTAATTTTTTATTTTTTGCTTTTAAAAATTTAGGTCTCCTTTCCTAATTGGCATTCAATTAAATTAATTTTTTTCTCTTTCTATCAGTTCTATTAATTTAGTAGTTATACTTCAATTTTTAACATGTTTTCGTTTATTTTTTCTATAAATATTTAAAGTTAGTTTCTCCTTGTCAACAAAACAAGTGTGCTTTAACTTTCCTCAAAATCACACTCTTACCATCTCCATGTTGTTATTGTCTCAAATTTAATTAGAATTTGTTTTTCTAACACAGATTGTCATCATCATCATCATCATCATTTATTTCTCAATAAAAATACATATCCAACTCTACTCATTCATGATTTTACTGCTCACTATTCATTTTTCTATCTTATTTTTTTCTTTCTGTATTGCTTTTTTTTCTTATCAAAAGTGCTTTATTATTCCATGAGGAACTGTAAGTAGTAAACTATCTTATCCTTGAATGTCTGAAAATATTGTTATTTCACTACAGAATTCCAAGTTTCCAGTTATTTTCTCTTCACCTTTAAGAGATACATGTTCCACTATGGCTTCTGCATCCTTTATTACTGATATTACTGATAAGAATCAAGTGTCCATATTACAGTGGTTTTTTTGTTTTTGTTTTTTGTTTGTTTGTTTGTTTGTTTGTTTGGTAGATCATCTTCCCTTTTTTCATAACATATTCTGAAACATGATGTCTATTCTTTGTACATTGTAGGTTTGCAATGATGAATGCAGGTACAGATTTTATAGTTTCAAAAGTGCTGAGCACGTGATATGATGTTTCCATTTGAATACTCATGAATTTTCCAATCCTGAAAATTTTTGAGTTACCAGTTTTAGTATTGCCCCCTAGAGAGTATTTGCTCAGTTTTCTTCAATTAAAAGCCTTTTAATCTATCTTTAACATCCTTTAACATTTTTGTATATTTTCCATATTTTCATCTCTGACCTGTGTTACTCAGTTTTGTCCAACTGATGATTCTTCACATGTATTAGGTTTTTAAAATGAAAACATTCCATCATTAATTTCAGAATTTGTACTTGATTCGTTTTCACCATTGCCATTTCTCAGTATTGTTTTCTGAACATCGGTCATCACCTGAATATTTTATATCTACTTGTGTGAGTTTCTTCTTCAGGTTGCTTAATTGTCTCTGCTCCAGTTTTAATGTTTCTGTTAATCTGCTAATTAATAAGTTAATTGTCATCAGTCCAATTCACAGCTGTGGGGCTTTGTCTGTGTCTCCACCATCTTGGCTGAGCGCCATTTTGTGTGGGTCTATTCTCTCACCCTTGTGAGCTTCCTTCCTAGGTAGGTGTGATGCTTTTAACCTACCGGGACTGTGGCCCAGGCTCAGTTCTGTCAGCAGCCCAGGGTTTATGTCTGCACAGAGGCTGTTTGCAGACCCCACGTCCATGCCTACCTGCCCCTGCTTCTTCCTCTCTACAAAGGCACGTGTTTGGGCCACAGCCTCACATGGCTGGGCAGAGAAAATTCAGCTTCTGTCAGAGGCTAGGATGAAGGCTCAACCAACACCGGCCCCCCAAGTTCAATTCCAGGTCCTCGCCAGATCTGGGCATTCCCAGAAGGAATTGACCCCAGTCCCAATGCCCCAAATATGGTTCCGTTTGACTGTGAGCCATGAGCCATGTAACATGTCCCTCTGTTTCTGATCCACGTCGTTCTCTCATTTTTGAGTGCAGCTGTGTCTTATTGTCTATCATTATTGTGTATATATTTTATATATAGTATACATTTTATAGTTACATAACAAGTTTCATAAAGGTGTTAAGGCATATTAAATTAAGTGAAAACCGAAAAAAAAGAAAAGAAAATAAATATTATAATGAAAGCTAACATTTATTAAGCAGTTACTGTGCTGAGCCATCCTCTAAGCACTTTATATAAATTAATTCATTCAGTTCTCTTGATGATCCCTTGAATTATATACTAATATTATCTCCATGTTACAAATGAGAAAATGGAGGTGCAATGTTGACATCCCCTGCTCGGGACGTGCAATAAGGAAGTGGCAGTTTGTGTCCTCGCCACAGTATTCTACCATCTCCTATGCACAGATACACAGAGGGTGCAGACCACTGTGTGTGAGAGATTCATGCTGGGTGCTGGGAATAGAAGTTTGCTTTCTTTTCTTACTTTAATTTATCTGAATGTTTAAAAATTTCTACAGTGAACACATAAGAATTATGTAATGACAAAAAAAGTAGTAAGAAAAGTTATTTTTATGCCTTTTTTTTACAGTAACATTTTCACTGTTACATAACATTAGCCAGACATAGAGTCAGCTAAAGGCCAAATTACCTACGAAATGGGTGGGAAGACTGACGATGGTGGATGGACGTGCTCAAAGATGAGAAGGAAGGTGCAGGGGTGGAGACGCATTTGACCTCCACTGATAGTCCAGAGTTGGCCTTAATACAGGTCAGAATCATCGGAGCCCTTTCCGGCTTATAGGCTCATTTCAGCGTACCTTCTCCCATTTATGGCGAACTAACCACTTTCCTGTATTTTAGCTCCAGAGCCCTGAGTTTCTGTGGCAATGGATGCTATTTGAAATGTAGAAAAAGGCCACTCTGTATCCACGGTAGATGCAACATTTCTCATTCTTGGTAAATGTATGCTCATTAAAATCCATGTAGAAGACCAGAACCTTACATGTCTACAGGCTGACATGAGAAGAAATGAGGACATTGTGTGTACACAGAATGTGTGGTACAAAAAGCCACAAGGAGTGCATAATGGTTCAAAGTAAAGGCCAGGAAGTGGTGGGTTCTTGGAAAGTGGGCAGGATGTCAAGGTGACAAATCTCAGAGAAAGCCTGGGACTCTCTGGGCCAGTCCTGGGGGGAGGTCCACGCACACTGCACCTGCGATTCTGCCCATCTCCCAGCTCTCTCCCAGAAGAGAGCAGACAGATGGACGCTGTCCCGGGGGTAAGGATGGAAGAGCAGAGAGTGGGGACCAGGAGCCAGGGCGATGGGACCTGGGAGCCATGGAGGAGGGTCGATGAGACTGTGTGGGACCCTGCAGTTCAAGCACAGAAGGAAACCAGCCTTCTGGCCTCCCTGATGTCCTGCACACCCTGCAGGGTTTATGAAGCCAGGCCAGTCAGAGGAAGGGAGATGGGAGTCCTTGTAAAAAGGGCACCAAACAATGATTTGTCTGGATCCTTCTGGAGCTTCTGGACCTGATGTGTCTGCTCATTAGTACCCTGAGAGCCCTGAACCAGGAGGGGATGGAAACCATTCTAGAAACTCAACCATGAGTTAGGGATAAATCAGTGAATAAATCCCACCCTAGATTTATGGTGGTTACTATGATTATGATACAGAGAGTGTGTTATTTATGA
>NW_017731976.1:992131-1004037 GCF_001890085.2 Hipposideros armiger | reverse complement strand
AAAAAAATAATAATAAATAAATAAATAAATAAATAAAAGGTCTTCCTCTGAATTTTGAAGCATCACGGTCCCTTCCTGCCTGCCCCCTAAAGGCTTCCTAACAAAAATTTTATGTCAGAATTTAAACCTTCTGCTCTTCTAAAGTAGGCAATGGCTTGCATTGTTATCACAAATAAAAGTTACCCTAGAACAATTGTGCTAATGCCTTCCTGTTTTAAATCCTTGTCATCAGAGAGAAAGCGAGCATGTATTTCCCAAATCCTGGCAAAGAAAAGCAGAATTTGTCCTTTTTCATCTGAGAATTTATAAAAACTGCTTTCCAAGTGGGAATTTAATGTCATGGTCTTGATTTACATCAAACTGGCATGAATGCGTGAATTCTATGGCTGGACTTTGTGGACTGCATTGAGCAGTGTGCCCATGAAAAGCAGTGGTGTCTGCTAAAAAGAGACTGGCTTCAGTCACTTCGCTGGCAGCTACCTGTCGGGGGGGAGGAGACACAAAATAGTAAGTTTAGAAGTGTCACAAATTAATAAATCATAATATTAGTAGCTCTAAGCATGTGATGAAATGTAATTACGCCGCAACACGGGCTGCCAGCAAGACACACAAATTAAATACTTCAATTCTTCACATTTCAAAAGTTCCTATTATTGTTTTCAGAGGAGCGTTCCAATCTGTCGGGTTTATCTAAGACAGCTCAGAAGTTGATTTTTATGCTGCTATAAATGGTTTTTACAGTTGCCATAAACTCAGAAACATAATATACTAGATAATATAATAGCAAGGGTTCTAATTAGGGTGTCCCATGACTGATTTTACATAAATGTCAGTTTCTATAGCATTACTTTTTCCTTTGATATTTTTTTCTCTAAGAAAAAGGAAATGTATGTGACAATGCAATTATGTATATTTTCAAGTATTGAAATAAAAATATGGCTTAGCTGAATCTGACACAGCTCAAAAATGAATTCAGAGGCAATTAAAAGAAATTTCAATGTTACTTGTAAAAATGAGTTGAACAAAAAGTGTAAAGTGAGTTGTCAGGCATTTGAGTACTATTTTCATTATCTATGATTTCTTGGCCTCAGAACTGGAACTAGCTGTGTCATCATCGCCTGCATGACAAATGGCGAGCCTGTCTTCTTACAGAAGCATGATAGCGACTGCGGTGGTTTTCCTTTTTACAAAAAACAGGACGTCATAGGTAGTGCTATTCAGAGTCAGAGTATGTCGGCTTTGTAAATGTCTCCAGTTAGCATGTCTTCTTTCTCTATGCAGAGTGTGGCTATTGGTGGTCCCTCAGCCAGAGCTTAACCCTTTGTAGTGATTAGGACTTCTGACCGGCTCTGTTCTCTATAAAGGGAGCTTGATTACATGAATTCAAACAACTTTGCATTTATCTAGTGCTGACACAGTGACCCACGGTGGGCCACTGGAAGCAGCCGTGACAAAGAGAAAACGCCTCCCCTCCCCGCTGCCTGGGGTCTTGGACCCCAGCGCTGGGGTAAGTTGGGAGGTCATGTGGACCGCAGGTGTGCAAGCGCTGCTTACTCTCTGCTGTGAACGTGAGTCGTGCAGGCACGGAGGACGGCAGGCAGCAGCGTGCACCTGTGTGAGCCCGGGCCCCACTGCAGGTCGCTGTCCGCCCAGCGCCCGGCCGCCTCTGCCTCACCAGCCAAGGCTGACAGTGGCCAGTTGCTCCCTGAGGTCCCTGCTGTGCGAGAAGCCTCCTCCTCAGCCACACTGTGCAGGGTCCAGTGTCTGACTGATCCTTAGCCCCGAGACCCCAAAAGCAGAGAAAATACATTCCCACAGCACTCATTTTATCCGTGTGAGACACGATGTGCCCCCTAGTGCCTTTACCACCATCACATTAACACCGGACGGAGCACCAACCTCACTATAAACCCCAGGAATATGGACACTGATCCCTACAGAGACCTGTCAACAGTGTGGCGGGCGGACCACAGGCCCGCACAGCTGCAGGACCAGGCCAGCGCGGCAGGGGGCGCCTTCTCCGGCTCTCCCTCACCCAGGATCCCTCCAGTGATGCGGGGAGCACCACACCCACCGCCCAGCGCTGGGGGGGGGGAGGGGCAGGGGGCCTCAGTGTAGCAATTCTGCTTTCCGTATTTTAAATGAGCCCCTCCCCCTTTTGTGTTACTTCTTCGAAATGTCACCTTGTTTAATAAACAATTGAAAGAGCATCTGTAAGGTTTGAAGGAGTTCTATAACTTGGTATGTCAAGCCGGTGCCAGTAAGCTGGACTTTGAAAGCTTGAGTTGTCTACCCTATGCCATCCTAGCTTATTGGGTTTCCTTACTCATCACATAGTTGTCACTTTGCAGAGCTACACAGGCTATCTCCCCCACTGACTGGCAAATGGCCGGAAAGCCTCTGAAAATGAGTGCATTTGACTTTGCATCATTTTATGCCCTTCCATCCTCCAAAGGGGTTCAGAACGGGCCTCCCTAAGACCTGCCACTTAGGCGTGTTGAGTATTTCAAGTTGAAGGCAATCAAGACCCTGAAAGCTCATGCGAAACTTTTACCTCTCCCTTAAAGAATTTAAAATAGGGGCCTTGCCCATAATACGAGTTATGACCACAACCAACTTTTTATGGCCTGTCTTATATGGGGCAGGGCACACTTCTAATCACCGAGCATCCGCTCTTCTTATCCTCCTGCATGGCCTTCCGCTCTGGAGCCCCAGGCGCCTCACCTCAGCCCTAGCTCAGCGTGTCACGTGTACCTCATTTTCCCTTCTGTCTCGGGATCTCTGATTCTCACGTATGTGGGGTTCCCATGTGTCCGTATGTAATAAAATGTGGTGATTTTCTCTCATTAACCTGTCTCGTGTCTATCAGATTATTAGGCCAGGTGGAGGAACCTAGAAGAGTAGAGGGGCTCCTCCCCCACGCCCTGTGTTCCTGCTTAGCTTTGGACCTCCCTCTGAGATGTCCACTCCTCATCGCGCTTGTTCTTTGGCACTGACTCTCCTGTGATTTGATCCAACCCTGGAAGCCCTTTCTGAAGAGGCCATTCTCCTGGGGGAATTTTACACTTTTTCCCATCTCATTCTGAAATAGCTTTTTATGAGACACGGACCAACTAAAGTCTCCCCATCTCATTCCTTTTTTTTTTTTCCTTCAAATGATAATTGAATGCTTGGAATATATGAAGGAATCTGAGACAGCTAGAAAGTACACAAAAGCATTTTAAACACTAGGCCCTACCAATAAACAGAAGACCTCATATGATAGATAATGAACATAAATACGGCTTGATAAATGTTATGTGGTAAATGTGTTCCCAAGATTCAGTTGGAAGACCATCAGTGTTTTCCAACTATTGGTAAGTCTTCTGATTTTGAGTATTTTATGCAGTCTCGACTTCTAACTGACTATTTTTTTGTTTTTGTTTTATCAAACCTACTGTTAATGGAGAAAGTTTATTTCATTTTTGAAGAACTTAGTATGTCATTGAAGTGATAAAGGTAATTTGAAAAGGGAAGTTCCAAGATTATTTTTACTAATGATGGTATTTAGGATAACTTTACAACCTTCTGAGTGGATTTTGAAGGAAATCATCCCTGTATATGTATAAACCACTGTCAGTTTAAAGCAATACTTTATTCCATTTAAAAATTATTAAGTAGAAGGGAAGAAAGAAAGAGGAATAACAGGAGAAAGACAGTTAAATGTCAAAATTACGATTTTGAAATATAATGATGCTGTAGACAAAAATATTTCATCCAACATTTCTCTTGGAAATGCCTTTTATTTTTTTTTTATTTATTTATTTTTTTTTTAAGATTTTTATTGGGGAATTGGGGGGATGGGAACAGTGCTGGGGAACTGGGGGAAGGGGAACATACAAGTTGCTGTCATTTTTGTTCTTCAGTCTAGTTGTGGAGGATGTTGCTTCACTGGCCCAAGTTGGCACCGTCATTGTGCTCTTCCCTGGTGAGGCAGATCAGTCGCTGGCTTCTGGACGGCCGCTCACTGCGGCTGATGGCCGCTCACGCTGGCTGCTGGCTACACACGGTAGCCCATGGCAACCCACTGCCAAGGGGGCTGCAGCCTACGCCGTCGCCGGTGACTCACGGCAGCCCAGCTCCAGGGTGAGCTGTTGTTCAGCCTCTTAGCTGTGGAGGGCAGTGTCACTGGCCCTCCTATGTGGGATCCGAACCGGGGCCCTCTGGCATCCCAAGCGAGTTCTTAACCATTGCGCCACTCGGCCGGCCCGGAAATGCCTTTTAAATATGATAATGCAGCATTATTTTTCTAGAAAATGACAGTTTTCTTTCTACTCTCAAAAAAATTACTTGTTCAAATTTCACAGAGTCGGTCGTTGGTGAATCAACCCGATTAAGACCTAAGACCTAAGACTTATATTGAAGGGCAGTGCCAGCTCATTTGAGGCACCACTGGGACTTTCCTGGGGTCATGGTGGGAGAAGACCCCTGCATTTAGAAGAGATTTTCTAGAGTTAGGGAAACTTTGAGGGGTGCAGGTTAAGGGGGGGTGACTTCACCTTCTCACTGGAGTGCGCTGACAACAGGTGTCCATACCAGATGCTGTGTTCTCAGGGGGGATAAAGCTGAGTGCTTGCCTGCAAGCAGGTCCGTGCAATGGGAGGGAAACCTGCCATACCCAGAGAATGAGAAACCCACAGAGTCGGTGCCCTGTGGCCACCATCTAGGCATTGTGGAGACGCAGTTCCCTGAAGAGTAGGTCGAGCCCAGCATTGCCATGGTTGCAATGAAGATGGGCAGGAAGGGGAGATGGCGATCTGGGCTATAAGTACCTTTCAAGCTAATTGGAAAAATATGACATACATGAACAAAAGAATAATGCAGAATCGTTGGTGAGCAAGTGCTAAGATGCATAATAGAGAAGATAACCAGAAAACTCAAGTGGGGCTCCATGCCAGAGCTGTGATGAAAACCAGATGAAAGAAACGAGGTTGGATATGGATGGTCCTTGGGGATTAGTCAGGATTTGGGTAGATTGAGGGTAGAGGAAAACATGAAAAGCAGGTTGCGTGGCTCTGAGGATGAGTGAGCAAGGCTGCAGGCAGCAGGGTGTTAGCTGGAAAGGATGCCTGGACAGAGACCCAATTGTGAAGGGCTTTGATGACTAAACCAAGGAATTTGGACATTTTCCATTAGCTGTGGAAAGCTCTAAGAAATCATTCTTCAAAATGATGGGGGGTAGGGAGGTGGGGAGGAGAGGGCTGTTTTCTATCTATTTATTTGACAATCTCACTGCTGTTCACTCCTTGTCAGAAATTTCTAATGTAGAGAAACATGGCAGATGTTCTGTTTAAGGGGAGAAAAAAACCCTAATCTGGTCCCATATGAAGAAAGGATGAGTGAGGAAAGAAACTAAATGTACCCAGAATGATCAGTAGACCAGACATACACCAAGGAGCTTTCACATCCTGTTAGGGTGAGAATAGATGCAGAGGGGGGACATTTTGAAAGACGAGATGTTCGGGCTTGGGGAATAAACTGTAGGGGATAAAAGAGAGAGGAAAACACATGGGTCCTGAGGTTTGATATCAGGAGAATGACTTACTGTGGATGGAAAGAGGATCAGAGCACACCCTCCAGCCAGCCTACCCATTTTGTTTTATAATCTAGGCCAGCAGTGGTCAACAGGACATAATGTGAGGCACATAGGAACTTTTACAGTTTCTAGTAGCCACATTAGAACAACATAATAAAAACCAGAACTCTTATGTTAAATATATTTTATTTAACCAAATTTATACAAAATGTGATTCTTTAACATGTAGTCCATATAAACAGTTATTGAGATAGTCTACATTGCTTTTGTCCTAAGTCTTTGAAATCCAGTGTGCATTTCACAGTGACAGGTCGTCTCAGTCCAACAAGCCTGTGAGGCAGGTGGCTGCCTGGCCCGTGGGGCTCTAGACTCAGACCTGATGGTGTCAGAGTTACCCCCGGCCCACAGGGACTAACGTTCTCCTGTCTTAGGTGTTTAAGGGTTGGATTATATAGGTGGTGCTTGGGCACAAACCCTACTGCACTTGGATTTTTGGTTCATGAGAAGCCCGTGGAACAAGGGAGCCAAGAAAGCATTTCAAGGACATTATTCAGAAGAGCACTTGACTATCATTTACCAATCCTTGGCTGCTCACTTTGGGTCTAAATCTTTTTCAGGAGAAGATCCATATATGGAGAATTTCCAGAAGTACTAACTTCTTTGCCCACTCAGAGATCATCAACTGAAGTCTTTTGACTCCAGTGTAGGCTGCAGCCTGAAGCTGGCAGCTGACTTCTGCTTGGGCAGCCCAGCTTTTAAAACAACACCCAAACACAACAACAGCGAACTTGAGGACCTTTGGGCAAAGCGTGTTCCCTCCACACCCCACACCCTATTGACTGCGTTCAGCACCTCTACCTGACTCCATCACCTGCTGCCTCTAGAGGCATTTCTGCTGTCAGTGTTCAAATGGGTGCCGGCAGGAAAGTCAGGCTTACGGGAAGCAGAAGCCTGGGCCCAGTATGTCGGTTCACGGGTTGACTGACTTGCAGGGAATTGCATTTTGCCTTCAAACCATCTGCCTGAATTATGGTGCTCACTCTTAGGACGTTGATAGTGGCATTTAATACATGCTACCCGGACTCCTTCTAGAGCCCAGGGACAGAGTGTCCCTCTTAGTACTGAAATAGCAGAGCTTCTCCAGAGCCACCCATCAGGAGTCTGAATCATTTCCTCTTCTATTTGCATTTTACAAAGGCAGCCAGACAACTGTCCGCCAGGTTCTGACCCCACTCCTGCTAATGAGTAGATAGGACATGAGCACAGTGCTGTCTGTGAAACGCACTCTTGGCTCTTTTCTGCATTCACTTTTCTGTGGAAATTTCCTTAGATAACTATTTAATCTTTGTTTTATTTTGTTGTTTTATTTAACATGGGGATCCTATCTATCTATCTATCTATCCATCATCATCTGTCTACCTACCTACTTATCATGTATCTATACATCTATGTATGTATGTATGTATGTATGTATCTATCTATCTATCTATCTATCTACCTATCATCTGTTTACCTACCTACCTACCTATCATCTCTATCTATCTATCTATCTATCCATCCATCTATCTATCTACCCATCCATCCATCTATCATCTGTCTCAATACATCCATCCACATTTCTCCATGGCAGTCCTTCCACCACACTCCATGTATTTGTTTCTCTGGCACCTTCCATCCTCCTCACTTACCTGGTGCTGACCACAGCTGACTGGCCAAGCCAGCCACTTGACTCAGGGCTGGGCCAGTGAGTTTTCTCCCAGTGAGCTTTTGGACTTGGGACTCAGGCCAGTATCTCACCAATGGCTGAATTTGTGATAGTAACACTCAAGTAATAATAATAGTAACAGAAGGGTGTAAGTAATAATACCACTATAGTAGTAACACAAGGGCCAAATAGCAACACTTAAGATTTGTCAGCAGCCATGCTCCAAGACACCATTCTTTGAGAAATAATGAATCTCAAACACTGGGGCGGTGGTGGGGAGAGGGGGGGGGAATGAGAGTGGGGAAGGAGTCCAGATGATGGTCAAGCCATCTTGGTTTGCTTGTTTCTTAAGCTTTAGCTCGACTGCAGTTGACTGAAGTTTGGCTGTTCAATTTTGTTTGGACTCTGAGATACCCACTCCCTTTTCCTGTGAAGTTCTTTTTATTAAAGATAGTTATGGATGGAGAAGGCCACTTGCAACTTAAGAGTGACAACTAACATGCTATCTTAGAAGACAACTTAGAAAACAGAGGGGGATCAAATAGATTGAGAAACATGATTGGTTTGGAAAGTTCGTCAAAAGTAAAGCAGGAAAAATGGAAATATATTATTATTTTTGAACCAGTGTGTGCTGCAGATGAGCCACACCAGTTATAGTATTTGGTGGATGTAGTCAGTTCTGAAACAAGAAGAATGGTGCATAAAGAAGGTTTTACCATTCACAAAGGATTTGCAGACTTATTATTTCATCTTGTTTTCTCAAAAATTTGATGACTAGATGGGAGAGAGAGGAAATAGTGCCCAGTTTTGCAAAGAGGGAGGTGGAGAGGCATTTAGGAAGTGCTGGAAAGTTGATAATTCAGAATCAACCCAAGTCTCCCAAGCGTGAGGCTCAGATGCTTTCTCTTTTGAATAACTGTGCCCAAGATGAGTCCTCAGACACCAGGGCATCAATGTGTTAAGGAGAAAAAACAGTCAACTTGGTGAGTGAGGGCTTAAGTCAGAGCCTGGAAGTTTTGCAAGGGCTTTATTCCTATGCCTGGAAAATGGTTGATGAGATAGAAATAACTCTCTTAGAACCACGAAGTTCTCGCTAGCTGACACGTTAGAGGTCATGACTGAAAGCGCCCAGGACAGACTGGACAGAAACACACGACTAGCCACAGTTTGGCCCACTGAAGATGTCTAGAAAGAACTCAAAGATGAGTTTGAAATCCCCAGTCAAAATGTGGAAGACTAAATATCTGGTATCTAGAGGAATAATGGTTGCTAATATGAAAAACTTATAACTACAAGCTGATGAATCTCAGTTCTGTCCATGTGAAGCTGACAAAAAAACAAAATAAGAGTTAGGCTAATTGAGGACAAAAGCAAACCCTAATCAGGTCTATGAGGTGAGATGGTTTCCATAATGGAATATCTTCCCTAACTAATCAAAGCTTTGGGGAGCTCTACATAAGTATGCAATCAAAGGGAAGGGCCCAATATCCTTCCATCTCTATGCAATTTGTTTTGACCTTCAAATAAGTTCTCTCACCTTGGTCTTCTCCACAGCAAGTACTTCTTACTCTGTACACAGTAGGTGATTAGTAAATATATTTTTTAAAGTTTTTATGTTAAAGCACATATTTTAAAATGATTTCTTACAGGTTTGAGGGACGTTTTGTCAGACTGTGCCAAGCACACCAGTTTGTGCAGAAGCAAAAAATGGAGATAGGAAAAATGGGATCCTCTGTGGATAACCTATGAAGAGAAGAATTTCTAGGAGGCCATCAGTGAATCGATATTTTAAATATATTTTATGAATTATCTGCTGTGAGAGAACTTCTTTCTAGTTCAGATTCTGTCACCAACAGTCTGTGTAGACTCATTAGAGAAATTTAACCCACTTGCGTGCCAGAACGTCATCATTTGGAAAATCAGAAATAGCAGGCTGAGAGATGGACCTACCCACAATTCTGTGAGGACCCAGAATTTACATGCAGCCCTGACATCCCACCAGTGGAAACTCAAGTCCCATAACATCTCTAATGCATTATCAACGATCCCTACACTTTCCTCATTCATTTAAAAAGTGTTTTCAGGGCTGGCCGAGTGGCTCAGTTGGTTAAGAGCTCACTCAAGAGTTTGAGCTCTGAGCAACAGCGGTTTGAGTCCCAGCCTGAGCTGAACTGCCAACAGGTGGCAGGATGACTCAGCTAAAAAAAAAAAATGTGTTTTCAGAGACTGCTCTCTCCAACCCCCACCTGTCCACTCCTGGTCTGGGAGCACTTAACAGGGGTTTGAGCTTCAGGCAAGGGACTGGCAACTGCTGGTGTCTGAGTGTATCTGAACATATGTCACCACTGGTGGGACCAGAGAGCTGATGGCCTGTAGGAGGAAACTGGGCCTTCCTCATGGAAAGGTGCCCACACCAGTCACCAAGACGCTTTTCATTAAGGGTGTGGTGAAGATTCTGAGGACCTGCTCCCTGAATTGTCTGAAACATAGCCTAAGTGAAGAACCAAGAGTGAGTTTATGAAACAAAGATCCTACAAAACACGGGGGTACAGGTAATTGTGATTGGGAACCCTTCCAAATTATTACAATGAGAAGGAGAAACACTCACTCCCCTCCCCCCAATCACTATTTGGTCAGCGATTGACATTTAATTTGGCTTTGAAATATCTCTAACAACATCAGCTAGAGGGAGAAGTCCCCTTTGTGCTCATAAGTGAGTTACCTCCTGAGGCCCCCAGAAAATGCCTGTATGAACAGGAATTAGCATTAGGAACTTCATCCTGAGGCCAGATAACACACACATTTTGTATTATACTTCTTTCCACCCCTCACATTAACTCCAGAGGCCTAGTGTAGATACATAGTAGATACTCAGTGATTTTCAAATTGTAGTGTTTCTCCTAACTCTGTGATTGCAAATGTATTTGTGTTTTTATCTGATGGACGAAGCTGTCAGGAGCTCATTGTTCTTGCAAGAATGAGTAGGAAAAATGGCCTGTACCTTTAGTGTGGGCAGGTGGGCAGAAGGTTCTTGGAAAAAGTCATCCAAATTGTGGTCTTAACGTGACATGAATCACGGGCTTGTACCACACGCTCTCAGGAAATGGGCCTCATGTGCTACTAGTTCAGGAGAAAAGGTTAACAGTTCTTAGAATGATATGATGAAATCTGGCATTTAAAACTATAAACAGTGTATTTTCTACTCTTCAAAAACACACATGAAGCGTGTGTTGTATGCGTGCTTTCTACTCTTGATTATACAGATAAATAGGTAAGTAGACAGGTTATTATAATATTGAAAGGACGGGAGCAAGTGTGATGATGGCGTGAATGCAAGGTCTTCAGTGTAAGAACTGACTGACAAACTAGGACGCTCTGTCTACAGGAAGATGAGGCTGAGGTGAAGATATGATCAGAGTTTATCGGTTTCGTGAAAGCCATTGCTAACATTATCATAGGCCTGTTAACCAAATTCCAGAGTATTTGAACAGTGGGGCTATCTTAGCGGTTTCAACAGGGTAGTTTCAGGATAGATGAAAGAAAATGCTTTTATACAGTGAGAAGGAAATGTATGAAAGCTTTATGGAGCTACAGACTGAAAATACTGTATAAACATAGGCGTAATAGATCCATATAAGGTGTATTTAAGGAAGCTTGGGGTACATGCGAAACCTTCTAAGGTAATAGAAAGTCACCGTGTTCTTTATGACATTCTCTTAGTTTCACTTTCTAAATCATAATATATATGGAGGAAAAATCACTTACTTTAAGATATCATAGTCATTAATGAATTTTCCCGTATGAGTTAGTGCTTGGGTCAATGCCCGGCTGCACTGTGACTTCTCAGGTTCTTTGGGTGCTCTCCGTCCTAGGAGATGCGCCCTCCCATTGTCGCCTGACCTTCAGCCACAGCCCCTGGGACACTGACCCAGTCAGATCTCCTTTGCCTTGGAGGCAGGGGGTGGGGCAGCAAAACCCGTTTCCCCTTCATTTTCCCTTTATATTGTAATCCAACTGCATGTAAATAATGACTTTTAACACCCATTCTTTTCATATGTGGACTTTGCATCCTGACTTGGGTGATTTCTGCAGAAGTCCCTTTCCTTCCTTCCTTGCCATCTGTCTGAACTGAAGACATGTCCACCAAGGCTCCATCCAGAGGCAGGCGCAGCTCCGAGCTCAGTGCATCTTTCACCTCTCCTCCTCACACCCTGGGAGGTACATGGTGCACGTCATACACAGGCCACCTGGGCGGTCACGCCGCCCTGAGCTTCGAGGGCCCTGTGCTGGGGTGTGTAGTGTTCTCTGCTCACTGCCTTGACGTCCGTCCTTAATCCTTGTTGTATACGGGACCCACATTTCCATGTTGCTCTGGGCCCTGCAGAATGGGTAGCTGGTCCTAGAGACATGGGCTTTGATCCCAGTTTTGCAAATAAAGACAGTGATGTTCAGAACCAGAGGACAAGTGTCTCTTTCGGGAACAGAGCTAGGGAATGGCTGAGAGACAAGCTGTCAAACTCAGGCTTCTGACTCCACATCCTTCTTCCTCTGGCAGTCACTCAGCGTCACCATGCAGTCCTTCTGAGAACAGCCCCTGGGCCTTTGTTATTGCCGGGGGTGGGGGTG
>NW_017731976.1:897050-992081 GCF_001890085.2 Hipposideros armiger | reverse complement strand
GGGGTGGCTACGGGAGGCAGGGAGCAGGTCCTCCAGCCTCACAGGGAAATCAGGGCCACTTTACACTTTTCAGTTAAAGGCGCATTTCCTCCAGATGACCTTGGGCTGGCCCTGGCCTGATGGACAGGAAGTGATGGCTGAGCTGTGGAAGGGGCGTGAGGGGTGCACAATGCTCACCCACACTTCCAAATTAAGATGTCCAGTCCTGTGAAATGAGGCCCTTTGGCACTGACGTCCATGGAGTATTTTGTGTTGAAGGTTGATTTCCTTTCCATCTGGTCCTTTCCCCTTGTCCGCTCACCCCTGCCTCTGCCGGGGGTGAACTGGGGACCATGACCCAGCCATGATATCACTGTTCAGGCAGCCAGGGCTCACGGCCCTGCCATCAGGAGCAGAACAATGATGCCATTTTCCTCTCAAGCTGGAAGCCCTTTTACCAAAGCAAAATAGTGTCCGAGGCCCCACCGCCTTTGTTTGTCACTATGACTTCTCCCTCTCCCAGCAGTCTTGGTCTGGGGGCTGGTTCCAGTTCCTGGAAAGACGTCTCCAGGTGTGACTTGGGGACCACTTACAGGGATGACCTGCTGCCCGTCCATCTGTGAGGCATCACCAGTCTATCTACAGCTTTTGTTCACGTGCATGAAAAAAGTTTTTAAAACAATTTTCCAGCTACAGGCAGAAGCACTGAAGCCACACGGGAAGACAAGGGTTATTGGTGCCACGGAAAGTTTTTACAATGAAGGGTCCTGGCAGGACACAAAACAGAAACTGCTTTGCATAAAAGAGGAGGTGGAGCTTGCTTTAGACTTCCGTTGCTCGGTAGTGCAGCATGCATCATGGTGCAGACACGACCCCGAATGGCTGGGCACAGCTCTTCCCTGAAGCTGTCTCTGCCCATTGGCTCCATTTCTGTTCTGTGTTTGGGAGGGGAGCAGAGGAAAAAGACACCATCACTTCATGGGTTTCTGACACGAACTATGTTTAATGCTCTGTTGTCACCTTCTCAACCTTAATAGTTTCTTAAGAAGGGGCCCCGTATTTCTGTTCTGCCCTGGGTCCCACAGATTAAATAGCTGGCCAGACCCATCAATGATTTCTCACCAACTCTAATACTCATCACTGAGTTTTCAAAATCCCTTTCCATGACTATAGGGGATGTTCTCTGCTTTAAATATGAAGGTGTGCGCACGCGTGTGTGTGTGTGTGTGTGTGTGTGTGTGTGTGTGTTTATTTTTCAGTTAGAGTTGATATTCAGTATTATTTTATCTTCAGTTTCAGGTGCACAGCATAGTAGTTAGACACTTATATAATTTATGCAGTGATCCCCCTGACTAGTCCAGTACCTACGTGGCACTGTACATAGTTGTCGCAACATTATTGACGATATTCTTTATGCTGTCTGTACTTTACATCCCCATGACTATTTTGTAACAACCAATTTGTATTTCTCAATCCCTTCCCTGTTTTCTCCCAGCCCTCAACCCTCTTGTGTGTGTGTGTTTCTAAAGAGGTACCTGTGAATCAGAGAAAAACCCTCACAGTTGTATTTTGAATTAGAAATAAGAGTTTTTTTTTCAGGAAAATAAAGTTCCTGAATTGAATCCACATCCATCGTAGGTATATTTGTTCCACTTGTTCTGATATAATTTAATATCTTTCACCTTCATCTACGATGTGGTGTCCTCAGATTACGCTTCATTTTTTGAATCAGCACATGATACAGTGAGGGACTCTGTTCCAATTCTCATTGAAATTGGGAGTGCAGTAACAAGCAGAACTGACAAAAACATTGCAAAAGTTCATTAAATTGTGCATCAAAATCATTGGCTAACTGTAACCGTTTACTTCTCTATCGAAGTAAACATTGACAGAGAAACCATTAGGAAAATCTGAACTGAAAATTTGGCATGAGATAGGTAGGTGTGTGCATAAATGGTCCTGAAGGAGCTCTCAAATGAACAAAAGCAAAGGAGAGTCAAAGTTTGCCAAGACCTTTTGGAGAGGCAAAATGATGTTTTGGGCCACGTTATCACTGGTCATGAAACATGGCTGTACCAATACAACCCTGAAACAAAGCATCAAAGTGCGCAATGGAAGCCAGCCAATTCTCCACAACTGGAAAAGTTCTGTCAGTCCAAATCAAGAGTCAAAACGGTTGCTAAACTTTTTTTGATATCAGAGGGATTATTCATTATGAATTTGTACCAACTGGACAAACAGTTAACCAGGTTTATATTTGGAAGTGCTGAAAAGTCTGCGTGGAAAAGTTAAACAAAAATGACCTGAACTTTTCGCCATTGATTCATGGCTCTTGCATCACAACAATGCACCAGCTCACATGGCACCATCTGTGAGGGAGTTTTTAGCCAGTAAACAAATAACTGTATTGGAACATCCTCCCTACTTACCTGACTTGGCCCCCAATGACTTCTTTTTTTACCTGAAGATAAAGGAAATATTGAAAAGAAGGCATTTTTATGACATTCAGGACATCAGGGGTAATATGACAACAGCTCTGATGGCCGTTCCAGAAAAAGAGTTCCAAAATTGCTTTGAAGGGTGGACTAGGCACTGGCATTGGTGCATAGCTTCTCAAGGGGAGTACTTCGAGGGTGACCATAGTGATATTCAGCAATGAGGTAGCACTTTTTCTACGATGAGTTCGTGAACTTAATTGTCAGACCTCATACATGCCCTTTGTACCCAATCATCCCTCACCTTCGGTAGACAAGTTGGCCCTACATAGGTCAAGCACAGGAAAGATAATATTCTCTTTACTTTCCACTCTAGTGTTAGAAAAGGACCTTACAAAGGTCATGCACAGAAATAAATGGTGAATAATGCTTAATTTATAATCTTCGCTGAAGCATATGTGTCTATGTGTGGGGTAGAGGGCTAAGGAGGATGCAAGAGGAAGATGGGTTCTGGTTCGACTTAAAACAAATGAATGCAGTCCACATTTATGATCAGCAAGCTGGGGGACAGGCCATACATTCACAGCACACGGGTCAGTCATTCGTCTTCCACCAAAGACTTCATTACCTCCCCGGTGAGTGGAAGGCATTCCAAAAGGGGGATTCTCTGAAAAGATCACATCTATTCGCTGGTGTGTTAAACAAACTGGATTCAGCAGGAGGCAATGAGAAAATGAACTTCACTCTTCTCTTGCACTGTCCCTCTGCTGATGTCCCCATCTCCATAGGCAGGTCCATAGCTTCTCTGCCCAATTTCAGGGAAATAAATATGGGCTAATGTATTAGTCAAGGTTCTCTAGATAAACCGAATCAATAAGGGAGTTAGATGATAGATAGATAGATAGATAGATAGATAGATAGATAGATAGAGAAGATAGATAGATATTATAGAAGTGGCTCACATAGTTATGAAGGCCAATCTGTCATCTGCAAGTAGACAACCAGGAAAGCCAGTGACATAATTCAGTTCAAATCCAGAGTTCCGAGAACCAGGAGCACCAATGCCTGAGGTCAGGAGAGGATGGAATTTGCCTCCTCCACCTTTTGTTCCATTCAGTCCCTCAGTGGATTGGATGCTGTCCACTTAGATTGGTCAGGGCGGATCTCCTCTACTCAGTCTACTGATTCAGATGCTAATCTCTTCCAGAAACAGGCTCACAGACCCACCCAGAAATCATGTTTTACCCACTCTGGGTACCCTTAGCTCAGTCAAGTCAACACATAAACTTAACCATCACAGTGGGGCTCGCTGTCTCAGGCAGTGACCTCAGGGGACCACGTGGGTGAGAGGGTGACCACTGGAAAGGGACACCTGGCATCTTCAGCCTCTGTAGTGACTGTGGGCTCTGCCCCACAGGAGGCAGACACTGAGGATTTCCCCAGATACAGGAAGGAGGATCAGAGGTGTGGCCAGAGCAGAAAGCAAGCATGGTGCCTCTCATCCTGCCCATGGGCCTTTCTGCCTTGTGCAAGTTTCCTCGCAGGGCAGAGGCCATGCAATGGGGACCTGGGCCACAGGTTTCTATGCATTTCAAAAGCTGATGCTATTTCCACATTTCTCTTACAAAGTTTGTTCTAGTTTATCGTCCTGCTAATAGTGCATGCATGCTCTGATTTTTCCACTCCCTCCAAACACTGAATGTTTTCAGTTATTTAGGTGAAACATTTTTACAAGGAGCACTAAAGCTTCTCAAGAAATTCCTGGTTGGAATAGTTTAATCTCATTCTCTCTGTGGTTTTATGTACTTAATACATGAAGTTTCTCTTAAAACAACAAACAATAATTTCAAAGAGAAGTACAACTGTTGAGATGTTAATAAATTTACTTTAAATCTTTCAGAAGATTCTAAATTTATTCCATAGTATTGCATATGCATCAAAATGTATCATTATATATGTATGTATGTATGTATGTATGTGTGTGTACATGTGTGTGTAACACTGAAATGTGTATAAACGGATATAGTTATATATACGTACATGAAGAATAGCAAACTAATTAAATATTTTTTCCCCTTGGTGCTATCACTTTCCAGTTACTATAAAAATGTATTAATACGTTATATGGCTCATGTACTTCAACAAAGAGAAATGAACTCAGCAAGATATTTATGCTAAATGAGCCGCCTTCTACATTGAAATACATCCTCCAGTGTTTTATCGGTACTTCTCTTAAGACATCTCATTATACATTACACCTACATTTCCTAAAGATGTGGGGGTTACAAAATTGTTATCAAAACAGTAATGATGAAGGCCCATGGTCTAAAGGTGTGAGAAAGCCTGGGTTGAGCAAAATTAAACAGGTGTCCCCTCTGCCAGGCATCTATATGCCTTAATGTGCCGAAGGCAGTTTGCTTTCCAAATGGAGTCAAGATAGTAGGGCGGTTCCCCATTGATAAAATAGACCCCTGTTATCATGCAGTTTCATCTGTTTGAGGCTGTGTATTAAAATTTCCAGTGTTAGAATACGTTGAATACAAGTGTCGTCCCATGCATGTCCTGTTGACAACAGCTCTCCTGGGTGTGGGTACCCTAATTCGGGGTGTGGGTACACTAAGTCGGGGTGTTCACTACCAACTGCAGTTTCTTACTTGATGTAGACACTCTTCATAACACCAGACTGACTGGATATGCAAATGGTTATCAATTCCATTTCATTGGAATCCAGACAATTGACATCTTCCGACTGCATCAAGTCTTGACTTGTTCTAATGCTTGTGGCATCTAGAACCAGCTGCACATTTAAATATTTATTAATAATTTTAAAATCTCCCTTCAACTGAGCAGTTATTATTTGAATCTATTTTTAGCATCTTCTATTTCAGTTCAGTCTTCCAATATTCTGAAATATTGTCATTTCTCAAGGACCTAAGCAGCTTTCAGCTCTCTCCCTTGTGGGATTTTTGGTGAGAGAATGGAGATTATCAAATATATTTGTATTTTATGCTTGCCCATCATTGGGTGCTGTCTTTCTATTTTGTCTATAGTTGATGGGTTTGAATGCACTTCCATAGTGGTCATCTATTTGTCTTTCGAATCTAAGCTGTTTGCCGGTGAGATGTGTGTTCCCGACACCAGGTAAATAATCTATTCTCTAACATCTTGTTCATCAGTTACTAGCACCTCCAGCCTCAGAAAGCATCTAGCACATGGTAGTGTATCAATTAATGCTTGTTAATTAATAATAACTGTATTATTATGCTGTTGAAAGTTTTGCTTTCTAAAGCTGGACTATTCTTTGGTAAAGTTTGACATTTCTAAAAATGCAGTTGTAGAGTTCAACTGAGTACCTAGAGACTCCCTAGTTCCCTAGTTCATTGTTTCTCAAAGTTGGGTCATACTCATTTGCATGCGAGCTCTCATGGACTCATAGTGTTGATTTAAACAACTTATAGGATTATACAAATATATACAAACTCTAAGCTAGGTATACATTATGCTTATGTATACATAAATATGAAATTTAAAACTAATAAAAATTGAAATTAACATTACTTAATGTGACAAAACCTGTTTTGCTATTAAGAAACTGCCATTTGAGAAGTAAGTATGGTATCATACTTAGGGTGCAATCTTTTAATTTCAGCATCACTCCTATAGTTGCTGTGTATGATGCTTTAATTCTCCCACAGCTTTTCTATATTCAAACTTTTGCGACACCTTAGTTGTCATGGCATTGTCATGTTATTTTGATTTCCCTATGTGGAAACACTTATGCATTAAGCGTGCCTCTGCCATTTCAGCATTAGGTTACAACAACTAAATCAGTATGGTTTCACACCCATTTGATTAAAATGACAAACAAAAATGTACGCTCAAAACTCAAAAGGCAATATTAAGTCATGAAGTGGTTTGAGAAGACCGCATAATACACTTATATTAACAATGAGATAAAATCGTAGTCTTCAAAATTCTCACCATGAAAACAACTTTCTTAGAACATACTCTAGTTTGAACATTGTTTCTGAAGTCAGAGGCCTTTGCATTTTTCCCAAGCACACTTTTGCCAAGGCAAATTTTAGTGTAAAATGATTAAAGTAAGATGAACAATTCAGTTAATCAAAGCACGCAGCTCTTGGGCCATCATGATTGACAGTCGGGAGCCCATAAAGCCTCTTCTCCCTCCTTCCTTTAAGGGGGTGACCACATCCCCACCACTGGGATGCTCTTCGCCATTGTCAGCCCCTGCACGGTCCTGCAGTGTTAGCTTCTCCTGAGCCACTGCCTTCCTTCTGCAAACTTGTGACACCAGCAGAATCCTTTCCAAGACATCTGCCCATTATGCAAAGGACCAGAGATCCAGGGACTCTACGTAGCCTCTGCACTGAAGTCCTTGAGAAAAGCATCTCATTTCTCTGATGCCCGCATGTCATTCTCCTTAGAGGTTACGGGAACTTCTTGTTGTTCGTGTCCATTCAGAATGAAAAAGAGCTCGAAGCAGGAGAGATTGTAGATGAGTACAAACCATTGTTTTTTGTGTCTCCTTGAGTTCTCCTTATTTCAAGTCTCATGACATCGCAGAAAGAAAATATTAAAACATTCAGAATGGCCCCTCAAAGATGCTAAGGAATAAGTTTATGAGTAGAAACAACCTTCTTTAGACTCCCAAGCTGGTTTGAAGAGTATGAGGCTGGAATTGTAGGTAGATGGGGTAAGCCTTAGGGCACCGAGTCCACAGTCTAACATCAGTTCTTAATTCATGGGCAGTTCTGAAGAAACGAGACAAGGACGCCGTGCTCTGTAATTGGAGGGTAAGCCAAATGCTGAAGATAAAGAGTACTACAGTGGAAGGAAAAGCTGGAGGGGTCAGTGAAGAAAGTTAGACTTCCCTAAATATATTATCTTGGTTTATAGATTTGATTATGGAACTAGGCATATTTTTATATAAGACAAAATTATACCAAAATTTAAAAAGCAACACCCAAATATTGAAAATGAAAAGAAAATAAATGACCTTATCTATGTGTCAAGGTGGTAGCTAACCTACAAATAGAGGACTAATTTAGGTAACATCAGCACATGATTTTAACTGCACAATACAAGTGGGATATGAACCTTGGATCAAAAGAACACAAATCTTAAAACTCTTTTCAGTAATCACAGCATCAGTGAGAATATTGCTATTGCTCTTTTTAAAATATTACATATTCATAGAAAGTTAGAATCAATAATTATGTTAATGTCTTTAGAAACGAGGAAATTTAGGACAAGGGGGAAAATGTGATACAGATAAAAATTTTAAAGTTAAATAAAACCACTACAATTATAAATTTAAATTAAACATATCACTATGTGTTTATGATGTGTTTTCTCTTAAAAAAAGGTTTCTTAGCTATTTGCTGTAAAAGCCTAGAAAGACGGTCACCCAGAAGCAGCGATGCTGGCATCCTAACCATGACGGCTAAACACCACATCCCATTAAAATGGCCAGGGCCCCTCGGAGAACACTGCTTCCAGGTGTGGGCAGGAAATGTACAAATGATCCCGAAGCAGCTTCTTGTCCCAGAAAGTCCGAATGCTTCCTGGACTAGAGTCATGACAAAAAGAACCAGAAGCCAACTGAAACGGATTCCCACTGGCCACACTGAAACAATTTGAGCTTCAAAAAAGTAATGACTGCAGCTGATTGCAACACATCAGGTTGCTAGAATCCATTAGATGGTGATGATACTAAAACCAAAAACAGAAACAAAAAATGGAAAGAAAAATACATGCACCACCTGTTTCAGAATAAACTGTGATTCTGAAAAACTGGTAAACATAGGGGACAAAACAGGCATTTTTTTCCACTTCATCAATAGGAATTGTGCTTCTGGGTTAAAAAAAAAAGTCGTTAAAGAAAGCTCTTTATAGAAGAAATTTGGGCAACAAAAGAAAGAATCATAGAGCTCAAGTATCATGATTTTGCAGCCTCTGGCGACACAAAAATCAAGGCCATCAATGCTGCCACCACCATCAGGTGAAGGTCTGGTACAGGACTTGACAAGGACATGCTAGTGGCTCAGCCATGATAACACCAAAGACAGCCGGTAGGGTCCTGAGCTTCTGGTTGGTGACAGCGTGCGACCCACCACCCAGACTATCCTGGTCCCCAACCAGGTCTCTGTCTGACTAGGCCTCCACACCAGTGTTGTTCAGTAGAAGTATAATGAGAGCCAGATGGGAACTTTACATTTTCTAATAAACACATTAAAGGTAAAAAGAAATAGATGAGAATTAACTTTATACTCACTGTATCTAAATGTTATAATTTCATGTTATCAATGTAAAAAATATTGATGAGATATTATATTCTTTTTTTCATACTAAATATTTGAAATCCTGTGTCTATTTTACACTTATAGGATATCTTTGTTTGCTAAATTTTTATTGGAAGTACTTAATCTTGATTTAGATTTTATAAAATTGACAGTTAAAAAGGTAGATTCGTGTACCAAAGCTGTTCCAATCATGCTTGAAAGCTTTCCAATAACTGAACAGAGTATCAGTTCCTAGATTTACATTAATTTAAGTTCATTGAATTACATTAAAAGTTATTTCCTTAATCATGGGAGGCACATTTTAAGTGTTCAGTAGCCGAATGAGCTGGTGGAAACCCTACTAGACAGCACAGATGTAATCTTAGTGCCAAATTACAGGAAAGCACGGGGACCCAGAGAGAGACAGAGAAGGCATCATAGATACGCAATCTCCACAATCCAGGGTGGGGAAATGCTACAGGATAAGGAATCTGGTTAAAGATTCCTTAAAGTTAAAAAAATAAAATAAAAGAACCTGCAGATTAAAAGATTTCAGAAACTTGCCAACCAGATGTAGCATTTTTAATGTGTTGCAGCCTGATTGAAGAAGCTGACTAGATGTAAACATACAAGGTCAGACAATTAAGTTCACGAACTTCTTGCAACATTGTTGCTAACCTTTTTTTGATATCAGAGGGATTATTCATTATGATCAACTGGATAAACAGTTAACCAAGTTTGCTATTTGGAAGTGCTGGAAAGGTTGCGTGAAAAAGTTAGACAACCTGAACTTTTCACCAACTGTTCATGGCTCTTGCATCACGACATCTCACATGGCACTGTCTGTGAGGGAGTTTCTAGCCAGTAAACAAATAACTGTATTGGAACACCCTCCCTTCTCACCTGATACTGGCCCCCAATGACTTCTTTCTTTACCCGAAGGTAAAGGAAATATTGAAAGGAAGACATTTTGATGACACATCAATGGTAATACGATGACAGCTCTGATGGCCATTTCAGAAAAAGAGCTCCAAAATTGCTTTGAAGGGTGGACCTAGCACTGGCATCGATGCATAGCTTCCCAAGGGGAGTACTTCGAAGGTGACTGTAGTGATATTCAGCAATGAGGTATGTAGAACCTTTTCTAGGGTGAGTTTGCGAACTTAATTTCCAAACTTCATATGCCTATACTCATACAATGCACATATATACACATATATTTACAATGAGGTAATTCAAATTATATGTTTCTATTAATATGCATTCAACAGAATTGAGTTATTCTAATTGTTGTTCTTCTTGATCATGGTGTTGTGGTTATATTCTAAGAGAGAGAGGGCCTATTTGGCAGAGACACAGACTGAAGTATTTACTAATGAAATGATAAAAATCTGGGATTTCCTTCAAAATGATCCTGGGGAAAGAAAAAATGATTGTGTGGGGGTTTTAGGTGAAACAAGTTGGAGTTGTGTTCATAATACTGAAAGCAGGTGATGGGGACATGGAGGACTTGACTCACTGTTACGCTCACAGCGTACCAGAGAATATTAAGAAATGCTGCCAAGTGTATTAATGGTGTGTCATGACATTTTAAAAAGGTTCTTATAAAGTCTTAGATTTGGCTTAAAATATTCCAGGGCCGGCCGAGTGGCGCGATGGTTAAGAACTGGCTTGGGACGCCAGAGGGCCCCGATTCGGATCCCACATATGAGGGCCAGTGACACTGCCCTCTACAGCTAAGATGCTGAACAACAGCTCAACCTGGAGCTGGGCTGCTGTGAGTCGCCGGCGACGGCGTAGGCTGTAGCCCCTGTGGCAGTGGGTTGCCATGGGCTGCCGTGTGTGGCCAGCAGCCAGCGTGAGCGGCCAGCAGCTGCAGTGAGCGGCTGTCCAGAAGCCGGCGACTGATCTGCCTCACCAGGGAAGAGCACAATGATGGTGCCAACTTGGGCCAGTGAAGCAACGTCCTCCACAACTAGACTGAAGAACAAAACAACAGCAGCTTGTCTGTTCCCCTTCCCCTAATTCCCCAGCGCTGTTCCCATCCCCCCAATTCCCCCCAAAAAAATATTCCAGAAAGAATATTGGGAGTGGGGTGGAGGAAGGAAAAAGATACTAGAGCACCCCTGAGCCTGATGCAGTGATCACTGCCACTCCCCCCAACCTCCCTGCCCCCAGCATCACCCAGCCCTCACCAGCCTCCCCAAACACACTCAGTTTTGGAAAAAGACAGCTCTACCTTTGGTATCCCTCACTGCAGTGAAGGGTCAATGCTCTGTTTTCTGGTTGCTTTTCCAAAAATCTAAACTGTCCTTCTCAGACTCTGGCCTATAAGCATCCATGGCTGAGCCCAACAAGTATTTCCAAGGCTGGATGAACAAAAATGGCTTGAAAAGTTTACACTCTTTATTTTAGTCCCCCAATAAAAGGCAATGCCTGGATTTGTTTGTTATTACATGGGAGGATTCTTCAGTCCCTAAGGATTAATGCTGATTTGGGCCCAGATTCTTCCAGAAATCTTAACTTGAACTGCAGCTTTACCTGCCATCCATGTGAATTCCCGCTACTTGGTGTCAGAGCTATTATAAGAGGATCAATGAAGGTTTATGAAGAAAAAAAGCCTTGTCATCTACTCCCAAATGGACTAATTAAATTGCTGGTACCAAATCTGTGACACTTTCTAATATATTGTGACTTTCTATGGGCCGGCAGCTGACACTGACTAGAACACAAAGATGCGCCTTTTCCACTGGGCACAAACAGATGTTTCCGACAAGCAGGTATTCATAATGGAACTCTCTCAGTTGTCAGAATGGGACGGCGCAGGCATATTTCATTAGCATGAGCAGCCCCAGCATGTGGTAGAACACAAAATGGAAGCTGGAAGTGGCTGTAAATGCACCGTGTGAGGGCGCTATACTTTAGGTCTGAGGTGTTTTATTATAGACAAACTACAACGAGAACATTACCACTGCACGTAAAACATCTCCCAGACACAGACTCTCGGAGCCCCTTCCTCCTCCCACTCAGAAGCCTATCCTATCTTTCTCCCTGTCCAGTGTGGGGCTGTCCCCCTGGGTGGGGCAGCTGGCAGGGAGAGCTGGCCAGGTCCCAGCAGCCCTGTGTGGTCCTGCACATATGTCCTTTTGCATGTCTCAGCCTCACTTTTCTGTGTCCTGAAATCCTCCTTTGAGCTAGTGCTCTCTGAAAGGCAGTGAAGTTGAAAGGGCACCGAGCCAATTCCAAGTCTTCTTGCTGTGGTTCTTCCACTCAGAGAAAGCAGCAAGCCAATTGATCCTGCAGTCCGCGACCTCATCGCGAGACTGGCAGGCCACTCCAATGCACCAGGTTCAGGAGCAAGGGAACCGCATAGATGCCGCCTCCTTCAGGTAATGCACCTCCCACTTCTCCCTTCCAGTCTTGTTCTGCATCTGCGAGGTAAAGGGTTGAGCTATGAAGCTAATTCCAAATGACACACTGATAATTAACAACAGGCATCTTTGTGTTTCAACAAATTTCTCCTACTATTACACTGTTACCGCAATGGCGGATGTTTCAGATACACATCGTGATAGGTCAGTGAGGGAGAAAACTGAGGGCAAGGGAGTCCCCCTAGAGTACAGTTTGGAGTGCAATCTGCACCTTATTTTACAGCTAACTCTGCGCTAAGAGTGGACAGGAGACTCTCGCAGGAGGAGCTTGTCTTTAGATCATGGTTTTCCTTTTTGCTGTCACCACTTTGCTGCTGGGATTCGATTAGTCAGTTCATCTCTTGCGCCCCATTCTCTTCATCATGATGATGGCTCAGGTGTGGGGGCTCCATCCAGGCAGGGCCTTGGGGACAGGTAGATGGAGAGCCTCGCCAGGGGCAGTCTTGCAAGAAAAGATCCAGGACTGGAGGGCAGAGCCAGTCGGCACCTGGCACCGGGGCCCACCGTGCCACCTTGTACCGTCCCGTGCGTGAAGACATGCGTTCCCTCAGTGCTTAGTCCAGTATGACATGGGTTTCTCCTCGTGGCAACACCAAGGGTCTCCCCTGACCCGCCACCCAAGTGTCCAGCCACAGCCTGTCCGCAGTGCAGCACAGAGAGCAAAGCACCTGAGACCTCGTGGATGGACGGCACTTTGTCCTCTCTGCTTTTGTGCAGCATCTGTAGACTCCAGACCTTGCAGCGCCCACCTTTTCCTGTGTTACCCTGAGTTCGCCTCATTTGTTCAGAGCCTGGGATCCTTCCAGATGAGGAAAATGGGAGGCATGGTGTCTGTCCCTGTGTTACGATCTCTAGTCCCATCTGTGTGTCCCACACATGAATTAACAGAGATGTGTAATGCCCAGTGTCCTCCATGATGGGGAAGGGTTTGTGACACTTACTCACGTTCATGCACGCACTTGCTGGAAGACCAGCCAGCCTGGCTTGGGTGGAAAGCCCGGGCACCTGTGATTATGGTGGACCGTCATTGTCTCATGCAGAGGGGACTTCTGCGTTGTGGTGATGCCCACTCACGTGGGCTCCCTGTTTAGGCAGAGGTGTGCAGCACCATTCTTCACATGTGCTTTCCCAGTCTGCAGAGGTCCCTTGGCCACATGGAAACCTCCCCCATCACAGTCTTAAATAAAAACATCCTATATATAGGCTATGTACAGGAGGAGAGCAATTCTTCCATTTTAGAAAAACCACGCTCACACACAGTAGTCCTAGGGCAAGCAGGTGAAGAAAGACTCAGAAACGTCTTGGAGACGGTGTGACAATGGCACCCGAAGCTGCATTAATGCTGCTGTCTGTGCCTTAGTGGCTACAAGGCCAAGATTGCACTTGGAGTAGCAAGTAAAATACACATGCACTTTACTCATGGATTGCTACTGTTTCCAGTATTGGGAAGTTGGCCCATCTGGGAGTACATTGCAACACACTCTGAATGCTATTTGCATGGCGTCTTCCTGGAACTGCCATCTTTTCGAGGTTGTGTATTCAGGAACAATGAGAACTTTTTTAGAATGCCTTTGGTATCCCGACAGCCAGAGTTCTCTGGTATAATTTTAATAACTGAAAGATAAGAGCTGGCTCATGTGCCCAACTGTGAATGCAAAGTAGCACAGCCACACAGGTTCATGGTTCCAACGAAGTGAACTTGGAAATTAAGAAATGATAAAAGTCAGCAGCAGCTTGTGTTCCTGCACAGGCTTCCTTTCCATTGGTGTGAATCATCCTTGTTAGCAGTGTCTGTCTCTGACCAGCAGACTGGTGGCGCCCTAAAGCTCTGAGGCCCTCACCTTGCTCCTAAAGCCACACTAGGTCCTCTGACTGGCCCACCCGTCACCAGCAGTCCATAGCATTGAGATGGTTTCACAGAGTAAGACACTCTCACACACGTGATTTTATGTGATCCTTATAAAACCCTGTGAAGTAAGAGGAACTTTATTACTCTTCCATTTTGTTGATGAGGGAAACAGTGATTCTGAAAAGCTAAAGGGTTGCTTACACAGCTGTCAGCTCTCATGGCTCAAAAACCTGAAACCAGAACCTGAAATCAAGACTTTAACACCAAAATCCCACACACTTTTTGCTTAAGTGGCATTCCAACTCCAGGACACACAGTGGGGTGTGCAAGATGGGCACACGAGGTGGGCACAAGATGGGTACAAGATGGGTACAAGAAGAGAGGTTCCGGGAGCCACGGCTTGAGCGTGCTGAGGTTAGAAGACCTGTTTGGTGCTAGAGGTAGATTCAGTCATGTCTGTTAATGCAGGTGATGAACTCTATCATTCATTCACTCATTCACTCATTCATTCTTGCTGGCCAAGGAAGTGAGTCACAAACAATGGCTTCTATCTTAAGAAGTCACCCATCTGGTAGAGACTTGTACATCTGAAGCTGATGTATAATATTGTATGTCAACTAGAGTTGAATGGATATATAGTCACAGGATGTGGAGTATAGTGTGGGAGTGGAGTCAATGGTATTGTAATAGATATGCATAATGTGGGGGTGGGGTGGGGAGTGGGGCGGCGGATTGGGGGAGGGGGTTGTCACTTTGAGAGATAAAAAATATAACTATTGCACTGTGTTGTATACCTGAAACTAATTAAAAATAGATAAAAAATAAATAAAAATCTTAAAAAAAGAAAGAAAAAAAATCATATTTGGGGAGAAAATGTTTCCTACCTTTAAGAACTACAAAAAAAAAAAAAAGAAAGAAAGAAAGAAGTCACCCATCTGGACCCACATCTGCCCTACTAAGTGCATCTTTCTCTGTGTTCCCTTTGCTCAGTTGGTTTATCTTGCCCCAATATTTTGGCTCAACATCCCACCCAATCCCACTGACTTCCCCAGAGCCTGCAGCCTAGTCACGCCTATCCTGACTTGGACCTTTGCTTGGTTTGGTTTTCAGCCATCCCAGTAGAACCCTGCACTCAGGCCCTCCTGCCACACGAGTGGGGCGGGTAGCACAAATGTCAGCACACGGAAGCATGGGGGGATATTTTCAGCTGTGCTCACGGGCTCTCAAACCATTTAATGCTGCATTTCTGTTCTCACTTCCCCAATAAAGAGCTTCTCCCACAGCTGGACGGGCAAAACCCCATGTGAACAAATGGGAAATCATACTCATTTGGTTTTCTGTCATGTAAGAGGCTTAAATCAGTTGGATTCCATAAACAACCTGCTCCAAGTCACAAGGCACAGAAGGCAGACCCAGCGCATGCTTGTACAGTGCAGTCTCATCGCTTTGTGCTGAGGATGGAGGCGTGCCTCAGTAAGCATGAACTGCACTTGTGTTTATCTTTAATGAAACCAAAGCACGTTGCTATTCTGTGCACAAATGTCACTTCTTTCTCGGGTTTCCAGGAGTTTTCAATGTTTCCAGGAGCTACAAGGTGGTGGGACTGTCTCCTCCCATTCCTGGCAATCCCAGTGCCTGGTGCCATAACTCGTGAAATGTGAATGAGCAAAAAGCAAATCAATAAATAGCAGAACCTCCATTGGGAAAGTCCACATCATCAGTAGAGACGTGTACTGAACGGCTGAGCTGATAGCTGATGTGGATGGTGGAGACAGTGGCTGAGGAGGTGGATCAGTTTGTGCACTGCACAAGGGTGCCATGAAGTGGAGGAGGTGAGAGGAAATCACCCACTGGGTGCAGGACACTAGAAGTGCCCCCTGCAGGCCATCTGTGACTGGGTGACCATATTTCTGAGCGCCGGCATTGGACTAGAGGCTTGTGGGGGCCAGCTCAGGGAGGCGCGTTCCCACTGGGGAGAAGGGACCCAATGAGAACTCACCATCTAGCCGACGTCAGTGCCTCTCACCTGTTAAGCACACGACTCACATCAGGTCGTAGCTATGTGTGAATGCTGATCTGGCTGGTCAGGGGCCAGCCTGAGCCTCTGCATTTCACTTCTCACCAGCTCTCAGGGGAGGCTGAAACTGTTGGTGCAGGGCCCTGGGGATGAGTGCCCAGCTTTGACTGCAGCCACACAGCCTGGGGCCAGGCAAGCAGAACAGGCATGTCCACAGGTGAACTCTGGGCATCAGCCTGCCCCGAACGGGCCCTGCCAGGCATCAGCAGTCACCCATTCACAGGTGCTTATCCTTGAGCTTGGCCTGTGCCAAGTGCAGGAGCTGAGCTCGCAGGTGAGGGTTTCTCCCTGGGAAGTGCCTGACCATGCAAGACAGGGAGCTCTGCGCTGAGTCTCTGGTCAGTCAGCCCGGCTAGCATCCTTGAGTTGGGGTGGCAGTCTTACACACCCTTTATCTGTCTGCCTTTCCCCCTTATTTATTTTTTTTGGTGGCTGATATTTGTGCATGCTCCCCAGTTTTGACATTTTGGGAAAGAGCTTATTTCAGGTTCCATATCCTGTCTCTTTAATCCATCTTTGGCAAGATAATCTGATCGTTCTAATAATGACAGTGATGATAAACAAAAGCAAGAGTGAAAGCTGGTGAAATACAGCATATCAGGGTATACCAGTCACCTCTATTCACACTTTCTTTTTTAATCCTTGCAACACTCTAGGAGGATTTAGCATTTGTCCCGTTCCACATTCTAGGACAAAGTCCAAACCAAACATAGCATTTTCTGAGAATCTTGCATCTCTCATCCAGGGACCAAATAAGTAGGCTGACATTTAAAAATATATTTAGCCCCAAACGACTGAGTTGCACAGTAGGTGGGAGTGCCCTGTGCTGTGTCCTGGCCACAGGGAGGCTCCCTTGCTGCAGGTGCAGGGAATCAAGCCGAGGCTGGGGGTGGGGGTGGGGGTGGGGGTGATGTACCCACAGTGGGATTCACCTAATAGGCAGTGGCTTCAAAGTGACTTTGGTGTTTCTGACAAAGCTGACTGACTACTGGGAGGGAGGTGTTTGCTGCCATGTGGACCTGGTGTCTGAATCAGAATTAGTCATCAGCGCTCCTGAGCTCCCTCAACACCCCCTGCAGTGAATGCCCTCCAGGCCCCAGTGCACTGCCTGCAGCTCCCATTCTGATAGAGTTCCCATGGCTCTCAGTTCCAGCCCACCTGGAATGAAGGGAGCCAGTTGCAGATGGACTCAAGGATATCATAAAATTCTTGGCTGCTTGGTGGTACCCAACGAGGGTGTCTTAGGAGGAGCAGGGGGACAGATGACCATCTGAGCCTCAGTATGGACTCAGAATGTCTGACATAGAATTTCATTACTGTGTTATGTTAGGTTTCAAAACCTTTTTCTATACATGTCATCTTCAGGCCATTCTTGTCATGATAAGCCCAGATTATAAACATCTCAGGGATTTTATGATTGTGTCATGATCCTGTGACTATTGAAGAATCTATGATGCAGTGATCATCGGGCACTTGTCTCTGAGTCAAACCAGACCAAGCCTCGTGGATAAAAAGGAAAAGAGTGCCTGTTTCTGGTCATCCAAGCAGGGTACTTAGGGCTTGGGGGTGAGGGTGACAAGACTGACCCTTGATTTGAGGACTGTGTTTGAAGACCTGCCAGGGTCAGGTGATGGTTGTGTAAGATGAAAGGGGGGAGGAGCGGAGGCACAGATGTCTAGGGTGGGCAGGAACCTCCAGGTTCCCAGGGCCCTGAGAGAAGGTGAATGAGGACAGCAGGGCAGAGGGCAGGTTGCCGTGACCCCACAGGCCCAGAGCCACCCTGAGAAGTCTGCTTTTTGTCCTAAATGCAGCAGAGGACTTGGAAGGACTGGGATAGGGGTGGGAGGTGAAAACCTACTGGGGCCACGGTGGGGAAACACTGGAAGCAGGATGGACATGTCAGGAGTAACACAGTACATCTATATGCTCAGATATGAGGCTGTGAGCTGGGGCAGGGCTGTGACCACCCAAGACAGAACATGCATGATAGCCCAGATGTGAGGGCAGAGAGGATAGTGACCACCACAGATCCAGATATGTAGGACAAGAGTCAGGGAGTCTCACTGGCTCCTGGGTTGGGAGCACCCAGGTAGAGTCCGTCTTTGTATCCACATGCTGAGCTCAGTGGCTGGAGGTGCAGAGGAGGTAGCTGCCACTGAGGTCTGGATTTCAGAGGAGGAATCTGCACAGGAAATGCAGATGTGAGGGGAGTTGGGACCACATGAAAAAATTGTGTGAGAAGTACAGTCCTCACGACAGGTCTCTGAGAACACACCTGCTCACAGGTGAAGGAGGGGACTGCCAGGGTCGGAAGAGCATGCATCAGAGCCCTCTGGTTAGAAAGCATTTCAGGATGGAGTGGTCAGCAGGTCTTACACTGTTTAGAGTTCAGTTGAAGTAAAGATGAAATCTTTTTGATTTAGCAGCCTGGTTGGTGAAGGTCATTTCTTAGGGAGGCTGGAGCCATGAGCTGGGGAGGAAATGGAAGGCATGGGATGGAATCATAGCCTGGGCCCCATGGGCCATGTTGCAGATGGATTTGTGTCACATGTGCCTGAGTGTCAGTCAGGGCACAAGTGGTCTCTTCTGTGTCATCCCCCCTGTGTATAGCCATACAGTCATCACGTGTCCACGGCTCTTTGCAGGGACCAGGCAGTGTGGCTGGATAGGGATCAGCTTCCTACCATGTCCATCTCTATGATAATATCCACCAGTCAAGTGACCAGGTTAAATTTAAGCTAAAAAAAACTAAAAGTAAGCACAATTCAGTTACTCGGTTGTCTTAGCTGTATTTCAAGTGCTCTATGTCCCCATGTGGCCAGTGGCTCCTGTACAGGACAGCAAAGGTTATAAGATGCTTCTACTGGACAGTGCTGGGCTGGAAGTGTGAGGCTACTCAGCAGTAATTAGACATAGTTTAGGGAACATGACAGGACACACCAAGCATGACCATTCTGACAGAAGCCCGGAAATCTGCAAGATACACGAAGCATCAGGTGGAGATGTGGTCGCCACGGGATTCGGAATAAGGGACCACCCAGGGACCACCGTGCTTTCACCAGGTCCTAGCAGTGTCTGGCCAGAGTTTTTCTCCTCTATTGTTAGATGGCAGGGCCATAGCCTAAGAAGCCACTGAGTGACTCACGAGGGAAACAGGTTTCCAAGGCAGATTAATGAAACAAACCAACAAACAACTATGAGTGAGTAATGGGGGAGCCAGCTCTGCTAGATGTACAGGAAATACAATTCTGAGGTCCTGGTGAAGAGTAAATATTTTAATCATTTGAAAAGATGAGCTTTCCCAGAAGCAAATGCTAACAGAGAAAACTTGGTGGGTTACAAGGAAAGATAACTAATTCATTAAATGATGTTGAAAAATGGGTAGGTTGAGTTGGGGGATGTCAATTAAGACTCTTAATTCAAACCATATACAGAAATAAATTGAAGTGAGAGTAAATGGAATATGTAGAAAGCAGAAACACTAAAAATAACAGTTTTTTAAGAATCAAGGAACATTTAACTATGACAAGAAGAGAAAAGTACTTACCGAGAAGACTATCAATGGAAGAAATTATAAGCAAGATACTGACGAATTTGATTTCTAATCAGGATCAGCAACAACATCACAAAAGCACTAGCTTTCTCCTCTGGTCACTAATTTCTCTGGGTTCTATCCTGGCTTGTCCTACAGCCCATCACAGCTCAGCCCAACGTGGCCACTGCTGACCCACTATAGTCACGTCCAACACAGAGTCACCTGCTATTCTGGGCTTTCATATACCTGGATAAAGTGAAAAGCATCAGTAAGTCAGAAAAACAAAAAGAGTTATGGTAAGATAACTAAAATGTGTGTAAGAAACTGGTGAGCTCCATGCCACAAGGATTATAGGCAAATTATTTCCTGCAGGAAAATTGCCAAAGTGTTACTCATAGGACAAGAAACACAGACTGGAAAGCAAAGGAAAAACCCCTCAACATCTCTAGTAATGAAAGGAAATTCAAATTTTTAAAACGTTGAGGTATTATTGTTTTGCCTAACAAATTTGCAACAATTTTTCTCTTCTTTCTTGTTTTTCTTTTTAATAAAGCCCCTTTTCTGCTAGAATTTCTGATAGGCATACAATCTCATTCACTCCTGGTTGGAGTCTCAATTGGTACAGAATTCCCAGAAAGAGTTCCTCAACTCATAACAGTGGACTTTAAGTCATGCACGCCCCTTGACAAGGGACTCCATTCCTAGGAAGGAACCTAATACAAAGTGTGACTTATCTATAAAGGCCAGTGTACAATGATGCTTGCGCTTGTTACTCAGAGCTGCTAACACCAGAACCAATTCAAGGCTCAGAGAATGAATAGATGCTTTGGGCACATCATTAAGATAAAATATTATGAAGTCACTAAAAATTGTAGTTTTAAAGAATTTTAAATTATGTGGAAATGCTAAGTGCTCAAAGCAGGATGTCGCATTGAGCCGGCAGGCTGCTCACCATGATATGTGTATAAACGCTTAGTAGGCTTTACAAACAAAGTGGGTGGTCTACTCACATTGCCATAGCAACAGACTGGGGAGTCCTCAACCCCAAAATAACAACAGTAGTTACTGCTAAGCTTAGCTAACACAAATGAGCTTGATTTCCTCCTATATTTTGTCATATTTTCCTACTTCCTTTCAAAGAACTCTATATCATTTCTACAAAAAATGTCAATACACAGATTTTTAAAAAGAGGTTTCAGTGATAAAATGACTTGGGCCTATGGAAGATCCCCCCTTAGGTTCATTTCTGTCCTTCTCTAAGGGGTCTGAGGATGTCTCATTTTGCCCAGTGTGAGAAGGCACAGAAAGAAGCTTGAAGTCTTACAGTCTCCACTAAAGTAGGAAGTGAGACATAAATGTTAATGTTTGGAGAGGGCCCTCAGAGAGGAGGGATCCTTTGTGGGGGTATCTGTTGAGATTAAAAAAATATTTTTTTATTATAGTTGACTTACAATGTTATATGAGTTTTAGGTGTACACCGTAGTTATTCAACAGTTATATGCCTTATGAAGTGATCACTACGACAAATCTGGTACCTATCTGTTACTGCACAATATTATTATGAAACTATTGACTATATTCCCTATGTTGTAGTTTACTTCCATGTGACTTATTTATTTTATAACTGGAAGTTTGTACCTCTTATTTCTCTTCACCTTTTTCATCCAATACACTACCCCCTCCCTTCTGGTAACTGTCAGTTTGGTCCCTGTATTTATGAGTCTGTTTCTGTTTTGCTTGTTCATTTATTTTGTTTTTTAGATTCCACATATAAGCAAAATCATATGTTATTTGTCTTTCTCTGTCTGACTTACTTCAGCATAACACCCTCTAGGTCCATCCATGTTGTTGCAGATGGCAAGATTTCATTCTTTTATGGCAGAGTAATACTCCATTGTATGTATGCACAACATCTTCTTTATCCATTTGTCTATCGATTGACACCTAGGTTGCTTCCATATTTGGCTATTTTGAATAGTGATGCAGTGAACATAGGGGTGCATATATCTTTTCAAATTGGTGGCTCTGTTTTCTTCAGATAGATACCCAGAAGTGGAATTGCTGGTTCATGTGGTAGTCCTTTTTTTAGTTTTTTGAGGAACCTCCATAATGTTTTTCATAGTGTCTGCACACATTTGCAATCCCACCAACAGTGCAAGAGGGTTCCCTTTTCTCCACATTCTCACCAACACTTGTTTGTTGTCTTTCTGTTAATAGCCAATCTGACGGGTGTGAGGTGGTATCTCATTGTGGTTTTGACTTGCATCTCCTGATGAATAGTGATGTTGAGCATCTTTTCATGTGTCTGTTGGCCATCTGTGTTTAATTATAGTTGACATTCAGTATCATTCAGCTTCAGCTTCAGATGTATAGTGCAGTGGTCAGGCATCTACACAGTCTATGAATGGTCTCCTTAATAATATCTGACCCCCTATAAAATATTTTCATTATTGAGTATATTCCCCAAACTGTCTTTCATATCCCCATGGCAATATTGTGACTAGACTAGTTTGGTATTTTTTTGTGCTGAGTTGCATGACCTCTTATCAGATGTACCATTTGCAAATATCTCCTATTCAGTAGGTTGCCTTTGTGTTTTGTTGATGGTCTGCTTTGCTGTGCAAAAACTTTTTAGTTTGATGTGGTCCCATTTGCTTATTTTTGCTTTTCTTGACCTTACCTGAGGATGCATATCCAAAAGTTATTTCTTAGCCCAATGTAAAAAAGTTGACTGCCTATGTTTTCTTTTAGGAGTTTCATGGTTTCTGGTCTTACATTTAACTCTTTAATCTATTTTGAGTTTATTTTTGTACATGGTGTGAGAAAGTGATCTAGTTTCTTTTTTTTTTTTGCCTGTGTCTGTCCAGTTTTGCCAACACCATTTATTGAATAGACTGTCTTTACCACATTGTATATTCTTTCCTCCTTGTCATAGATTAATTGACCATATAGGTGTGGGTTTATTTCTGGGCTCTCTATTCTGTTCCATTGATCTATGTGTCTGCTTTTAGTCCAGTACCATGCTGTTTTGGTTACTATAGCTTTGTAGTGCAGTTTGATATCAAATAATATGATACCTCCAACTTTGTTCTTCTTTCTCGAGATTGCTTTGGCTCTGAGATCTCAATGCAGAGGCAGAGGTCAGTTAGAAAAAGACAAGTATAGTTAATTCAGCACATTAAGTCATTGAACAAACCTTCATTATATGCCTTTTCTCCATTTTAAGTGTCACACCAGACGTTGGGTCCATTCACCTATTCCATACTCTTTAGTTCAAGAGAAGCCAGAGCACAGATTAAGGCCCTTTTAGAGAATGGCAATGTGCCAAAATTAGAATGATGAGCATTTTCATCCCAAGGTTTACTGAGAATTTAGTCTGTGCCCAACCTGTGATGGAAACTATGAGAGAAGCAATAAAAACCAGCTGTCAAACTGTTCACCATCCAGTAAATCAATCTGTGAAGACCAACACACAATGTTTAAATGACAGGACAGGGCTATGTACAGCTCAGAAGGGCATTCCCCAGACTCTTCAACTGAATATGTTTCCTGAAGGTTTGGAAAGGAAATACAGAAATGTACACACACTGTTACAGGCTGAGGTGAGTTCCCCCTCAGCCCATATGTGGCAATATTTGGAGGTAGGGTCTTTAAAGAGGTGATTAAGGTAAATTGAGGTCACCGTTATTATTAATAAGGTGGGCCCTAATCCCATATACTGACGACCTACAAGAAGAGATGAAGACACAGACATGCGCAGAGGGACGACCGTGTGAGGACACAGGAAGACAGCTGTCTACATGCCAAGGAGAGTGGCCTCAGGAGGGCCAGCCCTGCCCACACAGTGATCTCAGGTATCCAGCCTGCGGCCTGATAATAGTCAGTTGTTTAAGACACCCAGACTGTGGCACTTTGTTATGGCCACCCTAGGAAAGCAATCCATCCTGCTTCAAAGTCAGCATGCCACTTAGCTGGAGTCTCAAAATGGAAGTTTAACTTTCCTACCGAACCCGTCTCCTTCCTTCTCACTCCCAATTAGACAGCTCTGATATCCAACCTAACCCTTGACCCAGAACAGTGTGGTTTTTCTGTCTAATTTGTATATGGGAGAATGGATGGGTGTTATCAGACTTGGCATATAGTTTTTGGGTCAAAAACAGAAGGGCTGGGCATCACAGTTCCAGTGCTCGTCGCTGCCCACGGTCTAATTCAGATTCTATGCCAAGGATTCTGAGGACTGGAGCCTAGCTTAGGGCTACAGGGTCCCTCCATGGCTGGTGGCCCTGGGTCCATGGACTCCTTACCAGCTCCATGAGAGGGAAGCTGTTACCTCAGAAGCAGACCCACACTGTGTCAGAGGCCCTGGGCACCCTGCAATACAAGCTCAACATGCTGTGTCGAGGAAGACAGCAGAGAACACAGAGACGCCTTTAGACCCCAGGGGACCTGTGACTCAGGACACAGAACTGCCAGGGCACTTTGAGCACGTCTCCAAGTGTGAAATCCCTCAGTTCTGTGTCCGGCCGTGTTCTGTTTTGTCCCATGTCAACCCCTCCTCCTGGTGCAGCCTTGGAAGGTGGAGCTGGAAGAAATGAATTGCATCGCACACATGCCTAGTTTGGGATTTCCAAGGAAATGAAAGCATCATAAGAAATGGTCGATGTGGTTTAAGCCGCTGGTCAGCCAACATCCGATGTGCATTTGACTTGCAGCTTTTTCTAGGAAGGGAGTGTGGGGGCCTCTGCATCCGCTTCCTCTGCTCAAATCTCCCCTTTGATCAGCAAGTGTGACTCACTGATTCCAGCTCTGACACAGACCCCGTAAATGAAGGCCAGTTAACAAGAAGCAGAGTGACTACTTTCTTTAAGTATATTCCAGAAAGTTCCGGCGAGTTGGGAAAATTCTGATGCCATTAGATCATAGCAGTAGGACATAGCTCTGAGCAAAGTAGAAAACAAGCAAATGGGGGAGGCAGCGGGTGGGCAGTCAGCAGGGGAACCTGGGTCACAAGTTGTTTGCGGGAGCCAGGGGCCCCGCATGGTTATAGGACTGCAGCTTTTGCTGAACAGCTCACACCAGCCTTCGGTAGAAGCAGGGCTCTGACCTGATCTCTGCCCTCAGTGACTGAGAACACGGGCACAGGCATTCAGGGCTGCACTAGGCCCACAGGTGTGAGAAAACGGGCCCTGCATGTCACTTGGAGAGTGGAGGACCTCCAGTGGCCATGCCTCCAGCGTTCTAGAATTCAAGCGTGATTTGGTTGCTAACAGGAGAACATTCCATTTTATTATGTTAGTCATCCAAATCCAAGCCTGTTTCTTTTATCCTAAAGAGAAAACAGTGCTCAAAAAGGGTACTGTTTCCCTTCTAACATGGTGATGATCAGTCAGGATCCACTTCTGTGGCTATCCTGTGATGTAATCAGCAAACACTTATTGAATGGCTAGAATCACAAACATGCAAGCACAGTATCTTTGATGTAAAAGAGTAGGAACTGTGACAACCGATGGCTTTGTTCTGGCATCATGGCTATTATGCTAACAAAATTGTGTGTGCCCATCCTACAGCTTTTTCTCCAGTGAGAGAACGGAATCGTGCACTCAGTCTGGGCTTAGCTTTAGAGGAGCTGGGAGACGTGCCAGAACCCCTTGGAAATTGACCTCAGAGTCAGGGCCAGGCACCCTTTCAGCGAGTGTGTGCCATCCCATGCACACACATATAACAGGGACAGACAGCCAGCAACAGACAAGTCAGACCGAGCCCAACACAGAAGCTGCTGTGGCTGCTACACTGGGGAGGGGGTGGGGGTCCCTGAGTGTGTCCCCGCTCCACCACTTACCAGATCAGAGGTCTTGGGAAACTGGCTGCCTGTGCCTCCATTTCCTCATCTCTAATGTGGCGAGTAATAATATATCTTAGGGGTGCAGGAAGGATTTAATTGAGTCCATATGTGAAGGGCTATATTGTGCCTAGCATCTTGTAAGCCTTCAATTTGAGGGAATATGCAGAAACAGAGCTTGTTGCAGCCTCAGAGACGATGAATTCAGGGTAGAGGATACTGGTGTGGGAGGTGACCTGGAGGTGTGTGGAGCACAAGGAAATAAACCACCGCATACGCTGCACTGGTCTTTGGGATGCTGTTTCTGGCAAGCAGACAAATAAGTGTCTGGTAATTTTCGAACCTGGCAAAGGGTGAGACCTTGCGAGGATACAAAGTCATTCGTCCTGAGTACTTTGGAATAGCCCAAGAGAAGAGGGCTGTTTGTAACAGAATTGCTTTACCTTAGAGCAACCCTCTTACCTGATGGGACAACCAGATCTAGTTTAGGTGGCACGACACAAGCACAGTAGAAATGCTGGGGAACAGTTGTAGTGGTGAAAGTCTTCTCAGAAGAGGTAACATCTTAATGCGGTCTTGAAATATAGGTATAGCATTGTGGAAGAAAGTGGTTTGAATAGGTGTAAGATCAGAATCGAGAATACTGGGTCGAGGCAGCCCCGGGACTTCACTTAGAGAAATGTCCAAGAAGTGGCAGCCCCAAAACTGAGGATCGAGTTAAATAATCCAGTATTGGAAATATAAAGTTCCAAACATTGTACTGAATTGACACTGAAGTATTATTTTTAAAGGATTTTAATTTTTTCCCCAAGTTTTATTGTGTCCCTAAATGCCACTATATTCCTGACACAAATTTGATGTGTCTCTTTTTGACTAAAAGTGGAATATTTTTAAACTAAGAGAATTCAGTCTTAAAGCTTCAAATTGTCAATTTGAATTGACTTTGGTAGTAGCTCGAGAGAGCATGCCAAGATGCAATGACACATAGATTAAGGTTAGGAATTCCAGATTCAAATGTTGTTACTGCTCTTATTGTTATTGCTCCATTATTTGTGGAACTATACATGGCTTTCCTTTGTGGGCATGCTCTTGGTTCAGGGGAGTTCTGTGTTTTCAGCAAAAGTCATTTCATTTATTCTTACAACTATCTCTGGAGGGTCTTGTAAGAACAACAAAAACCTGCGTTATCCTAACAGATGATTATAAAGTTCCATTTGTTAATAGGCTTTATATTTTAGAGCAGTTTTCAGTTCACAGCAACATTGAGGGGAAGGTACAGAGATTTCCAATATCCTCCCTACAACCCCCCCACACACAGCCTCCCCCTCTGTCAGTGTCCCCACCAGATGGTACATTTGTTACAATGGATGAATCTACATGGACAAGTCACCATCACTCAGAGTCCACAGCTGACATTAGGGTCTCCCTTGGTGTCGTACCATCTGTGGGTTTGGACAAATGTCTAATGACATGTACCCACTATTCTAGTGTCACACAGAATGCCTAAGGATCTATTTTTAACCTTACATAGTTCATGTCTTGGAATCAAGTCATCTTCACTGTACAATGTAACCGCTGTCTCCAGGAGCTTTTGTTATATAAAGAAAGAGAAAGGGAAACTGGGACAGCAATAGGCTCTTACTCCAGGGCTATGATGACACCAGGAAGCCAACACAGTGGCATTTGGAACTAGTCCCTATGTGGGGTAAGCAGACTACAAATGCTAGCGATTGCTGTGAAGGGGGAGTTAAGAGAACAGGACAGCACTTACCGATTCACGTTTTCATCTGACAAAGATTTCAGGAGGGATTACATAGCAAGGGCTGTATGAAAGGCCTGGAATAAAAAAAAAATAGGTAGCTGGCTGCCTGAGAATTCCATTGCTCATTGGGGTAAAAGGACCTATACACAGCACATTATCGTGTGAGGTGCAAGGCAGTCACTAAAGCATCTTCAAAGAGCTCTAGGTGTACAGAAAAAGAACCGTTTTTCCAACTCACATGCAAGTAAATGTGTGTCTCTGTAGAGGAGTGACAATTTGATCATGTTACATAGACTGAATTCAGTATCAGAAACATCCAGAGAGAAATTGTCTTGGTCTGTTCAGGCTGCTAGAACAGACCACAGACCAGGGACTTATAAACAACAGATGTTCATCCCTCACAGTCTGGAGGCTGGATGTCCAGGGTCAAGGTGCCAGCAATTTGGTGTCCGGTGAGGACCCGCTTCCTGGCTCATAGACAGAGTCTTCTCCTGTGACCTCACACAGAGGGAGAGACCAGGGGGCTTTCAGGAATCTCTTTATAAAGACTCTCATCCCATCATGGGGACTCCACCTTCATGACCTCATCACCTCCCAGAGGCTCCACCTTCTGACACCACCACACTGGGGGTTAGATTTCTACAGATTAATCTATGGGCTCATGAACATTCAGTCCATAGCAGATAGATACTAAAGAAGACAAAAGGGTGTCCTGGGAGGCCTGCACAAAGGTGATACATGTCCTGTTGAGGAATTGAAGGCCCAGGAAGCCCCAGCACCCTGGGTCTCACAGACCCACAGCCCACCTGAAATGCCACCATCCTTCTTCAGTGACAAGTGGCATCACTACTCCCATTTTCTGCTAGATTTGAGCTCTCCGCTTCCCTTGGTCTGACCCACAGGCTGGTGCTGTTTCTGGGGACTGCGCCTCCTCAATTACAGAACCTGAGAGCTGGGAGCATATCACCTATGAGCCCAGGACACCTGGTAGCTGAAAAGGCATGTCTTACCTGGGAAACCTGTCTCTTTCAACTCCCAAATGCAGAAGTGTAAAAAGTAAAACATGAGAGCAGATAAGGTGCAGCCTGAGGACCCAATGAGAGGTTCAGGGCTTCTGTGCACAGAGATCATACCTGGGGGCCCGCACTTGTTGCTGAGTGGAGGGTGTGTCGAGGGTGGAAAGAACCGCACAGGCCAAATATTCTAGGTTTGGTCGTGGGCTGTCCTGCTGTGCACACCTTCTCTGGGCACTCCTGCTTGGAGCAATGGTCACCTGTGGCAACATAATGCTTTGTCAGCGAGTCCAACTCTTAGAACCTAGGTTATAACGGTGCCATGCTGTAAACAAGAAGTCTCCAAAATTTTCATATCAAAGCAGAGTTAGGACATGTTTAAAGATCTATAGCCCACGGGATAATTGGGTGCTGCTCCTCCCAGCCGGAGGTTCAAAGGCTGGGGGCACCGACACCTGGATACACCTATGACTTAACAATGCGCTTGCTTGGTTTTGTGGCTTCCTTCTCTACAGCCAACCCACAAAGAGCTCTGGTTTTCCTCCTTAACTTCTTTTAGTTTATCCTACCATGTTTCATTTAAGTGTTTTTACAAGACTTCTTTGACAGTTTTTGAAAGAAGAACCAACATATAAATTTTATACAACTAAATAACCCCAAACTAAAATTCACTTATAAATATGAAAGGATGTGTGCAAAATGTGTCCAGAGGAAATGGGGTAGAGAATGAATTACTTCTGCCTCCACCTTTCTTATTCCTGGGTTCTCGGTGAAGTGAAAGAGAAAACGCCAGCTGATTCTGTTTAGACCTGTCTACTTTGTGGTCCCCCCACTGTTTTCTTTCCTGGTGAAGAAATAGACCCTGCACACCGTCATCTGTAGAGAACATGGTTAACCGGCACCCCTGAAGGGGTGCCGCGATCGTGCAGCAAGCCCAGGAGCGCGGATGCACTGGTGCATTTCTGTGTGGCTGGACATAAAGCATGGAGCAGCTGGGTAGCAGCAACGGCCAAGGGAGACCCGTGGGGGCCAGAGACCATGGCCCCTGGGAGGTTGTTACTTATTAGTCTTGAGATCTTTTTTGTTTTGTTAGAGTGGAGTACAAATGTGGAGTTTGTTATTTTTATTTTTGAATTTCTTTCCCCGGACTATATAATGGAAGTATAACTGAGTAAAAAGTCAGACATAAATCCAAGTGACTGGGATGGTTATGGGTCTTCATTTCCCATCATGTGAGTAATTTCACTCACTGAATTCATCGGACACGCAGCAGGGCCCAGCTAATGATGGGTGAGGGTGCAGGAGGCATGGCAGACAGCCTGCCCTCGGTGGGGTTCATGGGTTAATGAGAGATATGAGGCCCATGTAGTTTGGACTCTTTTCAGTAAATTCTCTGATTAGAGTCCTACTGTGATACATTCGCCAAAATTGCTCTACTGTACAGACTTAGCTCTTCCCTTTATTTCCTGAATTTCTGAATGTGTGAAGTTCTGAGTGAAGCATGACAGATGAAGGGAGAGCATGCAGGCACAGACACGTGTGTGTGTGTGCACACATGTATGTACAGGAGGCTAGCAGCGCGGAGAAACATGGGCCACCTCCAGAAATAACAAAGGATTAAGACTCATCACTTTTGATTCTGTGATGGATGAGTCTTCACACTTAAAAAGAGTGTATACATTTTGTGATTTTTTTTTAAAGATTCATAAGGCTTAGATTAAGATTTCAAAACATCCTACCCCAGTAAACGTAACTGTTGGGCCTTGGTAACTAAGTACTACATGGATTTTTATACTTGCCTTAGCCTTTGCAAAGGGAGCCAAGCTCTGCAAAGTATAAATCACTTCTGACTGGGCCACGTCCAGCTCGAGAAATAACATGGAGAACTGAATGTTCACTGGGGAAAACGAGCCACTGAATGAGCTATGAGAGCCCCTAGGCGTGACCACTGGGACTGCCCTCTGCTTGACCACTCATGCCTTTATGAGTCTCCCATGTCCTTCTTCTGGAGCAGGAGCTGACCAACACCCACCCAGAACTTCCCCAGGACCTGAGGCCAGGCCTTTCCCGCCAAAGCCCATTCCTTTCCGCCTCCCTCACTTTCACTGACTGCCTGGGGGTGTGCTGACAGCCTTTTGACAGTGAGAGAAGGTTTCCTCTCTGGACCACCCTCAGGGATAACTGGGGAGGTCTTGGAGAGCACAGAGCAGGGCCCTGACAAGAAAAGCCAAGGAACCCAGCCCCTCGGTCAGGACAGAAAACAAATACCCACAGAAACGTCTTCAGGAAGACCAGCTTGAACAGGGCAGCAACGCAAGTGACGGCGCAGGCAGGAAGCAGGCTCCCTGTGGCAGGGGGGTGCATGAGTCAGCCTCTGAAAGTGTAGGTAATGAGAAGATACCAGTCCACTGAGGAAGCTCAGTGGGGCACAGCCAGCCCCCTTTGCATAGAGCGGGGACTGTCCTAGCATCAGAGCCTTGGCAAGGGGGGCCGTGGTGGCCATACTGGACTGAGTTGAGATGGGCAGGTGGTGAGGAGCCCTTAGACACCCACAGACCAGTCCCCCAGGGGATTCCCAGAGTGCCTGCTTCAGGGGCTACTCTGGGGCCCAGTCAGAAGCATGTGCACACAGGGATGGGAGAGGCATTGGCTGCCTGATGTAGACCAGCTCCAGACCACCTCACTCATATTCATCCAGTGTGATGGGACGGATGGCCAGCGTGACTCCCGGTGTGCTGTGTGAAGATGTCCTCCCGGGCTCCGATCACACTAATAAGCGGATCACTGTTCTGTATGGAATCAGATCAAGGGACATCTTCTGTAGAACACTAGAACTCCTGCTGGAAGTAATGAACAGGAACAGCGCTTCCCACACCGGAATTCTAAACGTCTTGTTGCAACTAAACTGCACACCACCACTCTGATACCACCAGAGAGTTACCACTGTTACTGTAACATCAATAGTATTAGAAGTATCCTTACAAAGCGTGCATCAATTTATTCCAGTAATAAATCCAAGATTTACTTAGTTATTCACCAGGTCCACTATGCCACTTTCCAAGAGGAGTGAGTCTTAAGGGTGGACAGTTTGTGCAGCCACGGCCAAGGTTAGAACAGCTTACCAGTGCACAGCAAGCTCTACCCACCTTGAGCTTCACAGTGTTACAGGCTGTAAGTGCACAAATAACATTAAACTGAGAAAAGATGAATACAAACAGAGCTGTATGGATTGGGACAAACTTGGTGATTTTGTGGTTTCATAATCCTGAGATGGACCTGAGAATATTTGAGAAAAGAATTGTCCAAATGAAAATCTGAAGACCCTTAGAAAAGGTGTACGACACACACAAGTGCACAGGCTTTCCTTCTCCCTGAGAGTAGATTTCTCCCTCATTAAGAGGATGTAACTCAGTGGAAGGGACAAGAATAGCCACCCCGAGGGCAGCAGAGAGAAAGGGACTGCAGGCAGAGTATATACAGCTGGGACAGATAGCTGCCTACTCTCCCATCTGAACACAAAACACAGAGTGAGAGAGGTCTGTAGTAACAGAATTTAACAAAACAAACACAAAACGAGACAGCCTGAGGGAAAGTTGCCTCCAACACGAGTCAATGTTGTGACCAGGCCATCAGAAGAAATGACTATATATATATATATATATATATATATATATATATAATTATAATTGACATAGTCATGGGATATTGAGTATAGTATAGGGAATAGAGTCAATGGAATTGTAATAGATATATACGACGTCAGAGGGGCAATCGATTAGGGGAGGGGGGTTATCACTTTGTGAGGGTAAAATGTCTAACTATTACATTGTTTTGTACACCTGAAACTACTACTACTACTAATAATAATAATAATAAAAAGAGGTGACAAGTTGCAGCTGTCTCCCACCTGATTCAAAACTCTGGGTCCCCATGCATACAGCGGGGGTTCTTCCAAAGGAGTGGGCATGGACTCTGTGTGTGCAGGACTGGGTCTTCAGTTGCAGGAAGCCTTGTGTCCAAAAGCAACTATGAACAAACCAGCATCTGTTCAGGGACAGCTTTCATGGTGAGGGGTCCAGAAACTGTGTTGTGCCTCTGATGGCATTCAGGCCAGATGATTTGTCACATGAAAATGAACAGATGTAGCAGGGAACCTGGTAGCTCTCTTTAAATATATGAGGGGATGTCACATGGAAGAGGAGGCTGGCTGACATATCGCCATAGGAAAGATCTAGAAGTAAAGGGTAGAAGCTGCTACTTGAAAGCAGATAATCACTCAGTAGAAGACAGACCTTTTCGCCATCAGAGTGCCCCAACACTCTGGGCACAGTGAACTTTATGTCCCTGTGTATCTCCAAGCTGACAATGAGGAACCCCATGTAACATCTTCTCAGATCCAATCCTCAAGCAACAGGGTCTGCTCATAGATCTGTTAAGGAACAGCTGCGTGTACACGACATGTAAGGTTTTTATTTTTGATAGACGCACCCAAGTCTAGTCAAGAAAGTAAAGTATTTTGAATGTCATCATGTAGCCTGAACATTAAGTGAATGTAGTTGACTTTATCTCTAATACATACAATCAGATGATTAAGAAAAGATTGGTAGTTCTCTCAAATTACAACTTTAGAACCTGAAAGAGTTTATCTTGGAATTGTTGAGCCTAGGACTTCTGCTTTCTGATGCAAGGCTCTGCCCTGTAGAGCATACTCCATAGCCTTGTTAACTGACCATTGAGCTGTCTGCAGTAAGCTAAAAGGTCCAGTATGGCCTGCAGGATGGAACTCAGATTTATGACACTCTCCCCTTGAGGACACCAGGCTAATGGAAGTCACATGTGATGGCAGCTTCTGGTCTCACACGCTAGACTTGACGAGAACTCTGCACACAGACAACAGATGAGAGAGTGTGTGGCCAATACAATTTCTGTTCTGAGAGCAGCCTGATAAAATTACCCTCAATACTAAACCAGATACTTCTAATTTTAAAGCAATCTTGTTAGGCAAAATAGGTTCTTAAGACATAATTAAAACTACAAACCATCTTGGACAAATACTGACTGTTCTAAATGTCTGCCCAATCAGCTTTAATGAGAGAGAACCTCTGACCAGTGCCCAGAGCCATAAATAACGTGTGGTGACCAAGCGAATGATACTGTCCCAACAAAAACTTGTCTTCGCACCAAAGTCACGCATCCCAGGAATGCAGCCATGTTTGATATAAACACAAAGCAGGTGGTGAGGGGTGGCGTTGTGTCAGCTGTTGGTATTCATAAACATTTGAATGTATGTCCTGGGACCCTGCTGAGATTTTTTTCTGTCTGAACCAGAAGGTGCTGAGCACACAAAGGAGCCAGAGCGGGAAGCTCGTGGCGCTTGGTGATGGGAGCGGGTCGGCAAAGACGGAGGAGCAGGGACAGGGGCTCTGAACACGCAAAACGATGGAACCTGCAGCCTGAGCCTCAGGGCCAGAGCACGTGGGGCTATATTAACTTCTGCGGAAAACTTGGAACTAGACCTGTAGAGAGTGGCCTGTGGTCACTCAGCAGGAGAAGTGGTTCCTTTTAACCTGCTGTCACCTTGGACCCCACAGGAAGAAGCAAGTGGGAAAGTGTCTCTGAGATGGCAAGTTTTCCCAAGGATCTACGTGGGATTAGTGAGGAAAGCGATGACTTTGAAGCCTGGCAGAGGACTATCTCTGCACTCTCCCCGCTGACTCATGGATGTTTCTGCGGCACTGTTGTTGTCGCACTTGTTCACCTTGTGATGACGAACTGGCACGCCTGGGTCCACATGCCATTAGTTCTGAGGCACTGCTGAAAAATTGCTACCATTTAAAATTTCTGTTCATTAATTTCTATAACCATTGCATAAAGTATTAGTAGACACCGAGCGTTTGCATTGATGACTTGGATTCTGCGTAAATGTGGTGTTGGCACTGGCTGTCCTTGGGGACAGATTGTAGGTGTGTCACCCACACATCTTCATTTCAGTCATTCCCTATAGCTGTATACAGATAGACTATCCTAATTTAAATGATCAGTTGGATTACAAGATGTGGGGAAGAAATCATTTGTATTCAGAGCAAAAGAAATACTGCATGCAAAGAAAACCACAAAAATACAAATTAAGGAAAGCATACATTTTGCTGGGCTGTTCTAACAATACACTGCACATGCAAACAACAGCATACCTGAGGAAAAAGGGCAAGCCAACAGAACAGTTAGGAAAACAAAATTTTCAAGAGAAGAGACCAAAGAAAAGTAGGTTTCAGGTATGTCTTAAAAGACCCTGGAATGTCACCAAAAATAGGGTGCAGCGTTTTAGCGATGGGAAAGCCAAACCCCAGGAAAGCCAGTGTGAGATGATAGTATCTATTGCCATACTTCTGAAAGGGGAACCATAGGGTACCCTCGGTGTGGAAGTACCCGGACTGCACACACACACACACATGCACACACACATAATCGCACTAGTCACACTTCACTAGACGGCTTTTCCTAGAATATGTGTTTTTTGTTTTGATTGTTTTGTATTGTTTTGTCTTTAAATCATCTTGTTTCACTTTAGTTAACTCAGACTCTAGGAACAGAAGGTGAAGTTGGTATAATGTCATGGTGAGAGGAGAGTAAATCTATGGCCTTGGAAGAGCCACTGAGTGTTTCAAAGTTATTTTATTTTGCATTTGTTTGTAGCCACCATATACCCTTATCTTATGGTAAAATAAAATAAAATAAAATAAAATAAAATGGTCTCAGAAGGGGGAATGAAATCATTTATTTTATTGTTTCTATTTCAAATTTATGACCCCTAGTGACCCGTAAATGGGTTTGAAGTCATCATGGCCCGGGTGAGCTGACCAGCTGGGGACTAAATTAGTAAATAATCCTTTGAAAATTAAAAGAAAATCTCCATTTCTTCTTTTCCTATGACTTGCTCCTTTTAAGTGTTTTTCATGGCATTTCAAATTTTGATGTAAATAGCAGCAGCAGCTATGTTCAGTTTCCCAAAATATTATCAACCAACAGTAATTCCATGTGAGATTATGCTGGAACCAGATGACAGAAGCCTCACATGTGACATGTAACAGGCAGCCACTCCAACAGACACAGAAGCCACCTGTTGGCTATGAAGCCCTAGCATCACTGGGAAACTCACCAGTGCAGGGAGGAAATTAATAAAAATGGTAAACTTACGAGTTTTTGTGGTGTCAGAGGACAGGCTCATTTTGAGAAACCTTACAGTTGGTGGGAGATAAAAAAACAAACAAACAGGAAATAACACTTAGAAATGTCTTAGGACAGCGGTTTTCAACCTGTGGGTTGCGACCCCTTTAGGGGTTGAACGACCCTTTCACAGGGGTCGCCTAAGACCATCAGAAAACAAAAAGATTTTTACATTACGATTCATAACAGTAGCAAAATTATAGTTATAGAGTAGCAATGAAAATAATTTTATGGTTGGGGGTCACCACAACATGAGGAACTGTATTAAGAAGTTGCGGCATTAAGAAGGTGGAGAACCGCTGTCTTAGGAGAACTATGCTGGGCACTGATACTCAGCATTGGCACCAATTCACCAGAACTGGGTAGACAGGGAAAAGAAGAATGACACCTGAGGCTGGAGAGAGTAGAGCTTGACCTTAAAGGCACACAGCCAGCGTGGACAAGGATTCACAAGTCACTGCCGAGCAAAAACTCCTTCTTTCTTGGACTTCAAAGCCTTCATCAAACCCCAGGGACATGGGACGTTTCTGAGAAACAAGCTCTTTTGGAGCAGTGACATGGAAAAATGCCTTCACCACAAAGGTCCACTTGAAAAACAACTCAGTTCCTCAAGCATGTAGAGCCATTGATGCAGAATCGGCCTGACTCATCGTTGGAAGGGAACTTTACTCAGTGACAAAGTTGGTGTGCAATTCTTAGGAATAGTGAAGTTCAGAGGATTTCTTAAGTGTTGGATGTCCTTAGCAGAAGACATTTTTAGGGACTGTAGAAGTGACCACATCACCTGGGCTGGAAGCGTCATCAGCGCCTGACCCTCCATGCTGCTGTGGCTTCAGGTCACCTCGGGCTGGACCCTGCGTGGGGCTTGCTGGACATGAGGGAGGGCCCAGGACCAGGTATGTGAATGCCTCTGAGACAGCCCACTCCTGAATTCTCTCAGGTTCTCCAGGAACACTCGGTGACTGTGGAGAGCACCGTGTCAGAGTTCCAGAATGGGGAGGGCCTTTCCCAGCCATTGCCATGTCCTCCAACCTCAACTTGAACCTGAGGAAACTGAGGCACAGGATTCAGTAAGCTCACCCAGCCAGCCCAGAGCATTGGCACAGGGATTTCTGCACACCCTCTCCCCGCCTCCCCCAGGTGCAGTGAAGTCACACAGGGAGCTGCCAGGTGGGCAAAGTTCTTGCCACTTTATATGAATAACACACTTTTGGCTGAAGCTGGGCTGTGGTCTCCTGAGAAGTGTGCTTCCTGGTCATCTGCATCTTCCCTCTCGGAGTAAGACAGTTTTTCCATGGAATGGATGCGAAGAAGTGTCACCCTTTCAAGGAAGAACCAGAAGTGGCCAAACATCCATCTGGCCTCCCCTTTCTGGGAACAATCCTTCCTGCCCTCCCAGCTTCCGCTTGACAATTTTTCTTTGCTTCTTTCCTGGCTGAGACTCATGACCCCAAGGCAGGCGTGCCCTTCACTTACCGTATCATATGACAAGTGACCCGAGCCCAACCGCAGCAATGTAAGGGTAGACAGAACAAAGCCAAACAAAGCCCATGTGCAGAAATCCATCTGTCTCTCCTTTGAGAGAAAAAAACCATATTTCAGCTCGATTCCACGAAAAACTGATCTCTCGTCAGTATTCCAGTCACTATGAATTGACCTTTATGAAGGTGGTTCTTCCGAGGTACATAAAAAAGCAGGACCGGCAGACCAGTGGGTCACAAAACCACATTAAAGAAGGACTCTAAAGGCATCTCTCAGCCACATGGCTTGGGCTTGGTATTTTGGCATCTTTTTTCTCATTTTTCCCCATTTCATTATAATCATTTTCCACACTTTAATTTTTTTTTACACAAGTATGAGATGAGCATGCACACCACTGTATTTGGATCTGAGTAGTTATCAGAGGCAGTAAGTACCCACACAATTCTAGTAAGTGTTCTGGGACATTCCAAAGAGAAGGCCACACAGCTCCCAGAACCGTGCCTGCCCCCAGACTAAGGTGGAGGTGTCCTGACCTTCAACACTCTTCAACCCACAACCCATCCAGTCTACCAAGCCCATAAAAATCGGGGCTAGAATGCATTTTGCTGGGGTTGAGGATTTTTCTTGAGTTCTTGGTCCCTTGAGCTGTGGCAGAAAATGGGTGTCTGTCGCCCCAAGACAAGGACTGGGCACTAGGAGATCGGGGCCCCTGGCACCCCATGCCCAGCTGAGCCCCCGTGAATGATGAAGGTCACCAGTCTTCCCCCCACGGCCCCCACGCCGATGCATGGGGAAGGACTGTGCGCTCCACAGGGACACCCATGCCCGCCTCCTTCCTGAGATGGGGGGCTGGCAGGGTGAGAGGACAGGCGGCATGGGCAGTCCCTGTGTTCCCTCCATCCGCAGTGTGTGGTGCAGACATGAGCATCAGAGGGACACCACTCAGAGGGTGGCCTGAGCGACAGCCATCTTCCCTGATGATTCTGCTTATGCACAGTAGAGGTTTTTAAGGGAGGGCATGGGGGGAATTACCCACTGTTTCCATAGCACACAAAATATTGTTATTTCTTTCCATCTTAGGTGATTAAAACAAACATCACAGAAAAGAAGGAAAATGCCTCGGGAAGACAGAGCATCAGAGTCAATGGAAATCTGACAAATTGCTATTTACGGGCCGTAGGGCAGCATCCCTGCTTTTTCATCCGTTTCCCTGGGGCCTGAGTATGATTCTTGGCAGTACAGCATCATCTCCATGACACGGTATTTGACAGAAAGGATGTTTTATCAGTGATCGGTCTATACACAAGCCTGTGTAAGTACAGTGTCCAGGAGTTTTATGCTTGAGGAAATGGGTCTTTTGCAATAAACACTCTTTATAGCACCTCTCATCATATAGGCATCCAAAGTGTCTAATACAAACACTGAGGCAAAATAAATATAGCTCAATCACAAAGAAAATCACACACGGTGAGTTCCAATTTATTTAAAAGTTAACTACACAAATGGTGCCATATTCTTTAGTTATATGGTTTCATTGATAAATGCTATGCCCAGAACAGCTCAGCGTTCAAGCATATGTATTCTCTTCCAGAGACATTTTAATGAGAAAATGAAGAAGTAATTCATGTTAAAAATAATAACCTTATTGCGTGCAGCTGATTTACTTATTAGAAGCAAGCTCTTTTGGAGTTGATTTTTAAATGTTTTCTCCACTACTTTGCCACCTGTATAAGACTCCACGTTTGAGTTTATCTTGCCTGCTTAGAGTAGAATGAAGGAGATTTTGCCACCAGTTGATTGAACTCCCTCATTCACAGTTGTCCCAGAGCTGCCATTGTCATCTCCAGTATACAGAGCTGATTGGTGCTGAATAAGCCTCTTACCCAGCACCGGGCGCCTTCTCCCTGTGATGGGCTTTTCATTGTCTTTAATAGCTGTGTGGCCTTGGGCCTCAGTGTCCTCATCCTTACATGAAAAAGTTCAGTTCATCGCTGAGACCTCCTTCAGGTCTGAGGCGTAGCTTCTCCGAGGCTCACAAAGATCCTTGTAACAGGGGAAAATCCCCTGGTGAAATGGAAGTCTCTGACCCAACAAGAAATTACAGAACCCACTGTGGAATGTATTTCTCCTTTGGTTCCACTTGTCCATCAATTACTTAACCAACATTTTTTGTGTTTTCTCAATGACTTAGTCATTGTATTATTTTTATTCTTCATCCATCAGAAAGCACCCTGAATGGTGCCATGTGCAGCCTCAGCAGCCACCAATGGAGGCCCTGCGTCCCCACTGGGTTGACTCAGTTCCTGGGAGGTTTAGAAAGCCCCCTTTGTCCCCTCCCGCCATATCTGTTCATTTCTCTTGTAAATTGGAGTGACGCACAGATATTTTGGAGTTCATTATGACAAGCAGTCCTGTGCCATGTGAAGTTTCCTCCTAGCAGCTACTGGCATTGTATGTGTTTGTGTGTTCTGGACTTAGTCTTACGATGTGGGCTGTGAGACAGGGTATGGGGTTCTTATCTACCGTTAGCATCCCTTCACAGCTCCATGGAGCTCAGGCGTTGTTGGAGTGAATGGTAAAGTGCTAGACGCAGGAGCTTGAAATGGAGGGTGAACCAACGATGCTTGGAGATGGATGAGGAAGGTGAGCCTTTCAGCGAAGGAAGCCTCCTCGGGCTTCGAATCAGAAGTCGTGGTTAACTTTCCATACTTCAGGGTCTGGTTTTCAGATGCGCTGACCCAGAAGTTTATCAGGAATGATGATGTACACAACACAGTAAAAACTTCTAGCTCCAAATACATATCAGAGAAAGAAACACAATTAAACATGTTAGGAACTGCCAGTTACAGCTACACTGATGGTGACCCATGGAATATGCCAGGGTCTTGCTTAAATTCTTTCTGCAAAGGAGTTTCACACAACATAACTTTGACCCTGGATGATCTGATCCAGACGAGGTCCAACCCCCCCAGTTCAGACTTTCTTCATTACACTTCACTGGTCTTTCCCCAAAGCCATCAGTGGAAAGCATAAGCCATCTTCATGGAGGTGGGGACAGTACCCTTGAAGGTGAAGTGTGGGTGAGGTACTTTCGTGTGCCGTATCTCATTCAGCCCTGTTAACAAGTTAGTGTGTTCTCCATCTAGATGGGACAACCTTCGCAAAACAACACTGTTCGTAAGTGGGTTAACAACGATTAATGAATGCAGGATTTTCAGAGTTCCTGAGGTAGTCGAAGTGGGTCATGCAAAAACCATTAACAGAAACAGTGCAGTAATTACACTTAAAATGCAAATAGAAACTGGGAGTGAGAACCACCTATTAACTCCTTTACAGAAAATAATGCCTGCCCTTGAGATAAGAGCAGGTATCTCAAAACAGGAGTTATAAAACAAGCTCTCAGAAATGCAGTTGTGGGCCTGCTCCTGTAGACACAGGGGTTTGGGGCCAGTGTTAAGTGAATCCCTGCTGTGTCATCCCCGGCTTGAAACTACACCCCCAGACTTTAACCAGAGACTAGCTAGGACAGGAAAACCACCGTGGACGCCAGCCCTGGCATGGATGGGCACTGATGGAACAAATCACGTCAAATATGCGTTCTTCTCCTGACAGAATTATAAGCTTGGTGGAAATGGGAAGACAACGTGGTTTGGAAGCAATCACAGTCATTTGTGTCTAAAAATAGCTATGCTGTAATAAATGGAGGGGAATAACAGAAACTCCAATGGAAATAGGCTTCTCCTAGGAAGGACAAGAGCATTAAGCTCCAGAATGCCTAACACTTACTGAAAGACAGGGCGATGGGAAGGCAAACGGGTGGTTTGAAACAATGATTGTAAATATAATGGAAAGCAGGTAAACTCTAGAAATAAGCTTGAAAGATAGAATCTGATATAAATCACCAAATGATTTCAAATCCGCAGGTTCCGACAGTGCCTGCCAGCTTAGAAGCCCACTGGAAGCGCAGGAGCACAGCAGAGTGCTGATTCTAGTTGCCAGTTTACTGACAGTGAGCTCTGCCTCCTCCTGCGAGAGGAGCATCCCAGAGAGGGTCAGGCAGACCACCATCCCATGAGCGCCTGGGGCTGGGCACACGCCCTCATCCCCAGCCCATCAGTCAGTATGGACCCATCTGGCCACGGGATTGTAAACATTCAGGTTTCCCTCTTTAAAACTGTTCACTAGTAGTTTTATTTCTTCCCTGTCCATTCCATACTATTGTTCTCCTTCTACTAGAAAGATGTGTTGGGAGATTTCTATTCTCTAGTTTAAAAAATGAAACTAATTGTCCTTGAGCTTCAGTGATTTCTTGGTTTTTGAAACAAACAGAAACAGACATGTCATTAAAAGTACCATTATCTGTTTTTATGCAATGGGTTAAGGATTTTTGTGAGGCAAAATTATTCAAATGACTTATTTGTAAAAATACCTGCATTTTTGTGCTTTAAATTTGCTCACAGTATTGGGATTCTCTAGAGAAACAGAGCCAATAAGAGATTAAATTATCTATCCCTATCTATCTATCTATCTATCTATCTATCTATCTATCTATCATCTATCTAATCTATCATCTATCACCTATCTTGAACAATTAGAATATCTATCTCTTGATCCTTGAACAATTCAGGGGGTGTGGTTAGGGGCGCCAGCCTCCCAGCCCCAGCAATTGGAAACCTGAGTGTAATTTTTGATTCCCCAGCCATCTCTTGTTATCCATGGGGGCAGTTCCAGCACCTGTACACTGTTTTCCATCTGAGGCTGGTTGAATCCTGGATGTGAAACTTGGGGACAAGGAGTGCCAACTGTATACTTATTTTTAGAAATCCTCATATAAGTGGACCTGCACAGTTGAAATCTATGTTGTTCAATGACCAGGTGTGTGTGTGTGTGTGTGTGTGTGTGTGTGTGTGTGTGTGTGTGTGTGTGGTCTCTCTCTCTCTCTCTCTCTCTCTATATATATATATGTATAGATATAGATAGATAGAGAAAGAGAGAGAGGTTCACTGTGAGGGAGTGGTCACAGAGTGATGGAGGCTGGAAGGCCCCATGATATGCTGTTTGCAGGCCAGAAACAGGAAAGCAATGATGTATTTTAGTCTGAGTCTGATGTCGCGAGAACTAGGGGACCTGCTGGTACAAGTCCCAGCAGGAGAAGATGAGATGAGATGTTCCAGTTCAACGGTGAGGCCGGGAAAAGGGGGCATATTCTCCCTCTGCTTTTCATTCTATTCAGGCCTTCACTGGATTGGATGAGCCCCTCCGCCCCACTTTGGGGAAGATCATGTACTTTACTGATCACTGATTTAAATGCTGATCTCCCCCAGAAACACACTCTCAGACACAGCAAGACATAATGTTTAATCTGGGCAACCAAGATGACATGAGATTAACCATGACAACCTCTTATCTTAATACCTGTCTTCGTGCTTTGAAACATATGGCAAATGATTTAACATCAAAATACTCCTGGCCCCACCTCCCAAATATATTAAAGTAGGAGATAGAGTCATAGACAGTTTAATCTGGAAGAATTCTCAGGGATCACGGGCTGGGTGATAGAATGTTCTCTGTTGTTCTATATATTCTGGTCAAATGCAGTCAGTTTGCTGTCTTAGAATCTTGTGTCAAAGGGGCCTTGTGTAAATGACCACCGCGTGCCTGAGCGCACTGGCTAAGTTGGCACATGGCTCAGAGGGGACAGAGTTTCTGTCTGTCTCATGTGACACAGAGGCAGGCAGGGATCCAGAGATGGGGGCAGCTCTGTTCCTTGAGGTCACCCAGGGACTAGGTGCCTTCTCTCTGGTTGTCCCACATCCTGCAGGACATTGTTTCTGCAGAGTCGCCATTGCTCCAGCACCACGCTGAGGCCCACCCATGAGAACAGAAGGAGGAAGTGAGGCCGCACACAGGTCTCGGACTGCCTCTATCTGGAAAGTAGTCACGAGCCCATCCCTGGCAGTGCCTTCCTGGCATGGGGGTGAAGGTAGGGGGCTGGTGTCATTAAAAGGAACATGGAGGGGAGGTGTGGGGTGACGAGGAAGCCCGTTTTGTGTGAGCTCTTCGCTCATTCCTGCTCATGGAATCGGGCAGACATGCCCAGGACAGGCTTTTGAATGCCAGGCTCCTCATCTTTTTGTTCTTTGTGAACAAATGCTTTTCATTTCAGTGCCTCTGTACCTTGCATTTGAAGTCCCTTTCCTGTTAAGGACCTCATGGTGGGTATCTCCCTTCATTGAAGGAAGAACAACAAAGCTTTAGCCGTCACCATCCTGCATCGCATGCCTGTCGGTTCCTTATTAGAGGAGTGAATGATGCAAAAATAGTTGTTTTCAGGCAGCCTTTTATTGGGTTGTTGGAAAAGTCACGACGTATTTTTCTATGTTTTTCTTTGCAAAAATGCTTCATGACTTTTCCAACAGCCCAGTGCTTCCTGCTCCTGCAGCTAAGAAGGAATAATAACACTCTCTGTGAGGTGCCCCAGGAGGCAGAACTAGCTACTTTCTGAAATAAGCACTCCTGAGGGTATGTGTATACACACTTAGGGAAGGGCATCAGTCAGGAACATCCTTTTTGACCAGCTGGTAGGACAGACATAACATAGTGGCTTCAGTCCTAAGAGTCGCTCCCCGGGTCTTTCGTCTCCTTTAGCTACTGCACCAGCCCAGGCAAGACAACAGAGGCTCCCCTCAGAGGGCCAGGTCCAAGGGCAGAAGGCACATGGGTAACTAGATGCCTCTCGGTGGCAGAGGCTTCCCGGATGGAGAGAGAGGAGGCAGCTGTGGCTGCTGCACCGCGGACCAGCAGGGTTGTCCTTCCGAGGCCTGGAGCAGGGTCTTATCTATGTGGAGGTGGTCAGAACGCATCTTTGACGGTCTCTCCCACTCTCTGTGGAGCGCTTTCTTCCTTCCCTCCTAACGTGTTGTTAGCATTTTCTCTTAGGAAGGCCTGGGATGTGAATTATTGTCCTGGTGGGTGAATCGGGTCAACGTGCCACCTGTTCGGCAGTCTTTGCTTCTGAAACCTCATCTGACCTGTGGGAGGGAGGCTCTGGCCCTAGGTTTACAAACTCCTGGGCAGCTATGACTTAGGAGTAAAATTCTTTTCTAAGTAGTAGTGGTAATAATAAAAAGAATCACTCAATAGCTGTGTTAGACAAAACGTGATGTCATGGTCCACAGTAAGGCTGAAACATCGCTGAAGTAAACTGGCCAGGCGTGGCCAGGCTGGGCAGGGATAGATTTTAAGAGTGAGCAGAGACTGAGGGATAGTTTCACCGCTGGAGTGCCACGTCCACGGTGGGTGCCGAGAACTCCCCTTTCCTCTCTGAGAGTTTCAGGATGAGGCGCAACTCCAGTCTATTTATCTGCCATTTATGAAGCTGAGTTGAGCTGAGAAGTTGTGAGGAGGGTCAGGTTTCGACAGAGGCATTTCATACGATTGTGAGAGGCCACTAAGGAAGGCAGCCTTCTCAAGGGAAGTCATCTGTTTTTGTTCATTTCTAACTAGTAAAGCCTATTATAGCAATGGCACCTTGAAGTGGGGTTGAAAATCATGTCTGTGGATATCTGCTCACTTTGTGGACAAGTTGAGCAAAATTCTTGGACGCCAATATAGAACATCTTTTATCTAAGCTTTGGAATTTACCTTCTTGTGGAGTTCCTCAGGATAAAGAACAGTAGGAAATCGTGCATTTGGTTCATTATTCTTTAACATCCGGGGATCATAAAACTGTAATCAGTTCAAGCACAGTTTGTAAATCCAGTTCTGGGAAAGCAAAACCACCTCTAAAGTGAGTTGACGTTTTCTGTTTGAGCATGTTGCTCCCTCAGCCTGAGTAGCTGCCCCCGTCCTGCCTGCCTCCCACCATGGCCGCAGAGATCCCTCAGCAGGCATCTCCCCCATTGGCATTCCAGCCCCCTCCCTGCCTCACTCCTCCCCTTGGCTCTCCTTCCCTGAGCAGCCCTAAACTCAAGGCATTGCTCTTATATCCTGTCATGTGTCAAAATGCATATGTCTGTCTCCTCCAAAATCTGCGTCATACTCATCTTTATGCTCTTAGCACCTGACAAGCTGCACGTGCCCAGGTAAATGTGTGAACCATGCTACCTGCTCTGTGGATGGGTGGGGGTGACGCAATGTCCATAACTGTGTGGAAACTCTGGAGTCTGCAGCCTACAGTCCGGGAATCACTGGTCAGAGTGTATCCAGAACAATAGAAGGCACCACATTCACCACCATGGTCCCTGTGAAGTGAGCTGGTTCTGTGGGAATGTCTATTCTTGCCTGTAACAAGGCCTCATAGATGGAGATGGAGCATAGCAGGAGCTTACTGGAGTCTCTAGCGAGATGCCCTCGCCTTAGCCTGAAGACACAGCACAGAACTTGGAGGCTCTTCCCTTCTTCATGTGACGAGACTTGCTTTCTGCAGAGCAGTCTGGGACCCGCCATACAGCGAGACGCCAGGCTCACAGCCCAGAAGTTATCACCCACTTATCAACTGCTTCTAGGAAGAGACACTTTGTATATATTATTTTATCTAACCTTTACAACAGCCTTACGAGATAGGCATTATACATGTGTGAAAACTGAGGCTCAGAGGGGCTCAGTAGCTTAACTTTTCAGGGTGAAGCTAGCACTTCAGCTGGCATTTGCTCTCCTCTGGGCTCCATCGCTACTGACCGGGGAAGCATCAAGCCCATGAAAGCTTTTGCCTCACCACCAGACGCTCCTAAGAACTCGCTGTGCTGTGTCATCTAGGTGTCTCAGGTTGGCAGCACCTTCGGAGCCTACCCCCTCTTCCAGTTCAAAAATGTCATCTTTATCAGCTGCAGTCCTTGGTGCAGTGGGCAGGTGAGGGCCCCCAAGGACTGGCGACCAGCATTCATGACCAACCTCAGCAGTCAGCTTGTCATGTGAGCTTGGCTGAGTCACTTAATCTCGTTTCCTAAAACATAAGAAGGTGACTGAGAATTATCCTCTAGGTCCCTTTCAGAGCTGATATTTTACAATCTTTTTCTTGTTGCTGTTGTTTAATCTTCCTGAGCAATTAACAAGAATGATTGCATGGTTTCTGCCTCTTTATGTTGTTTTATGGACACTTAAGTTTAAAAGAAAAAATGAAAAAGTAAATAGAAAACCAAAGCTGACTGCTGAGTATCGGCAGCAAGGTATCCCTGGAGGTTTTGTTGTAGTGCCCTTTGTCACGTGACATATGCGATGGGACTTCCTGTCAAGGCCTAGGACAGAAAAACACATGGTCACCTCGGGGCTTGTTTGTGACACCTGGACTGGAAGAAGGACCTTGAGGCACTTATGCTATTGGCCACTTTCCAGGGAACTGCCTGAAGAATTTCACAAGCATATGCTGCTTCGATCTGCTTTTCTATAGTTTTCACTAAAGGAACTATCGCCCGTTAGTCTTTTTTCCATCATTAAACCAAAACCTATGGCCAGTGCACCTGTCACACTTGTTCATAGGTCCTCTGATACTCATAACTGCATTAAAATCATTTCCTCAACCATGCATTGCTTCAAAATGTCTTAGGCCCTAAGATGTCTACATTATTTTTCTTACTTGCCTTTTCAAATTCAATCCTACAGATTCATTCTGTCCTTTTACAAACAATAATATACTATGTACAGTCAGATTTATATTGATGCTGTGTCAGGCAAAAAAACCAAACAAACAAACAAACAAAAAACATGATATGCTCTCAGCCTCAGAAGGCTTTTGTATAAATAGGCAAGTATTTCAAATAAGTACAGTTTTAGACTCACTCTATGGTGTTTGTCCCAAAGTAGAACAATACTTAGTCATTGAATACAAAGTAATTCAAACTGTCTTCTTCATGGAATATGTGAGAGGGTCACGAGCTGACTGATTGTTTTCTGCCATGCGCGTTGGTTTGCTCCTGGCGCACCTTTTTTAGCCCCTGGTTCTCTTGGCTGGCAGCCCTGAGGCTCCGGCTGAGCTGGTGCAGGTGCCCAGTGCGCTCACCACTGGCTAAAGTGCTTTCCTTTTCCCGCTGGTGTCCTGTAAAATGCTGCTATCCCCCGGCGGCCATCGGCCTACTCAAAATCCTCTGCAATAGTCATTTAGTTGGTCAAAAAATCATTTATAAAAGAGGAACTGCTGCTTGTTTGTAAACTGTAGCTCTCAGTACATCTGTTTTACAGAGGAATGCAGGCAAGCAGGACCCACATTAAAGGCTATTGAGAATCCAGCTTATTGCTGGCGCAACACATGCTTAATAGATGAAAGCACAACAAATGTACTCCCCTGCAGTTCTGGGGGTCAGTGTAGGAAACAGGTCTCACTGGATGAAACCAAGATGTCAGCAGGGTGCTCCTCTCTGGAGTCCCTTTGCCTTTTCCAGCTTTGGGAAGTTACCTGCGGCTCTTGGCTCGTGGCCTCTTCCTCCATCGTCCAAGCCAGCAGCAATGCCAGCCTGAGTCCCTCTCATCCTGGCATCGCTCATTTCTTCCTGTTTAATGCCCCTCTTCCAGTTATAAGGGTCTTGTGATTACTTGGGGCTCCCTGGGAGTAATCCAGGGTGCTCTCCCCATCTCAAGGTCCTTGACTAATCACAACTGTAAAACCCCTTTTGCCATGTGAAGTAACACATTCACAGTCCTGGGGATGAGGACATGGGCATCTTTGTGGTCACTGTTCAGCCTACCACCGTCCAATCTCTGGCCCCCAGATTCATGTCTCCTGTGTACAGAACATATTTACCCCATCCCAAGGTCCCTAAAAGGCTCAACCCATTACAGCATCTACTCAAGTGCAAAATCTCACCTAAGCCTTACCAGTTCCAAAGTCCCAAACCTCATCATTTGAATCATCTAAATTAGCTAGGGCGAGACTCTGGGTGTGACCCATTTGTGGTCCAAACTCCTCTCCATCTCTGAGCCCGTGAAACTCAGGAAACAGGTTATCTGCTTGCAGAACACAGTGGTGGTGCAGGCCTAGGATAACCATTTCAGAGGCACACTGAAAAGAATAGACAAGAGGGAAAAGGAGCCCCTACCAGTCCCCAGGAATTCCAAGATCAGCTGGGAAAGCTCTGTGAGATTCCTGGGCCTGAGCATAGCCCTGCGTGGCCTCCAGCCCTACCCTCACAGCTGCTCTTCCTGAGAAATAATGAATGGGCCCCAAAGAAGAGCTTGTACAGACAGCGTTCTCGCCCCTACCCTCTAAGCATGGCCCACCTACTTCGTCTCCACTGGGGTCAAATCCAGGCTTTCTGAGTCCAAATCAGGGACACTCAGGAGATCGGCTGTGGGGCTCAGTTCCACACACAGCATGGAGAGAAGTCTCTGGAGGTCTCAGAGGCTGGGAGCGTTTCTTCTCTTGGTTCAAGTTCTATCCCACTGAGATCGGGAGGCAGCTAACGTGAAGCCTCCTACAAAACAAAGACAAGCACTGGCACAGAACCTTCATTTAAAAATTACTCTTGTTGAGTTGGTTACTTTCCTGCAAGTGAAAATTCTATGTCCAGATGTCAGAGAATACATTGTGTGCATCTATGAGAAAATGAACTTTCTATGGGTTCCAAGTTAATAGTTTAGCCAAATTCATGTTTCCCAGCTATACATTGGTTTTGAACTTTAGGTTTCACATAAGTCATATAAGGAAATATTAGTTTCCCATTTATGTCTATAGAAACACATGCAGAAATTGAAGAATACGCATTACAGCCAAACTGCAAATATAATTTATAGTCTAATGCACTATTTTAACCACTACAAAATTAATTTTGTTCATGTGCAAGGAACCTGAAATCTTGTGAATGGTCTTTGTATTTTATAAAGGAGACTAGAAGTGGGAGGCTGTTGAATTACGGCCCTTTAACTGTGTCTGTAAGGGTTCCAGCGTGCCTCTGCGGGGCTTCGCTCACGCTCTGCGATGTAATGCTATGGTCCCCATCACCATACAAAGGAGAATGTGGGAGCAAAATAATACTGAGCATCAAAATCACAAAATGGTTTAAAAAACTAAGAACAAGAATGAGTTAAAGCATACAAATAAACATAAGAGGACGTGAGAGGAACCACAGTGCACGCCGGGCTCCATGTCATGCTCCCTGTTAAGGCGGGCTCTTGAAAAGCACCCTGAACATATTCACACTAAGCTCATGGGCATCTCTGCTCCCGCACGCACGTGGAGAGTTTTCTAGTCTCCAACATGACAGGGATCGTAAAGATTATGTGGTCTAACCCACTAATTTCGCAGATGGGAAAACAGGCTTGGAGAGATGAAAGAGACGTGCCTACGGTTAGGTAGCTACTCGTGGCAGGGCAAGGGCAGAATCCAGTTCTTGTTCAGCCCCGTGCATTGTTTCTCCCTGTTCATAAGGAAAAAGCACAAGTCCTAGTAACCTTCTGTGAATGCTGTGCCCTGGGGTGCAGTAGTCCAGTTCTCATGGATTGGAATTGTCATGTTTCCTAAAACTACACATACACATACACACACACACACAGAAACACATCTTGACAATTCCCTCCTGTTGTGTGCTCAGTAATAATGCATGCTTAGCGCAGAAGGCATGTTCTCCCACGCCAGCCTGGGGGCCTCTCAGGTCTTCTCCCCACTGAGGCAGACAGAGCCTTCCAACAAGGACGCAGTGGGCCTGTGGGTGGGTTGGAGGTCCACCCACACTGGGATCCCTACAGCTCAAGCACACGGCATCATGACGCACAAATATTGTGATCTCCCACTTGTGCCAGGCCTGAACATGAGTCCTACTAGTTTTGGGGGTTATATTGTATGTTTGTGCCGAATGCTTCAAAAACAGTACCTCTTCCAGCCCTCACAGCCGTGTGCAAGGGTGTCACCGTTATTTGTATCATGCTGGGCTTACCCAGGGAAGTGGCTTGTTCAAAGGAGCACACCTAGCAAATAACCAGCCCCAGGCCAATAGAGAGAGCATGAGAAGCAATTGGAAAAGCATAAGTAACCTGTGCCTGTGAGGTGCTGGGTGACACAAGGTGTACAGATGCCCCTACTATGAGAAGCAAACCTGAAATGATACTACTTTAAAAATCACGTGCCGGAACTGATTGATATTCAAACACTGGTGTCCAGAGAGGGCTAAAGGGCTCATCCCTTGCCCCATAATCTCTCTAGGATTCAAAAAGGGGATGTAAGGCCAAATGGTCCGTGATGTCCCGTACACTGAAGTATTATGTAATAAACTTTCATGTTGAAGTTCTTCAATGCAAGGAAAAGTAACAATGACCACCAGCATGCAAGGTACAGTTCTCCAGCAAAGTACAGTCATTTGCATGAATACCCTTAGTGAAATATGCATTTCCCTCCACCCATGCTCGAGGACGGTGAAATGTCACCTGCTTTGTTCAAAGCGGGCAGGTCGCACACGTCAGCAGTATCAAGAATTTGAAAAACTGTAACGTGGAACCATAGTGTCTTGCAAGCAGAATGCATTCACTGGGGTAAGCCAGTTAACAGAGGTTACAAAGCCATGCAAATCTAAATGTCGTTTCAAAGCCAGCCAGGGCAGAATGAGTACTGATCTCTGTGTATGATAATGACATTTAAAAGTCTAAAAATTACAGGGTTGTTTACAGAGATGGGCTATTATAAAAATAATTGCATCCAAGTTCGTGTAAACATAAAAGAAAGCCAATTTGTTGTGGAGGGTTGAAAGAAAAGGTTTCCTTAAAAGAATGGCAAAAAGAAGACTCAATTTCAGGCAAAAAACTTCAAAGGCTATCAGGAAATTCATGGAATTTAAAAGAGAATCTCACTCAAAGATTTCTCTAAAATTTTCTATACTCATTTTTCTTCAGACATCTACTTCAGATTATATACCAAAACCTATAATAAACCTTCCACAAAGAAATAATAGTAAACTGTACATGTTATAGATGTTCAGGGTTTACTCCATTTAAATACAATTATTGAACTTCTCCCACTCATCAGGATGCCAGTGAAAGAAAGGTCAAAATAATCTTTTTTCCAAGGTAATTTCTGGTTCTATTATGGGGGTCACTATTATGCTTAGGGACGAGTCACCCTAGGTACAAGGTAATGATCACATTTGACATTGAGCAGGTGTCTGTTCTCCAGGTCAGCCATAGCTCACCTCTTGGTGGTTTCTGCCATGCCTGGAAGATGTGTGCTATGGGTCATTTGGGCACATGTCCTAGCCGCATAGTGAAGGTTTGGGAGCTGTTTGATGACCATCAGTCCCAGAGGCAGTGCTGGGGAAGAGATTGCAAAGCTCTGTTTTTGTGATCAGTAGCGCCAGACTCTGACACCAGGTCAGCCTCTGTCAGCTTCCACCTAGCTGTCTCTGCCCCAGTAAGTGGGGAGTCACTGCACTCATGCTTACAGCTGCAGTGGGGGTCACAGAGGGACATTCAGAAGCCTCCAGCCCAAGGGCTGAACTACCAGAAACAGAAACTATAGCTATTCCCATTATTGTTACACACTGATCTTAATCATCTTAGAAGTTAGTGTTACATTTTTAGTAAGTACGAGCAGATGGCATAAAGTATTTTAATATACAAAATATGAACATATTATTTTTACAAGTTCCCCTGGGCTCATGTAGTTTGAAACACTTATTATTTCAGTTTGGAAGTTGAATGAGATTTATTACTGTTTTTACATATCAGAGGAATACTAAATATTATTATACCATTGGTACATATACACATAATATGTATGTTTACGTGTGTACATAGTTAAATAGAGTCATTTTAAAGATCTTGGCAAAACACATTGATGTTGGATTCTCCAACACCATTTGTTCTGAAAAACAGATGTATTACCGAAAACTACAGCCTCAAAAGATATCATTTTAGCAAATATGGGGCTTATGATAAAACTCTCTTTTGTAGGCCAGCATCATGTCATTCGCACAGTTTAACTGAAGAATCTGCAAATTCAACACCGTCTTCACCTATTTAGGTTAAGGAGTCCCCTTAAATCAATATCTTGTCTTCTCTGTGAAATCTGTTTTGAAAAAAACAGGACAAGGAATCAGTTTCTCTGGCTAATGTTATCATGTGTAAAATATTCAATTGCTGAGGTTTGGAAAAGTGTCACAGTGGAACTTGGGGCTTCTCGTGCTTTTTCTGGAAGTGGTGGAAAGAGGAGTAAATCTCCATTTGAAAACTCTTGGAATTTTCATAAAACATTTCTCTTAAAAAATCCAGAATGTGTTTCTGTAACATCCTAGGTTATTTTGAATTCTCAAAACACATAATGAGAAATCTATGCATGTCGTAGAAATACACACGCGTGTGCCATTTAGATCTTTAAGAAACAGCCCTTCACCCCCTCGCTTTCCCCTGCTGAGGGCAAGCACCACACCATCTCGAGGGTTTAGACAAATGGGTACTTTTGTCCTCAGTTCCTTCTTGGCTACACACAAGAGAGAAATAGACGTTAGTGAATGCCAAAGGAAAACCTTATTTTCTAAGTGATCTGATGCATTAGAAAGAAGTGCTGGGCTCGAAGAACATGCATGTTTTGAAACTGGATTATTTACATTCCTCAAGCAGAGAAAGTACACAGTGTGTACACACGAGAGCAAGGCTTTCCTCTTGTATTGGAGGCACTGTCTTTCCACTGTTTTCCTTGCTCGCTGGCCAATGCTCTCTTTTGTTTTATCATTCAAGGCCTAGCCCTGATTTCTGGCATCACATGACAGGGTTGCTATGGGAACAGTGGCTTTGTATGTCCCTGAGGGACAAAGGGTGATTTTCACTTGAGGACCTCAGAGCAGGCCTGGCTCCCTGTTGGTAAATGATTGTGGTAACCAGCATATTAAATGTTATCGGCAAAATTCCACTCATATTTTACATATCCTCTTCCCAGCAAATGCTACTTGCAGTACATGTTATTACAACAACCTGGGGACACAGGAGGGACACAAACCAGGCCTTGGGGACAACAAACCAGGCCTCTCGAGGTTGGGAAGGATCATTAGTCAAAAGAAGCAGCAGGATTTTGAATCCTGGCTTTTGTCTTCTGAATCCCAAGTCACAACTGTTCCCAGGAGATTCTTTTTTTTTTTAAAATCTTGGTATGCATATGACTAATTTTAAAGTAAATGAAGTCCTCTAGCCTTCCCAACTCCTGCCCTGAGCCACTTAGCTAAATTCAGGTAGCTGGTTTAGGTGTGTAGATAACCTTAATGAAAAATCCAGAGAAATTAAAAATCTCTATTGAAAAAAATACATTGTAGCAACTGAAGTTATAGTTATCACATTAAACAGGTTCTCTCATGTTAACTACCGAGGGTGCCAAAAAAATGTATACAAGTGGACACTGGTCAGTGATGTTCAAGCAGTAGTTCACCATAATCAGAAGTGTCTGGACGCTGAGGGTAACCACTTTGAGCACCTCTTATAATTGCAGAAGTCAAATGTGACTTGTATTCATCTTTTGTTATTGGTATATATTGAGTATTACAATTTTAATACAGTTTTCCTTTCTTAAAATGTGTATATATTTCTTTGGCACCCTCTGTATATAATTGTTTATAGACACACTGTATTTATTTAGTGCATTTCTTTTATTCTTTCATCCTTAAAATATTTTAACTTTTTTTCTTACATAAAACCTTCATACTGTAAAATGCAAAAATCATAGTCCATTACATTTTTTTTAAATGAGCATATGCAAGTAACCACCACCCAGATCAAATTATAAAGCATCACCTGCAGGTCAGAGCCTTTCGAAAAGTAACCCCTGTCCTGACAGCTGCCACTCTACATTCATTTGCCAGTGTTTGTAGTTTATGTAAATGGAATTGTGCAGTGTCACACGGTGCGTACTCTGCTGTGGCTCACTGCAGGATGTCTGATGGGTGTGTGTACACAACTTGGTCCTTTTTCATTGCTGTCTGAATTCCATCACATGAATACAACCCGAATTATTTCCCATTCTGCTGTGAAGGGACATTTGAGCTGTTGCCAGTTTGGGGTTATTATGAGCAAAGCTACTATAAGCATTTTTAAGAAATACCATTCTATGAATGTCTGCACTCTTTTCTCTGAAGGCACAGTGTTGTTAAATCCACTTATTTATTCTAATCATTTATCTGTGTATTCTAGTGAATCTCCTGGCTGTCTACGAAAAATGACAGTCTGGATTCTTTCTTTCCGATTTTCCTGCCTTGTATTTCCTTTGCTGGCCATATGGCACTGGATGAGAGCTCCGGCATGAGCAGGGACTGGTAGCAAACTCATACTGGGAAACAGAAAGCTTTCAAAGTTGTTACCTAGTGCAATGTTTTTGTAGGTTTATTTTAGATGCCCTTTATGAAAAAACAGAAATCTCCCTCCATTCATAGCTTGCTTTACCATGAAGGGGTTCTGAAAATATGAAGTGTTTATTTTCTAACTACTGAGAATCTCATGTAATTTTCTTCAATCACATTGTTTGAATTTTCAGTCTTAAACATCCATCCATAGAATAAACCCAACATGGTTGCGATGTGCTATATTTTTATACATCATTGATTTGATTTGTTAATATTTGTCTAGGACTTTTATACCTATGAGAATATTTACCTGTAATTTTCCTATCTCATAACACCCTTGTTTTAAGTTTGGTATGGAAGTTATGCTGGCCTCATAGAAAGAGTCTGGAAGTATTTCCTCTTTTTCTATTTCCTGGTCAAGTTTGTAAAATATTAGTGTGCTCTTCCTTAGGTATTTTATTGATTTAGCGCTGCAGTCCCCTGGGACTTAAGTTTTCTTACTGGGAATGTTTTAAATTATAGATTCAATTCCACTGGTAGGAATAAGGTTTTCTATTTCTTGTTTCTGTTCTGGAAAATTGTGTTTTTGAGGGATTTGTTTCTGTCATCATAAATTTCAAGTTGATTCACAAAATATTGTTCATAATATTCTGTTTCCTAATCCCCAGAACTTTAAATGGCAAAAGACACTTTTCAGATGGATTAGTGAAGGATCTTCAGATGGGGAGATGATCCTGGATTATTGGGTGGACCAAAAGCCATCCAAGTGGCCTTGTAAGTGAAAAGGCGGGGCAGGAGGGTTGGAGTCAGAGAAGGAGCTGAGCTGACAGCAGCAGAGGCCGGAGTTGCTGTGATGTCTGAAAATAGGGTACAGCCCAAGGAATGCGGGCACCTTGTAAAGCTGGGAAAGGCAAGAAAGCCAGTTGTCCCCAGGGCCCCAGAGGGACACGTGCCTGCCAACACCTTCACTGTAGCCCCATAAAGACTATTTCAGACCTGCAGCCGGCCTCCTGGACTGTCAAATAATAAATCTGTGCTGTTTTTAGCCACCAGGTTTGCGGTAATTTGTTATATTACCAAAGGAAACTGATACAACCCGCCATTATTTTTAATGTCTTTGGGGTCTGTGGTGGTGTCTTCTCCTTCTCATTCCTGATTTTATGCATTTGTGCTTTCTCCCTTTTTCTTTCATGATCAGTCTTACTAAGTTTTGTCTGTTTTATCAGTTAATTCAAAAACCCAGATTTTGGATTTGTCAATTTTCTCTACTGCCTACTTCATATTTCTTTGATAACTGTTCTTATCTTTATTAATGCTTCACTTCTAATCTTCCTGGTCTTAGTTGGATTTTCTTTTCCTGTCTTCTAAAATAGGTTTCCAAGTAAACATCCGACAGAAACATACACACTCAAGTGCCAAAAGCTATCTGTAAGAATGCTCATAGTCTTGGCGCAATGGCCTTACACCGGAAATAACCTAGGGCCCATCTGTGTATTAAACTTGTGTGTTAAACTAAGGAGCTCGACGTTCACCCTGAATGACAGTGGGGGAGGGTAGGCAGGGTATTGATGGGTTTTGAGTGCTTGGGTGACATTGTCAGCAGGTGTTTTGGGAAGTTCCTCTCTCTGGCACAGTCTGGACAAGCCCTGGAGGAACGAGACTGCATGAAAGCCGAACCAAGAGGAGGCTAATCTGTAGCCCAGAAGGCTGGTGTGTGGGCAGCAGGAGGACAGGGCGTGACAGGTGGGACTACTCTGAGGCCCAGCATCTGTCTTGTCTATCTCCCTTCAATCTCCTCCACGTCTCATATCACCACACACCTTGGACAGCTCCCCTCTTGGACCCTTCCCCCTTGGTGACAGTGTTAGGAAGCTGTCTTCACTTCCCTCTACTTCCCGCTCCGTCCTTCTCTGTCTCATCAGCAGCTTTTTCTCAACCTGACTCCAACTGTTGACTTTTCAGAGGATAGCTCTGGATCCTCTCTGTTTCTCGTCTACACTCTGTTCCTAAGTGCACCCATCTCCAGTATTCTGTACATGCTAATGACTCACAAATATGTATGTCTAATTCCACTCTCTCCCTCCCTTCCACTCCAAAATCTCCCCACCCTCCCCCTACACACACACCATCTCCCACCCAGTGTCCTAAAGTCACCGCCTGCCCAATATGGGGACACTGGCCTTTTGGCCCCCATATCTGCCCCATCCATTTTCTTTCACAGCCATTCTATCTCAGTAAACCAGCTCATCGTCTCCCCAGTTACTTAAGCCAAACCTGGGTTCATTTTCTCCTTGTTTAAGGGCTTCATATTATACCAGGAAAAAAAAGGAAAAAGAAAAAAATAAATAACTTCTTACAAAGGTCTGCAAAACCTTAAAAGACCTGACCACACCTATTCATATCTCAAAACCCATATCCTGCCACTGTCCATTTATTCAGCAAGCTTCAGGCACTGTGGGACCCTCTCTGCTCCCCATGTAAGTCATGTGCTCTCCTTGTTGGACTCTGATGCATGGCTCCCTCTGTCTGGAAAAGCCGCCCCACCTCCCATCCCCAGACATGCCTTCTTCCCCAGATAGGCCCTCCTTGGGCCTTCTCCCAAGGAGTCCTGTCTCCTGTGCCTCTGTTCTCCATCTCAGCACCACGGCTGTTTTCTCCCTGAACCACACTGCAGGTTGTGCTAACACAGCACTGTCTCTGCCTGACAGAGGGCCTGTACCCCCTGCTGGGATGCACGGAGGTGAGTGGGGGCACGCCCTGTGTCCTCTCCTAGAGTGCCTTGGTGTTGAGTGACTGGGCACAAATGGTCAGGATGTTTCTTGCCAAGCAGGAGCAGCATCAGGGTGGTTGTTTCTGGGTGACTGCAGGGAGACTTCTGTGCTCCTCAGTACACTTTCTTCAGTATACGTAACCCAATTTGAACTGTAGTGATCACCTAGTACTTTTATAATCAGAAAAAAGACACAAAAGAGGCATTTATGATGTGGAATCTTATTATTAGAAACATGCTTTTGCATGACAGTGCTTGGAGGGTTTCATTCATCCTTGCATCACTGGAAAGCCTCAGCTATCCTGAATAATCCCAGGCCCAAACACACCATTGAGTCAGACTTTTACTATCTGGGCTTTAAAACAGTAAAATTGTTATGTGTCTAGAGTGCACATGGGTAAAAATGATGGCAGGATAAGCGCTTCTAGCTTCTTTTCAAATCTTGGATCTAAATCAAGGGTTTTCACATCTAATAGTTGGTCTCTTTTTTTTCTCATTTCTCCTTGGTTATTTAGAAAGAAGGGTTTTCTTTGTTGATTGTTGTTGTTTGTTTGTTTTTAAGCATCTATCCCATAAGACTTCAAATTTATTTAAGGGGCATGGGGTAGCATGGAGTTGCCTCTTGCCCAGAGGGTGTAAACTCTTTCTTGGGTAAACTCCCCGCTGCCTTCCCAAAATAACAGAGAGTAAATGTGGCCGAGCATGATTTCAGTCTAAACAGATTCTTTTATGTGGGTTCATATGTGAGTCACAGCTATCCTGTGATTTCATTTAGGGCAATTGGCAAAGTAGTAGAGAGCCATCCTGTTGGCAGTTACCCCGTGTAGTCAGTTGAAATGTCCTTGGAATTGCAGTAGCGCTAATAACAGTACAAACATTTATTGGGCATTGACGTAGTGTTAAGGACACCTCTGTGAGTTAGCTCTCATTGCTTTCATGACACAGATAATGAAGTAAGGACCCAGAGGTTAAGTCACTGGCTCCTGAGCTCAGGGTCACTACTCGGAACCCACTGGCTGTCCTTTCTCTCATCACGTCTGTCTATGTGGGTCCCTCCTCCTGTCTTTCTCTGTTCCACCCCTTTTCCCAACCGTTTCCTTCAGGCTTCAGCCCTAAAGTAGAAAAGAAATAAAATTAGAGCCAGACCGGTGTGATGAGTCACAGAGAGCCCAGCCTGATTTGACTTCAACATGGTACAGCATATATGGCTAGCTTTGAGACCACTTACTTTTGCCCCATGGAAGACCATGATATGGTCATTTTCTTGAGGAAATACAAAACAGACAAGAAGCCACTTTCCTGCTCCCATGGACTGTGTGGACTCTGCTGGGCTGCACTAAGGAACACCGTACCACAGCCCCTCTCACCACTTCCTCAGCCAGGAAAGACCACAGGAGTCAGTCATGATGTGGTTTCCTCCACAGCCTTCTTTCTCATGGCTTGAAAATGTGCTTCAACTGGAAAACACCCTGATAAATCCCAGCGTTTAATACTTAGAATATATTTTTATTTTGTGAAATAGAACATGGTGGCAAGAATACAATCAAAAGCAAGAGAGAACAATGTGTGGTCCTCCGTGATGTTCGTGTGCTTCCTACATGGACAGGGTAATTCCCACTCGATACAGCTGGTTAAGGAGGCCTTGGCCGAGTGGTACAGAGGAAGAAGCACCGGGCCTGAGGAGAGCACAGAACCATGGGCCCGCCCACTAAGTGTTTTGCTCACTGTGATACAGCAGACAGTCCACGGTGCCTTCTGTGACTCCCCGAAAATGGTGTATGGTCCCTGTGCCAGGGTTAGCAGCAACAGGCACAGGAATGTCCATCCATTATTTTCTCATCCGTGCTTTGAGATATGAGTTGGATTCTTGGAAATTTCGAGCTCTGGGGTAGATTATTTCATGAGGCAGAAAATTTACCCTATGGCCTCATGTAATTTTCTTCCATGACAGAAGTGTTCTGAAAGGTGATCTATTCCTAGGCAAGACAGTGGACTTCAAATTGACTGGAGAGATTAGCCTCCTCAGATAAACAAACAAGCAAAGTGTTGAAAACTATAATCACAGGCTTGGCGGGAGAAGTGTCCAAGGGTGGAGGCACAAGGGAGATGGGATGACCTCAGGCAAGTCACTTCACTTCTCCAGGCTTTAATTTACTCACATGAAATTGAGGATAATGATACCTGCCCTGACATCATCATTGTTATAAGACCAAGTGAGATGTTTTATAGGAAAGCACTTTGAAAATTCTATATCACAACCGTCAGATACTATTTAATTCCACTGCAGTAACTTCCATTCATGGAATTGGGTGCAGAAAATAGATATTCCGAAAGAAACCAATCATGAACAGTTAGAACTTAAAATCTACCCATGCAGAAATTGTATTTTTTCCCAGTCCCTAAGCAGAAATACCGGAATTTATTTATGTAGAGTTTGTTTGCATATGTTCCTAGAAATAATGTTGGTTTTCAAAACAATAGAGATACACTCTGGCTGTAACATGATAATTGTGCTTCCAGGAAAGCTTACACTGTTAAAGATCCTTTTAGTGGGGAAAAGTGGGGGATAAAGGTTATATTGCATCAGACTTACAGTGCAAAGCTCTTTCTATCTGAGAACATTCTAAGTCATCCTCTGATTCTGTCATTGTCTGTGTATAAATTTAAGTCTACATGTCGTTGAGCACATCCCACATTTGGTTACATCTATGCTTTATTCACAAGGAGCAGCCTTTCCTTACTGTCACCACCTGTGCAGTCATTGGTGTGCCACTTCATACATGTTCTAAATAATGGTGTCACTCATCATTGCGGTGTTTAATGCACAAAGCTACTCAGAGTGTCTGTAGTGCCCAGATGATAACAAGAGGTGACAACCAGTTCTGGCTTCTAGTGCTAATTCTGGTCCAAGAATAGTGCACCTCTTTATATCCAATTAAAATAATATAACATCTTGTACAATTAATGTCTGCATTGTGTTTTTATCTCAATTTTTAAAATAAAATTAAACTCCTGAAAACACATTTCCAAGTTAAGCTGGATAGTAATAATAATGTGATAATAACACTAATAGCCACTCCCGTGTATTGAGGACATATTGTAAAGCTTCTATGTCATTTCAAAGTCATTTTGTGTTCAGATGCTTTATGGTGAGAGTACCAGGTAATCTCTACTCTCAGGTTCACTACAGTCTCCATCTGTCAGGCCCATGAATGGTAGCTGTAAACCCAGGATCAAAATGAGAATAGCAACACCTCTCCCTTTTTAGTGCTTAATATGTGCCAGACTTGCTAAATGCTTGCCAAACCATTATCTAACTTAATGAGGTGACAGCCTTGATGAGCAGCCCACCAATGAGAAATGCCTAGACCGCCCCACAATGCATCATGTGGTCATAATATCAACCACAGTCAGGAAAATGGGTCTGTCCAGGGCCAAATGGGTCAAGTCCAAATTTTGCCCAACAAAAAATGATAGGTGCCATCACACTCATGGTACAGATAAGGAACTGAGCTCAGAGGGTCAGCACCTGCTCTAGAATGTGACAGCTGGAATTTGTCAGGTCACTTTTAACCTAGGTGACTTCAATGTTTAAACTCTTAGCCATGGTTTCATCTGACTTGAACAAAAGAGTCATTACAAGTATTGCTGAGTGTCCCCACAGAGCAGGATTTTCTATTGCTATTAAACACAGACCACCTTCAAAGTCAGGTATCCATTATACCATGTGCAAACCACCCTGCCAGATGTAGAGCTGTGCCCAGCTTGTTGTCATACTACCTGCCTCTGTGGGAATCTGTGAAGCTGCCCAAGCACCTTGAACTCAACAGGAAGAAGCTACAGACTTGAGCTTATGGAGAGCCTGTATCTCCTTTTATCAGAGTCAGGCCTACCAGAACCAGCATCCAAACAGTTTGGGGTCATGGACATGGGACTTCCTCGCCCTTTGATGTTTACTTTGTGTCTCGATTCGCAAGCACTTCTGGATGAATAAAGCACTCCCAGCTTCCCCTGGCTGCCTGAATCCAGGTGGGAAAGAAGAAGCTCTTGTCTGTAGCCCCCAGCAAGAAACGGCCATTGAGCGAGTGCTCCGAAACCAACACGGAGCTCTCTACGTCAGGTAACCGCCGACAGACCGATGCATGTGGTTAGCGGGAGGCACGCCTGGTAGCTGCTGTGTTCTCGAAAGTGCATTGGGAAGCCACACTGCTTAAAAGCTGATTGTGGTGGAGATTATTTTCAGGTTGTTTTCATGCCCACCTGAACAGTGGCTGTTGACACTTTGAAAGTGTTCCAGACTGAATCGTTATAGCCCTATTCACAGACGTCTCTGTGGGTGCAAATGATGCACCCCAATTTATGACAGTACGAAGTTCTTTACCCAGAATACCTCAGTTCGTTCTCACAGCACCTCTAACATGCAGTCACTAATGTTTTCCTCAATCAATACATGAAGAAATTGGGTTTCGTTTGGTGTGTAACTTCTGTCAGGTTCCAAGTGGGATTCTTCAGCAGCTGGTAGAACTGCAGGACTCTATTCTTATGTTCTGCAGTGTAGACCTTGGAGTTTGGCGTATCCATTTAGTTGTGTGCTATGGGATATCCCGACCATCATTACCTTTTAGGATAAATGTCTGTGCTGCTTGCGGCATCCTCCTGCTCATGTGCACATAAAAGCGAGAAGTGGTTTGCATTCCAGCTGGAGTCTTGGGTCACCCATAAGTGCTGTGAGGGGACCGCAGTGACACCTGCTCATATGCTCCCACAGCGTGACTCACGCCATAACCTTGAAGGATATGTTCATTTAAATACTGTCAAACGCCTGACTTTAGGAAGTAAAATTCTGGAGGATTTCCCAAAGGAGATGCAGTTCATATATTCTTCTAGTCAAAATTGTATTGCTGGACAAAACCGAACCAATCACAGACTGTGAACTTGGACTTTACCCATTTGGCCCTGGACGGACCCATTTTCCTGACTGTGGTTGATATTATGATCACAGGCTGCATTGGGTGGTGGTCTAGGCATTTCTTATTGATGGGCTGCTCAGGAAGCTTTTCACCTCCTCCCCCAGCTTTCCTTATAAATACCCCAGGGGAAAGGTTCCTGACAGCTCAGTGCCTGGGGACAAGGCAAAGATAACAGACAAAACTGTTCCCTTTGAAAACCTAACCTGAATTATTTGTGGACAACGTGAACTATCTAAATGCTTCGTTTTTCCTTCTCCTCTAGCCACATAGCAGCAATTTAAATTCAGTAATGATGTGGAAAGTGTGGCACTAACTTCCCTGCCAATCACCCTTCTAGCCTCTTCTTACTGTCCTGTCCCCCGTTCTCTATTTTCCTGTTTTCTACCTGAATGTTGACCTCAAAGTTTCTTGACTGACTCAACAGTTTACATCTTATACTTTACTTCAAGTAGCCTTGGCCATACGAACACAGTTTAGTTCTAAACAGCCATCAAAACTGAATCACTTCTAAGTTCTCATCACCTTTGCTGTCACCCCAGGGTTAGTGACATCATTTCCTGGTCTTGGTGCAAAATGAAGGTGGGGGCTGGCTGGGGACAAGAGTCAATGTCCCCTTCTCATGGGCCTGCCACCTGGACCTATAGAAGGTACCGGGTCATGGGGACAAACCTGCAGATGGTCGCTCAGGGGACAGGGCCTTCCTGGGGATGGGACCCTCCTGGATATAGAATGGCATGACTATGCTGACTCTATGCCCATGAAGTTGTGCCCACCCCAACCTCTCCTAGCTCTCTCAGCATTTCTTATTTGCTTCTGCTCCCGTCCAACCTCCCCTGGAATTCATGGCAAAGTACGTGAGCCCCATACTGACTGAGCCATATGTCAGTGATGTCTCTCCCATGGCTGCTGCCCAAGGCAGGAAAATCAAATGCAGTGCAGCTCCTGGTGCCTTGCACTTTTCCTCTAGAGTCCCAGAACGTGAAGTGTCACAGGCATTGCTGCACAGTTTTCAGCATTCTGAGATTGTAACTCACAAAAGCTGTCCATGTGCTCACTGCCCCTCCCTGTCTGTGCTTCAGTCTCCTCATATTGAATGAGTTTTACCCTTTTCGCATGGAAGGTTCTGTTCTTTTGAAAAAGAAAAGGAGAGTGAAATAGGAGGCGAACAGCTCTGCTTTGTCATCTGTCCTCTGACCCTTCTCACCGTATGGCTGCAGTGGAACTCTTTTTCCTACCCCACACACAGCTCACCAAACCACCTCTCCCTCCCTGGAGAGTGGTAGTAAGCCCAGGCCTGCTCCGGGTTCTTCAAGTCCGGCCGTTGTACTCAGTCTCGACCAGTGCTCACCATCCTTCTCATTGTCAGTGCCACATGTCACTGAGTTCTCTGAGAAGCTGTCTTGTAGCTACCTCCCCTCACCTGTCCTCATCAAAGTCTTCCATGTCTGTATCATTCCACTCTCTCTCTACCCAGCGTGTGTTCTCAGATGCAGACCCGAGGAGCCATGCAGGCCAAACGCAGAAGTGGGTGCTATTGGCTAAACATTTGTGTCCCCCCAAAATTCCCATGTTGACACCTGACACCCAATGTGATGGTGTCAGGAAGTGAGGCCTCTGGGAGGTCATGAGGTCATGAGGGTTGAGCTTCATGTTGGGATGAGCGTCCTTATTAAGGAGACCCAGAGAGCTCCTTCCCTCTCTCATTGTGTGACGTCACAGCAAGAAGACGTGTCTGTGACCCGAGAGCAGGGTCTCACCAGATACCAGATCAGCTGGCGCCGGGATCTTGGCTTCCCAGCCTCCAGCCTGTGAGGAATGGATGTGTGTTGTTTAAGCTGCGCAGCCTGTGATGTTACAGCAGCCCGGATGGACTGACAGTGGACGCTGGAGAGAGACACGGCTCTGGCTCCCTGCCCTGCCACCAAACAGCCACGTGACCCTCGAAAATTCCTTAACTTTTCTGTGCCTCAGTCTTCATGTTTATCAGGGCCAGTAAGAGCACCTGCCTCGTAAACTTATCATGAAGATTAAGCCAGTAAGTAAGTGAGATCGGTGCTTGGCGCAGAACATGGGTGCAGTGAACGTCCGTCACCATCCTTCAGGGAGGGCACAGCCCTTAGCTGCAGGCCGCACCAGGCAGTGGGGCCGTGGCATGACTGCGTGTGCAAGCCAGTCACCCTGGGTCCTGCCGGGATGATGCCCCCACCTTCACAGAACGAGCGTGTCTGCATCGGAACCCAGAACCCCCATCATAGCCGCCTTCACGAGGGCCACGGGCTCACATGGCCCCCGCTGTAATGTGCGTGAGAGCAGAGGGCTGCAGCTGCAGTGCGGTCCACGGGGCCCGTTTCCGAGCAGCCCTCCCCCCTGCAACTTGCAGCACCTGCAGCAATAACAACATCAGGGCAGAGCCCAAAAGGTTCTGTCACAGCGGCGGAGTGGAACCTGGGAGACGATCTGGTCTGTCAGTGGGGAAGCCAGCAAAGCAGCACACGCCTCCCATCACCCCCTTTCTCTGGGCTGCATGTCCTGTTTGAGGCATTTCCACACAGTTCTCATTATGGCCTCTGCTGCCATGTCATTCCAGAGGCATCTTTTGAGGGGGACAAAACCCCCTTTCTCGCTCCCTTCCAACACCTCACACTTCACACCTGGCAGAATATCTGTATCAAAATATCTGGGGGTTTTGTTGTTGTTTTTGTTTTGTTTTTCCGTTCTGAGTGACTTAGGCTAACCTGGTCAGGAATTTGAGTATCCCAAAGAAACAGCTCTGGGCGCTAACATGGGAGCAGTGCCAGCGCTTAAACAGTCGGAAAAGGACAAACAGAATGATCCTGAACCCTCATCTGCAGCCCTTCTCACAGTCCCCGCCATGGGAGAACCCCCCAGGGAAGCCTCACGGTTGCCATGGAGACCAGAGCCCTGGGGCCTCTCAGTGACACCAGTTCCCGCCTCCTTTCCGGGCTACAGGGTTTAAACTGGTGAGAAACTTTAGGCTGGCACCAGTCTGGGTCCCAGCCAGTCGAGGTTTGGTTTTGCTTTGTGTTTTGCTTTCTTTCCTTACCTTTTATTTTTTCATTTTGGTTTGTTGGTTTGTTTTTTTGTTTGTAAACTGCTGGGACCTTAGTTTAAATATGTACCTATTAAGAAACACAGCACAAGCCCCACACCTGTACAAGCACGCTGTGGGCAGACAGAACAACCTCGAGCAGGTAGAAAGCAGTGGGCCACATGCTCACTGGTTTAACGGTTCGTGGGACGCTGTCGGGTCTGCCCTCCTGGCTGCAGGGTCCCCTTCTCCCAGGTGGGTGGGACTTTGAGGCAAGGGATGCTGTGACATTTCCTAGAAAGGGCCCAATGACAGAGACACCTGTGATCAATTATTTCTGCTGATCTACTGCTGAACACAAAGGTCCCGCGTGCCACACTCAGCAGTGGTTAGGTGGCGAGGCGGGAAGCTACACGCGGGCTGTAGGCTGAGCCGGGACACGTTGCTCAGAGCCAGGCAGGATCAACAGCCTCTGACTGCTGCTGCCACTATGCTCCACCCAGCACAGGCCGGGGGAGACTTTCCTTACAGAGCAGCTTTAGGTTCACAGCAATCCTGAGGGGACGGCACAGAGATGCCTCCTATGCGCCCTGTCCCCACAGCTTCCCCCACTACCAGCGTCCCCACCACATGGTACATTTGTTACAATGGATGAACCTACACTGACACGTCATCATCACCCAGAGTTCACAGTTGACATTAGGGTCACTCTTGGTGTCGTACCTTCTGTGGGTGTGGACAAATGTCTAATGACACGTGTTCACCATTCTAGTGTCACACAGAGTAGTTTCACTGCCCTGAAAACCCCCTGTGCCCCCCCCCGTGCATCCCTCCTCACCCCCCAACCCCGGGAAACCGCTGATCTTTTCTGCGCCCATAGCTGTGCCTTTTCCAGAATGTCATAGAGGTGGAATCGCACAGCATGCAGCCTTTTCAGATTGACTTGGCACTTAGTCATGTGCATTTTAGGTTCCCCATGTCTTTTCATGGTTTGGTGGCTCATTTCTTGTTAGTGATAAGTAATATCCCACTGTCTGGATGGACAGTTTATTTATCCATCACCTGGTGAAGGGCAGCTTGTCTGCTTTCAGGTTTTGGCAATTCTGAATGAAGCTGCTGTAAACATCTGTGTGTAGGTTTTTACGTGGACAAAACTTGTCAGCTTATTCGAGTAAATAGCAAGGAGCCTGATCACTGGATCTTATGATAAGAGCATATTTAGCTTTGTGAGAACTTACCAAACGCCTCCCAATGGGGCTGCACCAGTTGGTGCTCCCTTCAGAGTGAGCGAGAGCTCCTGTGGCTCCATGTCTACTTATTTTTTGTTGGTTGGTTTGTTTGTCTGTTTTTGCCATCTGTCCACTCCCTTTCCTCAACCAAAATACACCTGAATGCACCTCACTGAACCAGAGAACTCCCAGTTCTCAAGCTCATTGCTGTGGATGGACACGCCCAGTCAAACGCCCCACACAAGGAGGGAAAAAGGCATTCCTCACCAAGAAACAAAACTATGAGCCATTTTGGATATTAACGTCACTCTACACGTCAGTGAAATAACCCAACCTGTTCCTTAATTTCTGTGTTTGTAATGTTCTCAAGCAGAGATTATATATCCTCATCATCAGGGCATTTTAACAACAAGGCGTCTTTGGGCAGACGGCACAACTCTGGTAGTATTGTCCTCAGAGGGGTGTGAAGTGCGAGAGCTGATTAGAGGCCACGTGTCTGTAAGGATCCGTTTCCCACGTTCCTGTCTTGGCTGGGACAACTGCCCATTTAGGTCAGCAATCCAGATAGCCTGAAGAGGAGCTGTGACTGGGTGTAGCAGAAGCATCTCAAACACAGTCTCCTCCTAAACCTATTTTACAGTGTCAGCAGTTGGGACGCTGTGAACACCTAGCCCGCCCTATTAGAGCAAAACATCAGAACTGGAGAGGGTGGTCCAGAGGTGTCACTGCAGGGGCCCCAACTTCACTTTAGTTCAGCAGACACATGACAAGACTCTCCTGGGTCCCCACGAACACTGATAGCTGCACTTTTGCCAATGGAAATCCTCAGAACATAGAATGAGTGGAAATACACAAATGCAAGTGGACTGATGGAAGCGTGGGCTCTGGCTCACAAGTAATCAGAACAGCAACTCGTTATTGGCTAAACAGATGATGCCAAGTAAGAGTTAAAGTTAATTCCCAGCAGCATCTCAGCCCAACTGCAACACTCCCAGTGTTGTTTTCAGTGTCCCACATTTGACCACAAACAAGTGTTCAAGCCAGCGGGGGGGGGGGGGGGGGGGCATCCTGAGCTGGTTCCAGGGCTGTGTGCCTGCTGCAATCTGTGTGACGAGGGGACAGGCAGGGGAGGGTAATGACACCTCCAGCTTGTTGGCTCTGCTGAGTGAATGCAGACCAAGCATGAGGAGACGCTCATGTGAAAGGTGGCTATGATGACTCTGTGCCAAGCAGGTGACTCCTGGACCTGACTCTACCTTTAAGAGGAGCGGGCACAAAATGGCACTTATTTGAAAATTTGAAAAGTAAAATACGCATGAAAGGATACAGAAATAGAATATTTGGGCCTGATGATGCGAACAAGAGGAATTCAAAGAACAGGGACTTATGAGAAGATTTCCCTGGTTCCCACGTGGGCAGGCACTCCCAGAACCTGGACACTGACCAGGACGTACCACCCTGGGGCCCCCAAGGAGGTTCCCAGAGAAGCAGGTCCCATCCCCCCAGATGGGAGCAACAGGCCAAAGCCACTGGCCTGCAATCACCATGTTCCAGAACTGGGAAGGGGTGGTCTTCCCAGACACACCTCCTAACCAGTGCCCGTGGTGTCACAATGTCCTGCCCAGAACAGCAAACGAAACCCCCCAGGGACACCCTCAGGGTCTCTCTGAAGAGGTGGTGCCAACGAGCTGCGGTTTTTTTGTTTGTTTGTTTGTTTTCCAGTATTTAAATAAAATTGCAAACTCTTTAAGGTATAGAGCACAGCAATTTTAATTAACACAGACTATTTGTTCGAAAAGGGAAACCTTTCACACACATTATAATATTGTCTATTCTAAACCCTCCTGATATCCGTCACATATTTCTTCATCTCAGAGGAACAGAAGTTTTATTTCCTTTAATGTAATTCTGTACAAGAGCTACCTGAGAGGGGATTCATGTCTCAATTAACAATTTTGACCAAGGTTTCAAAGTGGTTGAAGGGAGTAAAAGTAAGAGTTTCGGGGGGGTGGGGGAGCGTGAGGGTGGAGGGGCAGCATGTGGAGGGAGCCAGTGGGCTCCTTCCAGGCACTTCTCTACGCAAATAATTCCATTTTTTTCTTTATGGTAACAGTGATCTACTTAGAGGGTCCTTCACTACTTATTTCTATTTCTATCGTTGGCCCCTGTGACAGAAATGCACACATTTCAGATATTAAAATATTCGATTACAATCTTATCGTTGTCTTTATAAACACATTCTCCCATTCATTCCCTGTAGGAAGAAACATTTTTTTTCTATTTAAATCATGTTTACAGCTCCTAACCTGCAGCGTCTTCCAAATTTGCCCTTGATTTATTACCAAATAGCATCTCGTCGACCTAAACAGAGCCCAGGGCAGCAGCACAGGGAGGCTGCTGAGTGCAGAGTGGGGATGCAACCGGTCATCACAGGCGTGGGAAACGGCAGGCCCTTCAGCACCAAACACACTTGTGAAAAACTGGTCGCTGCAGATTTCCTAACACCCAAAATAAATCACGGGACGATATCATGAGCAGACTGCAATGCAAAAAATCCTTGGCATTTGTGACAAAATACTCAAAATATACCCTGGGAGGTTGGAGCCTGTCTTCAATGTTCAGTTCTTTAAATCACGTCAAACAGCTCACCATATTTGTGCACATGGACTGGGTGTCGAAAGGAAGGAAAGAAGCAAAAATAGACACCACTCAACCTTGAAGAGCATGTCTCCCCAGAAGGTGGCTTTGGAGCAGCTCTGAGGAGTGGGAAGATGTCATTTTTCAGATGCACAAATGGTGGCCAGAACAGATGAGGGATTTGACCAAAGTGCCCCCTTCCCAGAGGCAAAGGCTGAGAACTTCAACCACACAGCTCTGTGGGAGGAGAGGCTGCTGTTTGCAGTGATCACACATGGTGGTTTATTCCTTTGGAGTTTGAGGGGGACCCCTGCGAAGATGACATTCCAAAGACTTGATCACTGGAAATGCTGGAGTTTCAGAAACTAATTACCAGTTTGTATAAACTCGTGACGGGAGGGGGGGGGGCAATTCCTGAAAACAGCAGTGCACTTGGTGTTGTTTTCCTGTGTGGTGAAGGAGACATCCTAGGTTAAGATGAGCGCGTGCAGTATCCTTATAAAAAAATCACATAGTGTTGTCCCTGTGTCATTAATTACAGAGTATCTGGAATAACCAAGAGCACCCGTGGAGTATACGAGCAAGGCAATGGTAAGCAGTTGGTTTCAATCACACGTGGACAGTGGTGGTAGTAGGATTGGAACACACTTTATTAGAGGCCAGAAGGTGGAGAAAACTGGAGCAGGGGGTGTGGAGTGCTGACCTTCAAACAGCCTGGAGTTTGGAGTCAAAGAATCCAAAATTTGAACCACAGCCACCTGTTGTGAGGGTCAGATGATATAACGAGCTGATATCCACGGGCAATACTTGATCGGTACAGATTTCATTAAACCATTAGAACCTGTGAAGATAGAGCAAGGAGGAGAGAGGGTGAAGGAAGCTAAGAACTGGGAGAGCCAGAAGGAATTGTTTGGTGGCGCCATCAGAGAAAGTGGGGCACTGTCAGCAGCTGTCCATGACGCATAGCCTTGCAAATCACGCTGCACCTGGGGCCACGGCTTCAAGAGATTATGTGTATCCACACAGCAGCCCAGTGAGAAGGAGACAAGCTTTGGGGAAAGAGCTGGATGCAAGGGCTGAGTGGGGAAGAACTCCTCTTCACCTGCACAGGTGTTAGCAAGGAGGTGGTCCTGGGCGACACCCTCCTCGGCAGGGGCACCTCCCCAGTGCTGTCACAGTGCCCAGCTTAGAGTGTTCCAGACCTCCCCAACAATTCTCTGAATGAGGGCCCTCCTACACCCACTATCACAGCTCCCTGGTCCAGACCTCACACACACACACACACACACACACACACACACACACACACACACAGCATTCAAACTGACTTCTCCTGAGCATCCAACCATTCAGAAAAGAGACCACTGATATTTTATATCATTTGACTTCTGTAATTGTTTGCTTTGGAGTCCATTTGCCTCCTAATCTCCAGTCTGATCAGCAAGGAATATCTAGCTCCCCCCTCATGAATGACCCACAAAATCTTCCAGCAACTTGCATCTTCGGTCACCGTGCCATGGGACACTCTCGGAGGACCTCCGTGGACCTGCAGCAGGGTCATGTGCATGTAAATTTGCTATGTAAATACGCCATAGTCAAAGGTAGCCCGTGAGCCTGTCCTGAGCTCATGCTGATTCCGATGATTCCGTGATGGCACAGGAAAGTGATTTTGTGGATTGCTGGAGAAGGGGACCCAAAAGTACCCAGTGACTTAGGCTGGAAGGAAGCAAAACCCACTGAACATTTTTTTCACTCTCTCGGCAGTGGCAGGTCATAAATGATCTCAAATTCTGCACTGTGTGTTTTGATAAGATTTCTCTTACATCAGTTTGTTTTTGTAACCGTGCACGATCACTCATGGCAGGTTTTTCAGGCTCCTTGGAGCAATGGTCTAATTACAAACTCAATGCAAACACCGGGCAGGTTACGACAGGTTACAAATTACCCCAATGAGACGTGAGCACACTTTTCTGACTGAGGTGTGACGTTAACTAAAAAGCAGCTGACTGACCATGAGGGCAGCTGTCCCCCACATCTGGTGCTACCACGGAGCAATCCCACGTTGCTCTGCCACCATTCGTCTCACACTCTGCCTATCAATGTGAACTCTGAAGTTTATACAGACACACCACTGGCTCTCCTATGACATCCACCACATCTGGGTGCTGCTGCTGGGAGGAAGGGGGCCTCCTCTGAGCACGTGGGCACACAGTCCATCGCCTGTTTCCTTTGCCATCTTTGGGAGGTGACAGCCACCCTGATATTCTCTCCTGTCAAATTTCTCAAAGGAATGGCTGACATACGTCTTCTCCCCAGAACAGGAGGGTGAAGAATAAAGACAGTGTCCACAGACCTGCACTGCTCCCATCGTTTTCACCTCCAAGCTACTCCCTTGGGAATCTAACGATAACAACTGACCCAACTGAATTTTCACATTCTTATCTAATTCCATTATTACAAACATTCATTTCATTTACTCATTTATTAATTCATCCATTCATTATTTTATTTATTTTTGTATTGGCACTGTTGTGGGCTGAATTGGGCCCCCCTCAAAAAAAATTATATGTTGAAGTCAAGTGCTAACCCCAGGATCTGCAACTGGGACTGTATTTTGGAGACAGAATGTTTAAAGAGATGAGTAAGGTGAGATGACGTCACTAGGGTGGGCCTCTGATCCAGTGTCACTGGTGCCCCATAAAAAGAGGAGCCCAGGACACAGAGGGATGGCAACATGAAGACACAGAGAAGACGGCCACCTGCAGCCCAGGGAGAGAGGCCTCAGCGGGAGCCAGCCCTGTGACACCTGGATCTCGGAAGTCCAGCCTCCAGGCTATGAGGAACACACATCTGCCGTGTGAATCCCCAGTGTGTGCCGTTTTGTTACAGCAGCGCACACAGACGAAGATGCCCTCTGCCATGTGCTTATTTTACAATTCACGAAATTCATGAGTGAGATCTTAAAAATGAAGTCACATTCCACTTGTCTACTCAGATGAGTGATTTCAGTGCTTTCATCATTGGTGGCTTGTGAAAGGTGATAATCAGCGGGGCCCTTCAAGTTAGTATTGATGAAGCATAAACCCTATGTTCCTGTGGTTACACTGTGGACCAGAGCAGTGGTGCTTAGCTTGGCTTTACTTTGTTATCACCAGGGAGCTTTGGTGGTGCCAAAGCCTGGGTCCTGCCCCCAGTCACCCTGTCTTGGTTGATCTGAAGTGAGGCCGGGGCATAGGGATGGTTAATCCATCCCAGGCAATTCCAGAGGGCAGCCACAACTGAAACCTTCTGCTCTGGAGCACAACTGAGTCCATCTGCTTCCAGCAGGCCTGAGAGGGGGCTTCGCCATCTCAAATGCCCAAGACTTGGTGAGGCTCCACTGATGACCATGAGTGGAAATCGAATCCAATACGGCAAGTGCTTTCTTAGAGCCTGTGGTAAGGGATACTTATGAGGTGTGGTCCAGAACTCAAGGCATTTACAGTTTCTTGGGCAGGATGGAGGAGGAGTGTAGGGCGTTGACGTGAAGAGGAGTAGAACACATATATAAGCACTCAACAATTTGCATGGTGTCTCCAAAGGGAGACTGATGCATGAGGGGTGCCCATTCCGCACCCACAGACTCACGGCCACACCGATAACCTCTGTTCTGTGAGGCTGCTGTCACAATCCCCACTTCACCCTGGAAAATGGAGGCCCAGTGCCTTTCTCAAGGTTGCATGGCCATGGTGGCAGAACTGTGCTTGACTTGTATCTGTGTTGTCAAGGCCTTGCTTTTCCTGTGGAAGGTGTTGGTAGTTATAGTAGAGTGTGCAGAGTACAAGGACAAAAATCACAAGTGGCCTGCTGTGTGGGCTTCTTTCTTTCTAACTACTTACCCACAAGCCTCCTTGCAAATGTGCTACAGCCTGGGAGCCAACAGGCTGGAGGCAGAGGTCGTCTCCATCTTCCTTGATGGGCCTTGATCCAAGCACCGTATCCCCCAACAGACTCTTCTCAGTGACACTCCGTCCCTGCTCCAGCACCCACACCTAAAGCTCCACTTACTAAGCCTCTGTACTCCAGCTCTGCCCACTGAAGTCATGCTGGACCCATGCAAGGCTGTGCCTGTGTGCCCCAGGGCCATGCGGATGGCTGCGGTGCCCGTCCAGCCACTTCCTCAGCCAGACAAGTGTTCCTCATAACACCCATGAAACTGAGCACTGTTCCAGCCTCTTGGCTGCTTTTCGCTGTGCTCTCCCCAAATCCAAATACTCAACAACGCATGTCTGCCACCAAAATGACATGAGCGTTACTCTTCTTTTCCTGGCCTTAATCTATAGGCTACCCATTTAGGTTCACTCTGGGGAACTTTCTCACTTTTAGTTTTGACTTATGTCACTCTTTTCTGTCCCTAAACTTACAAAGTTTCAGTGGAATACTAGCTTATTGAGCCTCAACTTTATTTAACCAGCTTTTAATTGCTAGGAGCCTGTTTCCTGGTTGAGCTATCTCAGGCTATGTGGAAGCATGCAGGGCCTTACACAGTCACACAGTTCCTGCCATTACCCCACAGGTTCACCCACCATGGACCTGGTCCTGAGCAGGTTGGTGATGGCATGTAATAGGTCATCCATATGTGTCCTCGTTACTGTGCTCAGTCATCAATATGATCTACACACCAGCATGTCTTAGATTCTGAATTAGATGAAAGTTCCCTTCTCCACTTTTGACCGAGATCCTGCACTTGGTACAAAACTGGAATACCATTCAGAGGTCCCACTGAAATGCCACTCAGACTCATCTGAGAGACCTTCATGCAAAGGCCACCTGCAGATACGTAGGCAGAGTGAAGAGTTGCTAGAGGCCAGTGGTGGTGGGGTGGCCTGAGGGGGCCGGGGAGGCTGTCACGTCACCAACAAGGGGCCTGGCAGGAGTTAACACCCAGGGATGCACCACCTTCTCTCTGTCCCCAGGACTGTCCTGGCCAAGTCCAACTGGAAGCTGTCCACAGGGAGCTGGCCATCCCTGTCCAATGGGTCAGCCACTCCGGACACATGTGAGGACAGCGAGCATGAAAGAGGATAAGCAGCAGGGGCAAATGGGAACACTGATACGACCAGGTCTCAGCACACCAACCTGCAGGGTGTGAGGCAGTGAAGGGGACTCGCTGGCCTGAGCAGACATAGCAGTGAGCTGGCTTTACACAGCTTTCCTGCTGGGGTGCCCTCTCCAGGAGTGCCCGCTGTGCATCCCCGTCGGCTCTGACAATGCCTGGCACACCTCAGGGGCTCGGTTCATTGGTTAGTTGCCTGATTAAACACATGATGTATCTTTCTGTGTCTAAAAGGCTGTTGTCAGATGTTGAAGAAACAACTAGCAGTTGAACAGCTGGGCGACATGAGGACTTGTGATAAAACGCGGGACGGTGGCTTGTCCACACTCTCCCACTTCGCTGGAGGCAGACGTCCTCCAGGATGAGCGAGATTCATGAAGGCCACACCACATGGTTGGGGGAACTGTGACCCACATGGCCACCTCTGGGGTCAAGTTCCAGTCCTCTTCCCAGGTCCAGGACACTCACCTGCCTGCCTCCTTCCCAAATCTTAGATCCGCCTGTGCACTCAGCCCCAGCACCTCCTGTTGGATCTGTGGGCAACGTATTTATTTAGAGTTTGAGAATCATTTGATTTCAAGGAATATTTTTCAAGGGGAACAAATACATATCACCGATATACGTTGGTTTTCATCTTCAGGGCCTGCCACACAATTGCTTATTAAACATACCAAGACTGTGAAATATTTGTGCATAAAACAGTTACTATTACACATAAATGGGGATTCTCTTGGGTTTTTGTGCCATGCAACCTACTCATATGTGGTGTTTACTGCTACCGCTGCCTCCATCACCACCTGCCAAAACAGAAGCTATGGGAAGACAGGGAGATTGACTCCGCTTTTGATGACATAACCGAAGAACTAGAACAGCACCTGACCAATGGATGTTAGTTGCACAAATGAAGGGATCCAGTGTCCATGCTGCATGTGGCATTGTTCAAAATGCAGCAGCTACCACAGTGAGAAACACACAGCCTGACCATTACAATGTATACAGTCTAGTGGGGGAAAACAAGGATTGCATTCTGAATCATGCCCTAGTTCCTACGAGAAGTGAGAGGGTGACAGAGGAAAGTCAGAGGGAAAGAGGGAAGGACAGATGGTTTAGGCCTCAGGCGGTGCTTTGGAAACCCCAGTGTTGGAGCCGCGCACTGGCCAGCCCCAGCGCCGGTACTGGGGGCCTGTGGTAGTCACATGTTTGGCATGGGCAGCAATGCACCGTGTTAACTGAACCCTGGCTCCTTGTCTCTGCAGCTGCTCACCACCCCACCCCATCCATAGCTCTGTTTCTGCTATTGCTGTCCCCTCTGTCCGAACCCTCTTCGCCTCCTCCACTTCCGTTTACCTAGCAGACTCCTACTCATTCTTCAAAACCCACTCAGCTTTGTGCTGGGAGAATCTCCATGCTGCCTGCTCATATCAGCCCTTCCCTCTGCCACAGACAATGATAACAACAGCTTACGTTTCCTGCAGACTTACCGTACTCCTGGCCCTGTCTCCACGCATTCCTCTCTGCTGAGCCTCGGCGTATAGAAACAGAAGCACAGACATGCCTTGCATACCACCTCACCCACAGCCAGGGTCCCATTCAGTGTCTTACCCACTGAGCTCTGTGAGGAAGACCCATGCTGCTGGGTCCTCTGTATCTTCAGACCTGGTATAGAGCGGGCACTCCACGGATGCTTAAAAAAAATCTCTGTTCTATCATTGGATAGTTGGTCTTCTGAACCTCTAGATAGCTCCCCCCATTGCATCTTCATCTCCAAGCTGCCCATGGAATTAGTAAAATCTCAGTGGTTTTGGCATTTAAAGGAGAACTGTGCAGAAAACCCAACCTTCAGATTAAAAGGAACAGTGGAATTGTAGGCTAGCACCCACCCTGGGTGCAGTTTTGCAGAATCTGAATTTGCACAGTCGAGTTGGTTCCCTGAAGGAGCCACAGCTCAGAAGCATGAGATGGCAGGGCAGGGTCCTTGTGTCAGCGGCAGCTGTGTCATTGTGCCTCCCCTCCCACAGTATTTGAAACTCTGCCTAATCAACATGGGTCATACACAACTTGTGTGGCAGCCATTGCCGAAGCTGGAGGCGCCCCAATTCCCAAGATACAGGAGCACAAACGCCAATGAGAAATGCATCAGTCATGTGTGATGGCTTTGGGCCTCACCCCAAACACGGTGCCTGGGACACAAAGCAATCTCACTTTCAGGAGCATGACAACAACAGCATGATGGACATCAGCCAACAGAGACCGAACTTCTGCAGGACTGATTTCCAGGTTCTTAACACAGATAAATTCAGTGAGTCCTCCCAAAAGCCTTACATGGGTAATATTCTAGCTCTATTTTACAGATGGATACATTGAGGAACAGAGAGACTAAGTAAATTCCTGAAGGTCATGCAGCTGGTAGCAAAAGATAAAAAAAAGTAAAAGGGAAACACACACACACACATACACCACATACACAAATAAACAAAGTTAAGGATGTAAGATTAAAATGTACCTATAATATTAAAATAGATAATAGAATAAAATATTTGGATGATGACGTTAACTAGAGCTAGAGGATTTGGAAGCATGAATGGGACAGGGCAATTATCCTGTCTTTTGTTAATATTTTGATGTTTTGTTCATCTGGCATTAATTTTGCATTAATTCTGATATTTTTATTAAATAAACTACATTAAAATAATATTTTTATAGATTGTTGTGTTGCTTGGCAACCTTAAATTTTATGCCTGTAGCAAATGAGCCCAGGCTAGCCAGACACGGGTGTAGACTGCAGACCTCCGAGCATTAGTCAGAATATTCAAGCATGGTGACTGCTTGTTGGGAGCAAGATCTCCAAACACAGAATGAGGTGCCTGAAGGAGAAAGACCAAGATCCTAGAGGACAGTGCTGGGAGGGCAACGCAATGACCTCTGGGACTCCTGCCTCAGCTTCCCACAGCTCAAGAACTTGTGTTTTTAATTTACAGTTGGGAGTGAAGGAAAAATGGTCTCCAAGTGGAGCTGAAAATCTTCTTGGATCAGAAATTCTAAAATATGGCTCAAGAGGAAAGTTTAAAACCATAGTTTTTGTGAACCTGGTTCTTAGGGTTAAAAATGTTCCAATGGGCCACCAACGCTAAATTAAAGTTCTCCCTTTTTTTTTTTACAAGTTGACTTTTAATTCTAATGAGAAGATTTTTCAATTTGGTTAACTAAAGTTTGTAGAAGAAAAGTGCTCTCTCGTATTATTACATAAGAATGTGTGACCCTCATGCCCGTAGGTAGACACCTCAAACAATATTTTACTATCTCCATGATAAATACCTAAATACTTAAAAAGTAATATTTCAAGCACTTAAATTTTGTTCCTCCTTAAATTTTTACTTAAAATTGTAATTATTTTGTTTGTCCATGTTTGTCACCCTTAGTAATAAAAGTAATGCATGCTTATTAAACAAATTGTGTATGAAACAAAAAAGGTGGGCGATTTTTCTTTTTTTATAGTTTATCTACTTGTGGTTGGTTAATAAAGACTGTCGTCATAGCAACAGATAGTCTGCTTACCTGCAAAAGGAAGGGCTGTATTTGATTATTTTCAAGGTCCTGGAGAGTGCTAAAAACGTTCAGTCTGAATTAACGTAGCCATATTACATTGTCTACAGATTCAAAATACTGGCCTTCTAGTTATAAAATACATAAGTCCTGGGGATGTAACGCACAGCATGCTGACTCTAGTTAATAGTACTATATCGCGTATTTGGAAGTTACTAAGAAAGTCGATCTTAAAAGTTCTCACCCCAAGAAACAAAATTCTGTATGCGTGGTAACAGATCTCACCTAGACTTACTGTGGTGACCATTTGCAATCTATAAATATCATATGAAAATACTGGAATTGACTTTCTCACCTATAAAATAATTTTTTTCTTCAACCAGATATTCTCCACTTGTTTCCAAAGCTCCCTGTTCCTACAAAGCAAGAGTGCCTATTCCAGTATAAATACTCACCGTCAGAAGTGACTCGCTTCAAGGTGAAAGGCCTGTGTTCCGGGGACGGGGACCAGCCCTCTTTGGAAAGGTGTCCTGAGGACCCCTCCATGCTCACAGGGCTCCCTGCACTCATGTGGAACTGCTGGAACCACACACTCAGTAGCTTGGGAGGAAAAGAAAAACCCTGATTTTTTTTTTTATATATATAAAGGAGGTGTATGAAACATATACATTGGAAGTATTAGGGAAGACTTCCCTTCTGGTTAGGGTAAGAAAGTCACCAGAGAGTCACACTCGTCCCAACAGTGAGCTGTGACACTAGAGGATTTTAAAGCCAGTTAGAGAATTGGGGACATAGAAGTGACAAGCCTCCCCCAAGAAGAGACTGCGCTGCTTTCATGCTGCAGAGTGGAAAGGAAGCAGGAGCAGCTGCGGGGTGAGGGAGGGGCCACCAGCTGTCCTCTCTGTCATTGGTGGCCCGGGAGCACTGGCTAGATGGCCAGAACCCCAGGGACTCCCTGCCCAGCTGGTCCACTATCCACATCCCTGCCCCAAGCCCTCCACACAGCAGTGAAAAGGAACACACTACCCATGCCCGCAGTGGCTCAGGACCCTCCAACACATGTGTCCCCCAAAAGACAGCCATTGGGAGGAATGCTGAAAATGATGTTTGTGGGGATTTGCTGGAAAAGGGCATGGGGGAAATTTCAGGGTGACAGATACGTTCTATCTGTTGTTTGGATTGATGGTTATGCAGCATTTTATTGTTTGTAACTTACACTTCAATAAAAATGAAGTGTTTGGGTATCCTGGCTGATGAAAGTTGAGCATCTGTAAGTACAAGTAAATTTTTCAAATTATGTAATAATAATTCATTAACTGCTTATGAAATTATGTTATGTTATAGCTTATTTTAACTTAAAATGTTTTGCACTTATTAGAGTGGAAGAAAATAGAAGCTTTAATTTACAGGATTTCTTTTCTTTCTGTAAAAATGGCATAACATAACAATTAGGGTTTTGATGGGAAAATTTCATTTTTCAGTTGTATTATTATTAAAATTTCACTTCCATACTAATATCTCAATTTCAGCCTCTGACACAACTTGAAAATCCATCGTTTTATTTATCTTTTCATTTGTAACTGTGTCTCAGTATCCTTCACTTAACGCTAACCTTCTCCCATTAACATAAGCCTGGTGAAGAGAGTCAGTCTCCAAAGAGTTGTCCGATCAGTCACCCAGTAAGACACAAAGATGTGTTTGTATGCAAACTTTGGCTTTATAACTTTGAGTCACTAAGAAATTCAGTGATTTAATGAGCAACAAGCCAGTTCAGAAAGTAAGCTGTAAGCTGTTGGGAGAGGAATGAATAAACATATTAAGCAATGTGACAATGAAACAGAACACAGATTCCTAAGCCATAAGACACTGAATTTCAATTTCACATGGGAAGGACTCTTTTTTTGAGATCTTTTTTTTTTTTAATTCAGTATGTCGTTTTAATTAAATTACAGCTCTGCATTAGACATAAATCAGCCAAACCCATTTGGGTTTCATTTTTAGCACAAAGATCCTATCATCTTCAGCCTTTCATTCAGAGCTAATTAAATATGGATTTATGGCTCTTGGTACCTGGAAACAGAGGAGGACGTCCAGAATGCGCTGAGCGCTGAGAAGGGAAGTACTTGGGAACCAGTAACTGAGCATCCGATGTTTGCCACGGCTCTGCTCCTGAAAGCTACAGTACTTTCTGGCTGTGTAAACAAGCCTCCTAACTCTCATTGTTTCAGGCCCTGGTACCAGTGTGAATTCACCTTAAACTCCGCGTCTCCATTTGCTGCCAACACTATTTCAGCACAACGTGCCTGCTATCACTTCCAGAACCTTCTCTTCTTGGCATCCCCGTGCTGCCGTGAACCAGCAAAGCCAATGTGCACTCATTTCCTTATTCAGACCATCTCTACCTCCCGCCCCCCCCGCCCGTGTCCCCACCAAAAATTTGCTGTTTAGGATTTTCGGTTCTGTCTGTGGGTTAGTGAGTATATTTTAGCTGAGTTTATTGAAAGCTTTGAAAACCAAAATGCCAGGTTCCCGTCCTAATAACTAATGTTTTCTCTGGAGGTTCCCTGCTGAGTTTAGCTCAGGATTTAACACTTTCAGGTTGGAGAGAAGAAATATACCAAATAAAAAAAAATGACAACTTACTTCTTTCCACATCAAAGAGAAGCCATTTAGTTAGAAAAATACCCTCCTGGAAGTAATGGGTCCAGGATACAAGAGGAAAAATACTGTTTTCAATAACTAATGGAAATGGAGAGCAGCCAACTGTGTTTTGCTTTTTTTTAAAGGACGTTGGTGTGTGTCTTGGGAGGGCAGTGGGGGCTTTGATATGGATGACAGGAGGGGGCAGGCAGCGGCCAGCTTCCAGCCTCCTCCAGCCTCCTCAGGCCTCCATATGGTGTTTGAGAGACTTCAGGATGCCTACGAGCAAACATCTTTGGATTTTTAAAAAAATGACTAAGAACATAATGAAAAAAATGTTTTGATCCAAAAAGAGGCTTCGTGGAGCTTCCATTTGAATAATCGCAATGCGGGTCAATGGATATCGTGTGACAAACGGTGAGAACAGGAGGTGAGGTGCTGGCAGGAAATCCGGCTGTTTCCAGGGAGGCCTTCATACAGGGACTCTTCGGGAAAAGCGGTGGCATTTAGTGGTGAGGCGTCCTGAGCCAGGGTCAGGGTGCTTTGTCACTAGGGTCTAGGACACAAGATGGCCAAAATGCCTGTGTTAATTGCACACACACACACACACACACACACACACACACACACACACACTTCCCCCCAAAGTTTTGGTTGCTTAGTAAAAAAAAAAAAAAAAAGTAAAGATTTCCTTTTGAAACTCAGTGTCTACCTTGTACTAGGAAAAAAAAACAACAAACGTCATTATACTGTCAAGGATCTGTGGCTGCTTTGATCCTGGTGTCCCGTCCTGGTCTTGGGGCCCAGGGGACCCTCTCTGGCTTTCACTCTCCAGTAGTATGAGCTCACGCAGAACAAATCCTTGTATATCGCTGGGACAGAAATCTCCGTGACCGGGATGTCTGGAATGGCTTTGGCACTGCACCGTGCATCACAGCTGGGCTCCCCAGGCGGAAACAGCACCATGCTGAGGCTGGCCTTCCGTGTCCAGCTTTCCGTCGAGGACACTGGGTTTATCACACCCGATGCTTCGCTGGGGGTATCTGAGGCACTCGTATTGTTCTAGCTCAGATCAGTGCCCCCAAGGAGGGGTTGCTGTCATGGCTGCGTTGACATCATGGCAAAAGGGAAGCACAGGTCCCTGACAGCACAGGGCCGGCCATCTATGGGTGATGGAACTTGGACCACGGTGGGCTATTTGTCAAGGAGGTATCTCTAGTTGTGCAAAGGGAAAAACTTGTTTGCTTTTTTTTTTTTTTTCTTTCAGAGCTAGAGACAAAGCACTTCCTTCCTTGGGGCATTGCTATAGAAATCCTGTTTGTCTTTTTCTCTTTCTCTCTATAACAGAGGTATTGGTATTGCTCTGCTTTCTCTGCCCACATCACACTCCAAGCTAAATTCTTCAAACAAGAGAAAGCTCCGGGCTGACTTGGAGAGTTGGAGGTGGGATATTGGGTGACAGTCATGTCATAGAATTCTCCCTGTTAAATCCCTCTGTGCCCAAGATGGGCAGGGGACAACCTTTGGGAATGGAAATGGGGACCCTCTACTCCTACCCCCCACCCACCCTGGACCTGAGTGGGAAAAGCTGGCTCAGCAGCGTATGAAACATTAGACTGGCCGTGATTTGTCCCGCCAAGACTCTGCGGAACCTTTTTGGCTGTTTGTAATAGAATTGTGAGTCACGCATTTCACAAGCATTTTTTGAAAAGGGGAAACACCGCCCTGCTTTAAATGTGGCTCTCCTATGAAAAGAGACAGTGTCAAAACACCAGACAGCTTATCCACTCAGGGTGTTCCTTCAGCCTTCCTGGCTGATTCTATTTTGAAGACTAGTTTTAACTGTTAGAAGCCTGAAATCCAATCCTGTTATAAATCAAAAAGCCAAATTCTCTTTGGGCTTGCCCTATGAGCAAACAAATTAACGCCTCCTCTAATCTAAGGATCAGGTCACAGGCCAAAAGAAACACAACCTGCTTTGTGGATTCATAGGGAATTATACTGAAGCTGAGCTAAAAAAGAAAAAAAAGAAAAAAAAAAGAAAAAGCACAGAAAACTAGCGTGGCCTGTACTTGTGATATGATGACATGGACATGAGGGAATGCAGGTGCCCTCCCCCTGAATCACCATGTTTAGCACCAGATGCCTAACACAGTCAGTTTTCCGTAACAGCATCTCTGTTTATTTGGGTTTGAGTCTGGAGGTCCTAAAGCAGTGCCAGTTGTGTCGCATGCACTCCCCTCAGGTCCCAGGGCTCATATTCTGCTTTTCTGACCCCAAATCAATGCTCGCACCCTCACTCTCACATCTGAGTGAGATTGAGAACTTTCTCCCAAGAGAAAAAAAGAGTGAGGCTCAGTCAGATGTGGTGTGTGCTGTTTTGGGTTATATGACTCAGCCCGTTTCTGTGGATTTCCCAGGATGCCTTGTGAAGCTCTGTTGAAAATATCTTGTGTGATCTTGTAACAAATTAAACAAAAGACAAACCACCAAGTGCCTGCCTGTTTGAATAGAATAACCACAAAACCGTGATTCACGGTGACCTGTTGTGGAGGAGAAGCTGGAGCTGATCAGTTAAACTCTGAAGTTCACAAACTCCAGCTCACTGCATTCCTTTCGGGGCTGAAATGACAGGCGGAGGGCGGCTTGGCTATGTCTGTAATCGCCCTCAGGACCCTCACGCTGAAATGCTTGTGGAGCCTTAGGCAGCACACCCTCCTCAGCGACGGTCCCAGGATGCCGTCTGCCGTTTTCCATGAACTGAAGGAAGGGGACACATGCGTGCTTGTGTCTGATTTCATGTTTGTTTTCGGAGCTCGGTGGTCACTGCACGTATGTTCTCCTGGACAATGCAAACCAATATGATTCCGACGTTGTGCTGGAGCCTGTGTTCTTGCCTGCTGCTCACACCCACATTTCTGACTTACTCATGGAACAAAACAGTAAGCGGCAGACCCTGTTTTTCACCAGCCCTGATTACTGGCAGGCTCTGCCCAGCATTCTTCATGCAAATGGAATTTCAAACACACCCTCTTGTTGGTGTTGGTGTTGTCCTTGGGTGTTTCCTTTGGGCTGCAGAGGAGGGGTGCTCCTCGCTCTCACCACCTGGGGCCCAGGGGCTAACAAAGGAACAGGTGTTTCCAAGATGCCCAGCCTTGCCAGCCCAGCGTGGTGCTTTCTCCAGCATCAGGCAGAGTCACAAAGGTGCTCATTCACACACACACACACACACACACACACACACACACACACACACACACACACACACCCCTTCCTTTTCTGAAACATGGCTCCCTCCCTCCCCACTGGGAAGGTGATTCCCACCCTCTGGGGAAGGTCCTGTCCCCCTGGGTTTTGAATGTGCACTTTGGCTGAGGCGTCCCAGTGTCAGAACTCTGCTGTCTCCCTGAAGGCTGCATTGCTCCTGCTGCAGCCACTGTCCTCTTTCTGGAATAGGGGTTCCCTCTGGGAGAATTCCTGAGCAGACCAGGACTGCACCACACACTGGGAGGGGGCGGGCTCTGTGTGTTTCACCAGAAACTATCTAGAATTTCCTGTTTTCCAAGCCTCAGATGTAACTTGACCTTTTGGGGTCAGGTTGTCTGTTCCTGGGAATCTGGAACTTTCTATTCCTGATTCCTCTAAAGACCAAGGAAAGATGCTTATAAAGCATACAGAAGTGCTTCTTTAACACTTTAGTTTGTAAGCCACAGTCAGTGGATCTGAAATCATATGCATTCAATTTCCCTTTAAGTATTGATCAGCCTATCATAATGGTAAAAAAAAACCCTCAAACAAGGCTATAAAGAATTTCAATTTATCCCTAAACACTGTGAAAGAATTTTAGACATTTAATAATCTGTGAACAATTAAAAAGTTATATTCAATATCTTATATTTAACATGACTTAAGTAAATAGAAACCTAAATATCATAGTTTTCATTTCACATAATCTTCAGCCATATATGAATGTTAGAATATATAACATACGTACATACTATATAATATAATACTTTAATAATCACAGAGGAGAAAACAGTAAACAAGTTTTTTTTTGTTTTTTTTAATTTTATTGGGGAACAGCTATGGTCATTGGTTACACACTGCTTTTATGCTACAATGGCATGGTTGACTATTTTAAAAGGGTGCAGCTCACAGTGGCCCATGCAGGGATCAAACCGGCAACGTTGGTGTTATCAGCATCATGTTGTAACCAACTGAGCTAACCAGTCACCCCAAACACGTATTTCTATATTTTAGAGAACAAAGTCTCTAATGACTCTTCAAAGATTTCTATTATATAGATGTTAGTTATCTCTGAATAGAGAAGCAAATATGAACACAAGCTCTTGATGACATAAAACTAGGTTCTAGAGAAACTTTCAAATAAGTCCGTCGCAAGTCTATAATCTGCTTATTCCTTCCGTCAATCTGCAATCAGTTAGTACTAATTTGAATTGAAATGTAGCCTAGGAGCAAGACCATCTACTTTTAAATTTTCCCCCATCAGACTCAGAGTCTAACACAGAAGAGTGCACACTTTCCCTGAAAAATCACTCTCCAATTGTCCTGGAAAATGCCCGGTCGTGTCACCTGCTGTAACAGCAGCACAGCCCTGGGAAAGCTGGCAGCAATCTCCTGGTGACCTCCTTGATTACAAGCAAGACAATCAAATACTCTGTGACTGTCAATGCTTTTCACTGCAGTGACGCCATCCCCCACTTATATTCTGTCACTCGTGTGTCCTGTGTGGAGTCCGAGAGGAAGCTGTAATGGGCTCTCACAAGTACTCTCTTCGTATACACCCATCTCTCCAGCTTTCATCCCTGGAGTTTGCTGAGGGCCGAAGTTGAATTTTTACAAGCAGCCTTTGAAAGCCTTTCCTGCTTTAAATTTCAGCCTGTGAGGCCAGCAGCAGCATGTTTTTCCCTTCGGGCCTCTGTCCAGTGGCAGCGTGGAAGCATCAAATTGCCTGACAGCCGTGTGGCCAGGAGAAAGTCCATCATGACAGCACAGTTTCTTAAAACATGCATATCAGCTTGGTGGTTATAAGCCTGTATTCTTAACTTCACCTTGCTGATGACAGGGACTTAGAATTTGAAAAGAAAATCTTTGTGAACTTTTGAGACCATCCTATACTAGTCAGATATACAAACCAATGCAGGTGAAGTCCACAGCTCAGTTAGCCCATGATCTTCACGCTCCTTAGAAAGGGCAGAGTGTGTGTGTGTGTGGGAGGGGGGGCAGTGCACAAAGCAATGTTGCATGGGGTGTGGGGAAGGGTCTGCCTGAATGGCCAGCAAGGACAGCAGAGGGGGCAAGCAGTTACACAGTGATCCACACTAAGGTCTCCTTTCCCGGGACACACAGAAATTCATTTGTGAAGTTTCTGTATGTCATTGTCATACTTTCTTTCTTGATGAAATGTAGACAATCGTTTCCCTTAAAAAAAACCTAGAGAGGTGTTGAAAGAAACCAGTGAGCTAATGGTTATGAAAGCAGGTCTTGAAAATGTTATGTAAACACTATGCTGTCACCATCTCTGTGTGACACTGGAGAGGGAACAACCAGTCTCAAATACCAGGCTGCTTTGACCTTCAATTAGAACTTCATTTCAGGGCCGGCTGAGTGGCTCAGTTGGTTAAGAGCTCGCTCAAGAGTTTGAGCTCTGAGCAACAGCGGTTCGAGTCAGCCCGAGCTGAGCAGCCGTGAGCTGCCAACAGGTGGCAGGATGGCTCAGCTTAAAAAAAAAAAAAAAGAACTTCATTTCAAAGCTACTATAATTTCTGATCATCTCACACACACACACACACACATACACTAAAAGATGATTTTCAGAAAAGGGTAAAATCATCACACCGTATAAAGGTTTAAAAGGAATACATGTTCAAATTTTATTTAACTCATACGATGTGAGGGAACTGGGCAGATGTGACAGCTATCCAAAGGAAGTCAAAATAACACAAATGTGTGTGTAATCAAGGGAGGTTGAGATCAATTACAAATGGGGACAAAATAAAGCAGCAAGAAGGGGGGCAGAGAAAAGGAAGTCAATTAAATCACTACTGGAGAGGACAGAATCAATTACCTACAACATACAAAGAATTGCAAAAATAACTCACACTCGCAGCTGGAATCTGATAACCCTGAAGGATCTACTGTAGATGATGCTAAGGTTCCCACTGAAACACATACCTGTTTCTACACACAGAGTATGGATTCCGCAGATCAGGGACTGGCCAGCTAAGGTCCACGGGGCACAGCCAACCTGGAGCTGCATCTGTGAATGAGGTTTTGCCGGAAGGCAGCTTGTCCTGTCTGTGGCTGCTTTGGGGCCACAGCACAGGTGAGCAGCCTCTACAGAGGCCACATGGTTCAGAAAGCCTGAACTGTTCCTACTCGGCCCTTTATAGAAAAAGTTTGCTAACCCCTGCTTTATATCATGTTCTAAACCATATTTATCGAATTATGCATTTATTTCTTAGTTAAAGAGTATGCAGGCCTGCCATTGGTATGGCCACATCGGTGAGAGTCTCCACAGTGGACATCTGTCTCCAGAAAGCCAAACGCTTGTGGTCATCATTAAACATAATATCACATAAACCCAGCTGCCACCAACCCCTTTTTATTATTTGGGGCTTTGTTAAATGTTTTAGTTAACAAGCTGGCAAACGAAGATATCACTGCCTGAGATCCGTGGCTACCTTCAGCCATCTCAGGGTTGTCTACTGTGAATGGGCATGTTTAGGTAACCCATCAGCCCCAGGATGGCATGAGTATAAGTGCCTGTGTGTATGGAAGGTATTGGGACCACTGAGCATCTCTGTTCTCTTTATCTCCCTGTAGTCTTCATTTTAACCAACTCTGTGTTCTGCCGAAGGAGAGAAAAGAGGGCTCTAAAATCTCTGCAAAAGATGTCGCCAGATTAGAAAGGTAAAAGCGGAGGCATTGGGGGCAGTCAAGACTTTCCACATTCCTGCAGGCTCACTCCTACCCAGTAGGAGGCGTTGGTCTGAATTAGGGTGGGCTAGCTGCTGTCACAGCCAACCTCCAAGATACGTACAACAACTCAAGGACAATAAAGTGCTTGAATAAAGTGAATGAGGTGAGGGGTGTCTAACTCCTACCAGAGACTCGGCCGTCTCCCCATAGCTCCTATGCCACCATATGACCATGCCCGTTTTTCTGCCAACAGGGAGAGTGTGTGGAGGAGAGCTCCTAAGCTCTTATGAGCCAAGCTCTTACGAGGAGCTCACATCCCTTCTGCTCACGTTCCTTCCTAAAACTCATTGGTGTGGATGCCTGACTGCAAGATGGGCTGCAAAAGGTGGTGTTGGCCGAGGACAGGGCCCTCACATGGAGGAGGGAGCTGAGTCCTGGTGGGCAGGTCTCCACTTCTGCCATCGTACCCCCTACAGGTGGGTCCTGGTGCCCAAAGCCATCTCCCACTTACCCAGTAATGCCCGAGACTCCTGTACCAGCAGCACAAAAGTCTCCATTTCTACAATTAGCAATGCAGTGAGCCCGGAGAGGAAAGACTTGACAACAAAAGCATCCCCATGGTGGTGCACATACCTGATGTTAGCTCCCATTTAGATGTGCTACCATAGATTTACAGCGAAGAAACAAGTGTCAGGCAACATTCTTCGCAGAGCCCTGAGTTCCTGCACACCCTGGGACACAGTCTGCCCTGTGGGATCTGTTTCTCTGGGCTAATGGGGGACCAGTGCCCATGCTGCACTCACCTGGTGCTCTCACGCTGCTCCATAGCAACTGGAACTTTGAGGAACCAGCAAAGAAGAGTGATGATATTTAGGCAACTGCAATCCCTTCGAGTCATAAGTCGTCCTTTATTTCCAAGCCAGGAATCCCACATCTTCTGCCAACAGCCATGACACTGCAGGGGGCTGACATTTTAGCTTGTGAATTGAGTAAAATCACAGACCCCTCACAACTCTTGGCAGGAATAAATCATCACAGAAGTAGAAAGAAGTGACACACAGATAGGAGGGCTTTTCTATCTCTCCCTAGAGCCGGGCTGGCCATGCACCATTTTAGGATACGTGTCCCATATCGGCACACTGTGTAAGAGCCTCTACCCACCTCCTTTGCTCAAGGGCACAACAGCCCATGATGCTGCACACGTGTGAATTGCTATGTATCCTTGTTTCAGAAGCAGCCAATTATACAAGATAACTTATTTAGACTAAGGCTATTGTTTTCATCTTTATATTTCTCTATTGTAGTTTTATGTTTGTCAGCTACACATATGATTCCAAAGGACTCTTTAGAAGTTATTGAAACTGGTACCCATGATGCACTCTGAGCATGCACCTACTTAAGAATACATACAGACACAAAAGCCTGGAATAGACTACCTCTCTCTAGAGAGAAGCAAAGAGCAGATGAAAATATATCATCACCTGCCATGTATATTCAGCCTCATCTGAGGTGTGGGAACTAGATTTTAACCAAATTTTCAATCCCAATTGTATCATGTGTTGATGACATCACCTCCAAACAAAGACCTTGCTAAATATCAAAAGCAGAAATGCAAACTTGGAGTTAAAAAATTTTTAATCTAACGTCAACATGCCTGGTACAATGCATGTTATCTCACCAGGTGACTCCAGGAGAGCTGAGGGGCTTCTAGTGACGATGGAATTGGTTGGCTTAGAGCAATAGAAGGAAGTAATGGCTTCTGGGCGTCCAGTGGATTCTGTCAGTTAGTTAAGTGGAATTCCTGCTGCGCTCACTTCCCTAAGAATCCACTTGGTATGTGTGAGGACAAGAAAGGTCATTTTCTATAAATGATTTCATTGTTTTGACTTTAATCTGAAGCAAATTATCCCCATCTTTATAAAAGTGAAGAGGTTTAATCATGCAGGGTACTTTTCAAAGTCAGAAATATCATATCACACCAGCATATTAAAATCACATTTGGCTCAGGTCTGCTGGTATATTTGGCTATAATGTGGCCCGTTTAGGTTTATGTAACCACTAGGTGAGACACCTGTGACGTTATCGTTGGCTGATAACACAGACCAGGACTTCCATATTTATGTGGCTCTGGTCCTGACAGTAACCAAGGCCTCAGCCTACATCTCTCCTCTGATGAACTTGAACACCCTGTTAGTGTCTCCACAAACAGGGAGTATTCACCAGGACAGGTTTCTGCCAGTGTCACCTTGGATGTGAAATGAGAATGGGAAGGGAGATGCTAACAATTGTTAAAGTCTACTGCCTAACTTTTACCAACCTAATGCAACCCCTCCATTTGACCAGATAGTCTATCTCTGTGAAGTGTGGGTCTCCCCACAAACCTGTCGGAAACAATCCTGGCATTACCCCATATTGCCAATGGAAACTGAGACACAGAGTGATGGAAAGGTGTCAGGGACAAGAATTACGTGCATGTTTTCTGCCTCCTAGGCGACATGGGACACCAGTGGGGCTGGGCAGCAGCTAGCTCTGCAGTAACCAGAATGTGGCACCCGACAAGATGACAGAGAGGTAAAAGGAAAATGGAAGGAGGTTGGGAATGTAAGCTCACATCCATTTGCTGTCTCAGTAGTTGGCAGATCTCCCGACTTGCCCAGAAAAGGTCACTCTGTGCTAAGAGGAGAAGCCACGGGGTCACACAGACTACGGTGTCCTCCTCAGGCTCTGGTCTGTGGGCTGCAAATGAAGGGTCTTGCTCAGGGAATTCTCCAGAATGACCAGGTTCAAGTCTTCAGGAGTTAATACAACATGGGCAAGGGCGGCCTGGACATACATCGGATTGGGGTGAGGACGGTTCTGTTTGGAAGTGAAGAGAGCCCTGTGCCCTAAGCCTCCTCTCTGCAGCGGCTTAGGATGGGGCTGCCGCCCCCCAGGACCTCTTGGGGTCTGTCCAGAAGAGGTCACAGAAACTGTGAAGAGGCGTCAGCTGGGAGAGCTCAGGAAAAGGTCAGTGTGTGAATGTGTTTCAGGAATAAACATGGGAATGCTTGTTAAAAAATTACAACAAATGGTGCTCGGTAAAAATCCCTCACATACTTGGAGAGTGATGTGCAATGCAGCATGGGTTTCAAGTGGAAAGTAAATACCATAGTAGCCAGGTGACAGTAAGGTGAGGGACACCCCGGTGTCTGGTGCAAGGACATTTGCCCAGGGCACAATGCGAGCTTCCTGTCTGGAAAGAACCACAATAGTTTTTGTCAGAGGCACAGTGGTAAGGAACACAAGTACATGTTACGTAATGGCAGAGGAACAGGAGAAAGGGATTGGCTCCCCATTTGGGGCTTTCAAATCTCATAAAAACGCCATGATTTGGGGAGTGATGGTGTCACATGCAGTCACCATAGGACTGATCCAGGGCACGTCTCACTGTGGCCGGCATGCACCTTCCCCTCCTCTGGGAGGAAGAAACGCCCCACAATCTAAGACACTTTCTTACCCGTCAGCAGTGCGCCGATGGCCCAGTGTTGCCAGGAAATAATTGTCAGGTTTTACAGCTTCTTTGTTAACCTGTTTCTCTTGGTTTCCTTAAATCCATTTTTCTTTAAATTTAAAAACAAAAACAAAACCCTTCTAGTTCAGGTGTGAATAGTGTAGTTTGTTCTGAGACTATTTCAGAAACATCCTTCGCTAGACTTGCGGCCAGATCTAGCTTCTCCCAGAGCCACTCTGAATTCCCCAAATCCTAAAAGCGCTCTCACCTGATTATTGAAGGAGATACAGTCTCTGTGTAGTGACAGAGGAGCTTCATTTCCCCCTGTAAGGAGGAATAAAGAAGGAAAAGGCATTTAAATGTATTCAGCATCTGCTCTGTTATTTTTCTTTTAAATGTATGGAGTGTTTTAAAAGCTTCATCTATAAAATTAGGGCGGAGTGGGAATTAGAGCTAAAAAAGCTAAAAGGATCCATTGAATGGCATACATTCTGGGGGGTGAAACTTTGATTAGTGATGTCAAATCGCTTTAAAATGTTTAAATGCATACGAGCTCAGACAAATAAGTTCGTGAACTTGTTGCACCGCTGTTGCTAACCTTTTTTGATATTAGAGGGATTATTCATTATGAATTTGTACCAACTTGGACACACAGTTAACCAAGTTTACTATTTGGAAGTGCTGAAAAGGCTGCGTGAAAAAGTTAGACGACCTGAACTTTTTGCCAACAATTCATGGCTCTTGCATCACGACAATGCACCAGTTCACAGGGCACTGTCTGTGGGGAGTTTTTAGCCAGTAAACACATAACTGTATTAGAACACCCTCCCTACTCACATGATCTGGCCCCCAATGACTTCTTTCTTTACCCAACGATAAAGGAAATATTGAAAGAAAGACATTTTGATGACATTCAGGACTTCAAGGATAATACGACGACAGCTCTGATGGCCATTCCAAAAAAAGAGTTCCAAAATTGCTTTGAAGGGTGAACTAGGTGCTGGTGTTGGTGAACAGCTTCCCAAGGGTGAGTACTTTAAAGGTGACCTAGTGATATATTCAGCAATTAGGTATGTAGCACTTTTTCTAGGATGAGTTCACAAACTTAATTGATCTACCTCATAATTAGGTTTTAAAACAGCCATTTGAAGAACTGGTGCTGTCAGGATGGGTGTTCCCAGAACGTTTTCCACTGACAATGGGGTTACATCCCAATAAACCCAGCCTACAGTGAAAATGCCATTAAGTGGAAAATGCATTTACTACACCTAACCTATGAGCATCAGAGCATAACCTGGTCCACCTGAACTGTGCTCAGAGCACGGGGTAGCCTTCAGTCAGGACCTATGGGGAGTTTCAGCTCACAGGTAATGAACCACCTTCCTCTTCTTCTCCCACATGCAGGGGACACAGGTGGGCATTTTGTAGACATGGTGGGATGTGAAAACATAATATCCAAAACCACTGACAACACAGCACACTGTAGCATACCGGTGTTGACCGGTGTGGTCGTGCGGTTGGATGGGAGCCGCCCTCGCTACCCACCCAGCATCACAACAGATATGGAACCACACACTGCTGGCCTGGGGAAAGCTCAAAATTCAAACTCAAAGTACGCTTTCCACTGACTGTGTGTTTCTTTGGCACCATCGTGAAGTCAGAAAATCGTAACTTGGGCAGTAGTAACTTGGGCACCTGCAACCCAGGTCCACAGTCCCCTAAGCAGAACCCTCGAGCCCACATGCTTTCCGGCATTCATCTCTTGTCTGATCTTCGAGTGGTAACGTGGTATGTTCACCATGTTTTATATGACACTCCCAGCAGGGACCCAGGCAGTGTTCTGTTTCCAAAATACATGAATAACACTGTACCTACTGTGCACACATTCACAATAAAGGCCGTACAAGATTATTAGAAACACGACGAATTCTGGTTAGTTTTTGCTGCTGATTTAGTTTGACATGAACAACACTGTGTTTTCAGACCTGTCTTGATTCCAGGATTGACAACAGCAGCCATAGTTCGGTGTTAGAATCGGACATTACCAGCATGTAACTAACCCTGCCTGCTAGCCCTCTGCTGTGTCTTGGGCAAACTCTGTCACTGCAGTTTCCTGACATGCAAATGCTACTGCTAATAAGTGTGTCTTCAGGATGGGAAGGCGGAGCTAGAAGAGGCAAAGACCTGCCCTTGTGACAGCCAGTGTCCAGACCTTTGGCTGGAAGAAGTGTTGTGTTTACACCACTGTTCAGAGAAAACAGGGCAGCTCAGCAGAGGCCACACGCCTCCCTGGACTGAGAGTGCTTTGAAGTGGCATCTGTGTTACTTGTTTGTACCCAGTACTCTATACTCTTATTTCCTTAAGTTGAGTTACATGGAGGGAAGAGAAACTCAGGCAAGAGATGAAAAGCCTCCTGAGCATTTGGAAGGCTCTTGTGACAGGAAGCCTTGCGAGCCACGGGGTGGTGCGTTGGGAGGAAGGTGAGACCTTGTGGCTCAGAGTCGTCCTGCCCTGCAGCAGAGACTGGAAGTGATGATGTCAAGGCTGGTCCTTTTCCTGGGCTCTTAAGAATTCACACTTTCTGGCATTTGCGGTAGCAGATAGCAAATTAACAATAATAATAGTAATAAAATAAGGATAGAAATAATGGTTATGAAACCAAAGACCTACCTGATAGGAGCGAGCTGCCAACACGATACAAATATATATCTCAAATAGCTTGTGTTAAATGAGGTGACTCACTTGGTACCAGTTTTCCGAATATCTAGTTATACTTGTCTGCAAATTCTTTTCCTGATGCTGGGTGTCTTTACTGTCCTATCACCTTTGCCATAGAGAAGAAAGCGGCATCTGGAAATAGGCTGGGGATCTGCTGCGGGAGGAGAGGACAGTCACTACAGCACGACCTTCCACACAGAGAAGGTCATGTTGTGGGTGAGATGGATTTGCGAGCCCAAGGCCCATGGAAGCTCTCTGTAAACCCGGGTCCTTGGCTGGACCAAACACTCAGCAATGCCCGACAGGCCCCACGTGCCATTGCAGGAAAGTCCGCTCTTCACCTGCCCTCCTGACTCCGAGTGATCAAGCTCACGGCTGTTTGGAAGCTTCCTGCCAGTGGTCTCCCTTCACAGTGAGCTTGTCTTTGAAGCAGAGGCTCCACATCTCCCAACATAATTTTATGCATCAAGTACATTAAGCGTCCTTGTTGATGAGTGACAAGGCAAGTTTTCACCTCTTGGGGTCCTGTGTTTATATGAGGACATGGTGGGTGGGGTGGTCCCAGCGAGAGTGCAGAGAAAAGGGTGAGGGTACCAGCAGGGTTGCTGCTGTGTGGGTGGTGGCGAGAGTGTACACGGTGTGATCAAACTCCTAACTAGCACATCACACATGGATACTGAGAGTGACTCTGTGATGTTTACAGCCCATCACCAAACAGCGGGGAAAACAAACTACTGTGCTGGAAATGCAGGCTGGCCATTTATGGTGCTTTTTGTGGTACTGCCTCTCTAAGGGCTTACATCTTTGCTCAGATCCGCAGACAAGCCCTCTTCTCTGGGGGCAGTGGAAGAGTTCTGGGCTACAAGTGGCCAGTACACAGAATTGGTTGGAGAAAGGCGGGTGGAGGGATGGCCAGGGATGACCTCACATTGATGTGTCTGTGACTGCCGGCACGCTTCCAGCGAGCTGAGCCTCCCTGCAGACATCCGCAGCTTCTTTGGGGCCCTGGGGTCTTTGCCAGGAGGTGCGGGAAGTACCTGCTATGAGATCCTGCCAGAACCTGCCAGCCCTATGTTCCTTCAGAGCCTGGATAGTCAGGGTCTATGACAGTACAGTAAGTCATCGCATCCAGCTCTGTAAGGCTCGTCCCACTGCTCGCGATGTGACTCAGCCCCTGTGTTCTGGCCTTCCTTGAAAAAAGTGTTTGTTTTGCAGCTGTGATTACGGTAATGACTCCATGGTCCTCCGTGGCCACTTTCATCCGAGGAGCATCGAGTACCTTCTACACAGTGATTAGCCACACCACTGTGTTGCCTTGGCCAATGAATAAATGAGGCACAACCAGCCTGGGCTCCCCGAACCTTAGAGACATGCACTTAGCAGTTAGTGACAAGAAGAAAACAAAGATTGTCGATGTCCAGTACCTTAGTAGCCTGTGGGCAACAGTAAATTGAAAAAAAACCCAGTAATATTTGGATTCTGTTTTTAAAAATATATTCTACTACCGTAGTGAAGAAAAGGATGATTCATTAAGTTTTATCAGTCTTAAATGGGGAAAAAGATGGAGACACAAGGAGGAAGTGAAGGATAAAAATAACTTGGACAAAGGGAAGAATGAGAAGTAAATGTAAGCTGAATAACAGTAAGGAAGACAGAAAGGAAGGAGGAAGGAAGGAAGGGAGGGAGGAGGCAGGAGGCAGGAGGCAGGAGGCAGGCGGGTGAACGGCAGCGTGGATCGTGCCAAGCCCAAGGGGCAGCTCCCACTTCTCAGCTGTCTGA
>NW_017731976.1:889325-895060 GCF_001890085.2 Hipposideros armiger | reverse complement strand
CATGCTGCTGCCGTCTCCATCTTGCTCCAGTCCATTCGGATCAGCCAATGCGAGTCACTGAGTCATGCCAGGTACCTCTGAGGTCATTATTTTTTGCTCCATTTCAGCATATTTTCACAGACCTGTCGTTAAGCTGCATTGTAGGGAGAGTACTGGGGGCTCACACTTTCTGACCTGGGAAGCCCCACGCTTATGAGCTGGAGACAGAAATGATCATATCTTCCCGGTCAACCTCACGGGGTAGTTGTGACAGGCAAATGCAGAAATGTACATTCACGTGTTTGAAAAACCCTAAGCCAGGAAACAAATGTGAAGTATTGTTTATGTTTTTTTCATTTGAAAGGGGCAGAATATACCACTCCAAAATGTGCCACTGGGGCATAAAGATTATTTTGAGCTGCAGGAACTTAAGAAAACATAAGGTGCAAAGAGAGTGCCCACACCCCCTCTTCTTCTCCTGGATAAGACCCCCACATGGACAATGTCCTCCCTGGACCAGGGGGAAAGTAGCCTTCTTGTCCTCAAGGATGGGGAGTCAAAGTGTAGAAAATTCTGTGCAAACAGACCTGGTTAAAATAATTGCCAACCTCCCCACATATTTTGGTTACTTTTCCACAATTGCTTCCTTTTGTTCAACCTAATACAACGACACTTAGGTCCTGCCACTTCTTTGAGTTTTCATTTCCTTCTGTGTCACACAAAACATACTAAATGGATGTGTATGCTTTTCCCTGCTGATCTGTTTTGTATCAGTGTAATTCTCAGGCCCAGGTGCAAACCCTATGTAGGTACAGGTAGAATTTTGCCTCCCCTACACATCCATCCCTCCCTCTCAGGAGTCTCAGAATTTTCTGTAAGTCAATCTATGTCCTTTCTCCTCATAGAGACACATCCACCTTCCCTGCCCTCCTATCCCACACCTACATAGACACTGGGGACACTGATGACTCGGGCAGTCCACCCGTGGGGTTATTCTTTTGCCTTGAAGGATTAAATGCTGATCTGTCTGAAGGCATCTTTCTTCAAGAGAAAAATTATGTCAACCAAACTCCTAGGGGTTAAGGTGGATACTGGCTTATTTCCATAAATGTGCTCTGTAGGGTAAGACATCCGGTCCAGCTGGTGTGCAGAGATGCACAAGACAGTCAACGGGTGGTTTGGGGGACATGGAATCTGAGCAAGATGGAGGAGTAGATGGTTCAACCATAAGTGGCCTCAGGTGAGCCCCAGAACCACACCAAAACCACGCCCACTTCCTAGTGGTCACAGCCAGCCTGTGATGGTGGCCTCTGGAGAGTCCCCTGTACTCATTCCAGACGTCCAGGCTACAGTCCCAAGGGGCAGAAGACCTCACTCTGAGAAATCAGAGGGTCACCGTCATGTTGGCTTGTTGCTTTCTCAAGGAGTCGGTCTAAGGGGTGGCGGGGACGCCACTGCCTCCTCCAATAAGACGCCATCACTACACTTACAGATTTGCAGTGGAACTGCTTTTGACGGAAGTGTTGACTTACTCATTACTGCCTGGAAACCCACCTTCCTCGTTCCAGATTTATGCAATCAGCCAGCTCCAATGCTTCTGATACTTGGTTAAAATGAACAGTAATAGACCTGTGAGTGTTGAATGTCACTCATGTCCCTAAATTTCTTATTGATCTCTGAATAACCACCCTTTGAATGGGACTTTCTTGGCAATTCTCCTAGAAACAAGCCTATATTTCTCTTGAGAAGAGCTTTTGAATGACCTCTACTTAATAGCAGTCTGAGTTCAATTTTAATTAGGGTGATAAGTGGAAAATATTTGCTAATAGACTTGGGGGTAAATAATTAATTAGTATAAAACTGCTATGTAGTGACAATTTATGACTTAACGAATAGATCTGGTCCAATAAAGTCTTAGTGAAAGCAATTCTTTCTAACTTAATAGTTGAAAATTTAAGGTATACACATAACGGTTGTTTAAAAAAATACAGTGTGCTTTTTCTTTTAAAATTTATTCCTATTTTAATGGCTTATATAGAGAAGAGAATGTTTCTATTTTGTTACATTAGTCCAAACAGTTATCCTATTAAAACATAGTAAACTAGAATTGGACAGATTCTGTTTTATCCCTTTGTGGTACTTGAGGTTTTTTCTGTGGGATACTGTTTAAAAGAAGCTGGGTTTTATTTTATTCTTCCAATGTACAGAGATTGTACAGTCTGGAAGTCCAATTATTTTTTTAACAGATTTATGGAGCTTTAATTTACATACCATAAAATTCACCCATTTTAAGTGTACCATTCAATGACTTTTAGTACATTTGCAGTTGTGAAACCATCACCGAAATCCAATTTTAGAATGACAAAAGGATCCCATTGTCCACTTGCAATCACTCCTCACTCCCACCATCAGTCCCACACAACCAGAAATGTATTTTCTGTCTCTACTGATTTGCCTTTCTTTGGCTATTTCATATAAAGGGAATCACATACTATGTGGCCTTTGGTGCCTAGCTTCTGTCACTCGACATCATGTTTTCAAGGGTTAGCCAAATTGGAGTCTGTGTCAGTGCTTCATTTTTTTATTGCGGAATAATGTTCCGTTATATGGACATTGCACAGTTTGTTTATCCAGTTATTAGCTGATGTAGATCTGAATTGTTTCCACTTTGGCGCTGTTATGAAGAAAGATGCAATGAACATTCCCATGCAAGCCTTGGTGAAAACATATATTTCTGTTTCTCTTGGATAGAGTGCTAGGGTTAGAATTGCAGGGTCTCACGATGAATTTATGTTTAACTTTTTAAGAAACTGCCAAACTGTTTGCCAAAGTGGCAGCACAATTGATATCCCCATCCATAGTGAGTGACTGTGTGCTTTTCTCATTATAATCATCGTAGTGGGTATGCAGGGGTGTGTCACTATGGTGTTCTCACTTTCTGATGACTAATGATGTTGGGGATNTATACATGTTAATTGATAATGGTAAAATTATCTAGAGAGTTAGATATTCTGAGCATTGTTGCATCTTATCTCTTACTGTAAAGCTCTCTTAGAATAAAAAGACCTAGTTTTGTTATTGTTTTTCTTCCCTTTTCTATTATAATTCATCTGTTTTTCAACCCCCCCGAAATGATGACCTCATGGTGTGTGCGCTGTCTACTTGTCCAGGAAAGGCTGATGTGCTCTCAACTGCCTGGTTCTAAATTGTCATCTCGAGGGGTGTGTGTGAGATATGGGTGGGAACGGTCATTCTGCATAGGTTCTCCTGCTGCCGCTGCTTCCATCTGCCATCTCAGATAAGCCGTACAAGCAGAGGTGCCCTACAACCTGTATTGCGAGACGCTGGATTAATCGGAGCTTCTGCATGTAAGGAAAGCTTAGGGGTGGGTTAGCGACCATTTTGTTGGGCTGGGGCCAGCTTTTCTCTTCTATGTAGAGGATGATGAGCTCAAGTCTCCCTTCTAAACTGAAAACGCATTTGACCTCGAGGTTGTCATTTCTTTAGCAGTTCACCCCCAGATGTTAACCCTTGCATTTCAGAATGCTAAACGGTAATGGGCTCCACTGCAGCTCCTCCCTGAAATGGCCAGTTACACAGCCTGAAGCACAAACCTACAAGTAAATATTTTCCACCAAATGTCGTCTATTAGCCTCCTTCATTAAAGTCATTTTTTTTCAATTTTAATATGCCATTATGGAAACAATCAATTGTACTGAGGCTATTTACAATGTTTGTCAAGTGTTCAAAGCCTCCTCTAACAACACAAGAGCACTTAGTCAGCTGGGGTCCTGTTGACAGCAGCCATTAATGGGACTCTCTAATCAACTGCAGGTGCTCCCTGTCTGGCATGTGAGGGAATGGGCTGGTAGGACCTTCCGTGACATTCTATACAATGTTGCAAGTGCGTGCTTGACACTGACGTGCCGTGTTTTACCAATGAGGGAAAAACCTTGGGTTTGAGGCTTTTATGTTTATTTTAGAACAAAACCAGTCTCACATATTTTGGCTGCTTAAAAAGGATGCCTATTTCCACTTCCACAGGTGAGGGGGGTGGTGAGAAAGTGGAGATCATTCATCATTTCCCTCATCCTTTGTAGCCAAGCGGCCAGTTCCTCTCATCATAGCCCAGGAGGGCCAGAACTCACTAGATGAGGGTGGTCCCAACAGGGGCCCCATGGGAAACCGCACCAGCCTCAGGCATGTATGGAAAGTGGGGGCACCTGGTGCTCTGGCTTGCTCACCCATCTGCTGGTGAAGGCCATCATGGGAGCCCAGGGGACTACTTCCTGGTGTTGCTGCGACAGGGCTCTGCCAACTTCCCAGTGCCAAAGCCCCGAGGCACTACATGCTGCTGCCGTCTCCATCTTGCTCCAGTCCATTCGGATCAGCCAATGCGAGTCACTGAGTCATGCCAGGTACCTCTGAGGTCATTATTTTTTGCTCCATTTCAGCATATTTTCACAGACCTGTCGTTAAGCTGCATTGTAGGGAGAGTACTGGGGGCTCACACTTTCTGACCTGGGAAGCCCCACGCTTATGAGCTGGAGACAGAAATGATCATATCTTCCCGGTCAGCCTCACAGGGTAGTTGTGACAGGCAAATGCAGAAATGTACATTCACGTGTTTGAAAAACCCTAAGCCAGGAAACAAATGTGAAGTATTGTTTATGTTTTTTTCATTTGAAAGGGGCAGAATATACCACTCCAAAATGTGCCACTGGGGCATAAAGATTATTTTGAGCTGCAGGAACTTAAGAAAACATAAGGTGCAAAGAGAGTGCCCACACCCCCTCTTCTTCTCCTGGATAAGACCCCCACATGGACAATGTCCTCCCTGGACCAGGGGGAAAGTAGCCTTCTTGTCCTCAAGGATGGGGAGTCAAAGTGTAGAAAATTCTGTGCAAACAGACCTGGTTAAAATAATTGCCAACCTCCCCACATATTTTGGTTACTTTTCCACAATTGCTTCCTTTTGTTCAACCTAATACAACGACACTTAGGTCCTGCCACTTCTTTGAGTTTTCATTTCCTTCTGTGTCACACAAAACATACTAAATGGATGTGTATGCTTTTCCCTGCTGATCTGTTTTGTATCAGTGTAATTCTCAGGCCCAGGTGCAAACCCTATGTAGGTACAGGTAGAATTTTGCCTCCCCTACACATCTATCCCTCCCTCTCAGGAGTCTCAGAATTTTCTGTAAGTCAATCTATGTCCTTTCTCCTCATATAGACACATCCACCTTCCCTGCCCTCCTATCCCACACCTACATAGACACTGGGGACACTGATGACTCGGGCAGTCCACCCTTGGGGTTATTCTTTTGCCTTGAAGGATTAAATGCTGATCTGTCTGAAGGCATCTTTCTTCAAGAGAAAAATTATGTCAACCAAACTCCTAGAGGTTAAGGTGGATACTGGCTTATTTCCATAAATGTGCTCTGTAGGATAAGACATCCGGTCCAGCTGGTGTGCAGAGATGCACAAGACAGTCAACGGGTGGTTTGGGGGACATGGAATCTGAGCAAGATGGAGGAGTAGATGGTTCAACCATAAGTGGCCTCAGGTGAGCCCCAGAACCACACCAAAACCACGCCCACTTCCTAGTGGTCACAGCCAGCCTGTGATGGTGGCCTCTGGAGAGTCCCCTGTACTCATTCCAGACGTCCAGGCTACAGTCCCAAGGGGCAGAAGACCTCACTCTGAGAAATCAGAGGGTCACCGTCATGTTGGCTTGTTGCTTTCTCAAGGAGTCG
>NW_017731976.1:885684-887405 GCF_001890085.2 Hipposideros armiger | reverse complement strand
CATTCGGGCTCTATTTGTAGAAAGATTAGACACTCAGACATATGGAAAGTGAGGTGGAAAGAACGTGCATTCCAGGTTGGGCTGGGGACAAAGCCTGGAGCAGGGAGAACAGATTGAGCGTGTATGAAGAACCATGAATAATTCAGTTTGGCTCTGCAACAGAACACACGAAGGGAAGTCATTAGAAGGATTGGGTGTGATCCTAAAGTGCTTTGAAATGATAAGCAAAAGAATATATATTTCATTTTCTAGAATGGGGAGCCATTCAAACATTTTCAGCCATTGACGGCCATCATAAAGTTATGTTTCTTGAATATTATCTATAATTTGTATATTAGCAAGACTGGAGAAGGAAGAATATGGAGAAAAAGATGGCACTTATAAAGGCATGCCTTGTGAGAGCATTGATATATCCTATGAACATATATACACTTCAGGGTCCACTATGTGCCAAGGAAAGTGCTAGAATCACTTCATAATGTGGCCTCCATCACTCCTGATAACAATCCAATGAAGATATGATGTGATGCATTCCTCATCGATTCACTAAGTGTGTGTGTGAGACCTGCTCTTCCAGTATTGCTTACTGAATTGGCTCTGGAGTTCAAGGTCGACCAGGATCTAATCTTGTCCTAATGAAACCCTGAGAAATGAAAGGGGAAAATAGCTCCAGGAAGTTACTGTGACCGGTCCCTACAGAGCCCACCTCAGCTGGTGATGCCGCTCTGAGGACGGAGATGAATTTCTTGTTTGAGCCCATTACCCATTTCCTAACCACCCAATAGCCCCTCAAAACTTTATTTTCTTCTTAAACCATTCACAGTTACCGTTGGTTGCAACTAACAATATTGACTGATACAGAGATTGGTACCAAGAGTGGCTGTTCAGCCATCAGACACTATAATATGTGGCAGTTATGTCATGAACTTCATCAATTCACAGCTTACATATAATGCTCACAGCTCTGGGAGGTACAACCGAGATTCATAGGTTGCTCTTGGGTTTCCTTTATTCTCTTTTCTCTGGGGTTTGTTGGGAGGAGGACGAAGAAACCGACATAATACTTGGTGGCATAGTCACCCTAGCTCCAGCACCTGGCGCAGACGAAGGCCTGAGAAGCCCGTGCCAATGAGGAATTCATCCCCCTGTCCTCATACCCATCTCTGGGGATCTCCCCACACCCGCTGTACCACCACGGAGGCTGCTAGCGGGGCTGCGGGCCTGGGCTTGAGCGCCCTCACTTCTCCTTTTCCTGAAATTCCCTCTCCATCCTTCACCTTGAGTCAGTAGCTGTCCTAGTCTGCTAAGGCCACTGGGATGAGGTGCTGGGCGGGGCCTCCGAGACGCAGCACCACATTCTGAGCACCTTCAGTAGCACAAGGTGACCATCCACACTTGGAAGCCCGAAGTCTGAGACCAGCGTGTCACAGGGCTAGTTCCCTCTGAGGCAGTGAGGGGACATCTGGCCCAGGCTCTCCTTGGCCTGTACATGGCCGTCTTCTCCCTGTGTCTCTTCACACCCTCTTCCCTCTGTGTGTTTCTGTGTCCAGATGTTCCCTCTTTATAAGGACACCAGTTGCATTGGATTAAGGCCCACGCTAGTGACCTCATTTTAAATTAATTACCTCTGTAAGACTGTAACTCCTAAATAGGGGACATTTTGAGGTGCTGGGCCTAGGGCTTCAGCTTGGATGAGGTGAGGGGGAGTGCAATTCAAGCTG
>NW_017731976.1:879612-883980 GCF_001890085.2 Hipposideros armiger | reverse complement strand
ATCCAGGAAAACACGTAAACATGTTTTCACCAAGATTGTTGTATTTCCTGTGCCAGGGAAGACAGAAATACCACAAGTGCAGCCTTTCTATCAGTGTTTTTCCACTTGTTGGCCGGGCCTCGGTCAGAACACAGCAGAGCAGAAATGAGCAATAATAATACAAACCAGGCCTCTTCCAGGAACTGTCTCAAAGGAATTCAAACTGTCCCCTTTAGTTCACTAACAGTAATGAGCATAGTAGAACTGGCCTGCGTCATGTGAATGAAGACGGCTGGGAAAAGTGACAGCAGAAGGAAACACCCCTTTTCTTCATGTGCCTCAGCTTCTAGAAACTGGAACATGGGCCTTGCATGTTTCTAAGTCTAAACTACACATTCTGAGTGACCTGAGGCCCAGAGAAGTGGACCTGAGCCACAGCCGGGCCAGGGGACGAGGCCAGGGCTCCTGCCTCAGCATCCAGGCCACTGTCCCCTCCTCCACTTAGCTCCTGGCTCAGGCCGACGAGAGCCACTCGGGGGACGTGTGGCCTGTGGCTGTCACCACAGTTGCTGCTCGTGACCCTCCCCACTGCCCAGTGCTTAGAAGTCCAACACGATGGATCTCTTCCACCCCCAGGAGGGACCAAGCCTCCTGGAAGGCGGACGAGTGAGCAGGACAGCCACGCTGGCTCCTTTTACCCCATCACTTAGAAATTCAGACTTTAGGAGCAGCAGCAAATGTCCGAGCTCTTCTCTGTCTCCATTATCATCGGGCCCCTCGGTTGTGACGGCACTGTCGTGAACTCGGGGATCTAGCATCCATTTTCTAATCTACAAGGTGGTGGTCATGATGGAACCTACCTCACCCAGGGAAGGCACTCAGCACAGCGCCCGAGCACATCACCTTTCATGTTAAATCACTCACATTACACAATGGGACCCACCTCACCCAGGGGAGACACTCAGCACAGCACCTGTGCACGTCACCTTTCATGTTAAATCACTCACATTACACATCGTTGGTGTTCGTCCATGAGTAGCATCTGCTGCCAGCCTGTGAGCAGTGATTCAAAGATAGACATGCACTGTGAACCACTGTGAAGTAACCTGTTGTCCTGGGCTCATCCAGACAATGGTCGAGGACCCAGTAGGAGGTGGTGGCTGACTCACACTGTGTTCATTCAGCTTTGGGCACTTTCTGCGGAACCTGGAATTCCCAAGGCCCATGAATGAACTCAACAGAAACCTCTTCCTAAGCATTTACTTTTGGATTTCTGGCATTTAAGAGAACCATCATGAAAAAATAGATTGTGCGCCAGCCAGTCTTTTTAACACATTTGACTGCTCAAGACAAAAATTACCCCTTACTTCTCGCAACCTTAAGAGCGGAAGGTGGGCATTTTCCACTGCAAAAAAAATAAATAAATAAATAAATATGAAACCATGAAACTTCACTTAGTGCATTTGAAGGAATCTTATTCCTGCTGAGATTTTAAAACACCAGCTTTGAACAGGAGAAAAGCCACTGTCAGGGAAGTTCATCTACACACACCAAGCTGGAAAAGTCACACTCTTTCTTTCATAAAATTCCAAAATAGATGATTAATACAGCCAGGAACAGAGCTGGATTAATTAATTTGGCTAATTTGAAATAATACCGCATTTTGACAGCGTAATTTAGTCTCAGCTCAGTGATGAAAAACGGACTTTGAGAGATCTTTCCCCCACATGTTTCACTCTTGGAATCACTTTAATTTCATGTTGACCTAATTAGCAATTCCAATCACAGGAGACAGAGAAGAAAGTACATTTCCTCAGCTCATGGTCAGTAACCTCATGCCCATGTGGACATCTGTGCTTCTGCGCTCTCAATGGGGGCTGGACTGCTTCCACCTGATAATGGGTGAAAATGGACGGATGGAGCCCCTACACAGCGTGCTGTTATCAGGGGAGAGAGTGGGCTGGTGACTCCAAGGACAGGAGAACCTCACCCAGCATGCCACTACCTCCAGGACCACTTCTGCCTGCAAACGGTGGCTGTGGAATTTATGGATGACCCAGACGGGTGTTTCTGCCATCTCCTTCAATACTGTATGAAAAACCAAGCAGAGATCTTGTCATGACCGGGGGACAGGAAGTGAGTCCAGGATGCATAAAGCAGATTACACAGGAGGGGCCCCTCGCCCCCAGACTCACACAGCGGCATGGGGGAAAGACGAGTGGCATGAACTGGGGACAGCGCTTAGTAAATGAAGAAGAATGGGCCGTAAATGTCAGCTGACATCAGTTGATAGACATCAGTGTGGCAGAAAGAGGGGATTTCAGGAACGGGCAGCCAGCCGCAGGAGGGAAGGACCCAACCCGAGGGACCCGACTGGAGGTGCCTGTGGTGCTGTGGTGTTATAGACAATGCCCCGGCTTTGCCCTCCCCAGGAGGGCACACCCCATGAAGGAAGCCAGGGGACCAGCACCTGCTTTTCCTGCACTGGAGGGCAGCTAGGAAGTGACTGGCTCATCTGCTACCTCTGCTTTGCTTCTCTACATTTTGTTTAAAGTCAGAGAAAACTGCTCGTTTTCAGGCGGTTAGAAAGCATCTGTGGTACCTGAGAGTGAAGAGCTCAGGAATATCACCCAGCCTAGCTCTTTCATTTTGACCTAAGAACACCAAGGCCTGAGGGGTTAAATGACCCCTTCAGATCGCTTGGCCAGTCAGTGATGGGCCCCAAGTGTGCAGCACATTCCTGGGCACAGTTCACTTCTAAGGGTGCTCATTTGGGATGGGAGTTTATGGGGGGAGAGGGGTTAAATCGAAACCGATGCTAATGGCATCACAGTCAGGACCAGAACCAAGGAGGCCAAGGAGTGGTCGGTTCTCGGGAGTGGGCATTCTATGCTGCAGGGCTGCTCAGGAATGGAGGGGCTTGAGCCCACCTGCTCTCACGTGTGGGCCTCACACCACCGGCTGGATGCTGGCCCTTGGGTACCACTCATTCCTCCAGCTGAGCTCTCTCCCCACAAGGGCCACTTTCCATCCGCANTCTGTAAGACTGTAACTCCTAAATAGGGGACATTTTGAGGTGCTGGGCCTAGGGCTTCAGCTTGGATGAGGTGAGGGGGAGTGCAATTCAAGCTGCGACACCACTTCTGTGTGCACTGTCGGACAGGGCTCTGCGACCCTGCTCCGTCCCTCGCTGGAGAGGGGCGTGGAGAAAGCATGGACGCAGGCTTTGAGTAGCCAGAACTCACATGGTGAAATGCCCTGCATGGCTGGAATTGCATATGTCTGTGTGTGCACCGTGTGGGGGGTGTGTGTGTGTGTAGTGTGGGTGGGGTGACGTGTGTGTGTGGTGTCTGGGTTGTGTGTGTCATGTATATGTGCATGTGTGTGGTGTGTGTATGTGTGAGGTGTCTGTGTTTGTGTGTGTATTATGTGTGTGACTCTGTGTGTGTGTGTGTGTGTGTGTGTGTGTGTGTGTGTGACCCTAGCTTCCTGATGCATTGCCATGTAAGAGAAGAATGCTCTAATGCAGAATGCTTGATGTGGTGGGTATAATAGCCTCCCATTCCCACAACTCCAGCACCATCAAATTACCTTTCAGCAATAGCTGGTAAAATGTGTGTGATACACAGGAGTAAGATGTACAAAGCCACTGAACATATAGCTATTAGAGTAAAGCAATATCATCTAATAAAATATGTACTTCACAGTAAAAAGTGGAGGCCAACTTTATAGATGCTTCATAAATGTCATTGAGATTATATATATACATATATATATATATATATATATATATATATATAGTTGTTGGAAAAGTCATGACACATTTTTGCAACGAAAAACAGAATACATCATGACTTTTCTGACAAATATATATATATATATATTTCTTGTAACTGTACTATAGGTAATCAAAATTTACTGTCATCCTAATACCTTTAAAAAAACAAAACATATTTAGGCCCTTTATATGTTTCTGGTATTACTACCGATGTCAGCCTGGGTCGTTTATATTAGGCATCTAGTCTCCTAAAGACTTTTCAAATTGTTAACATTTTTTTTCAAAACATTGTTAACGTTATGATTCCAGCAAAAGCATTATTTCGCCACAACACGACATGGCTCACCCTGTCTTCAGGAAGCGTGTTTGCACTCAGCCTGGGGGTGCCCACCTTGGGGGAGAGTTATCAGAGAAGGAACTTCATACCACACCCACGTCTTGTGGCCAATGCTTTCATCAAAAATATACCTGAAGCGTGACAAAAATAAGTACAAGATAACACGGTACAGAAAGTCACTCACATGTCAAGGTCAGAATAAATGACAAAAATAACCAAGAAAATGTGGGGTTGGTCTAAGAAGATTGTTAGAAGTTTTGAGCTGGATATAATA
>NW_017731976.1:843917-877677 GCF_001890085.2 Hipposideros armiger | reverse complement strand
GTCCATGAGTAGCATCTGCTGCCAGCCTGTGAGCAGTGATTCAAAGATAGACATGCACTGTGAACCACTGTGAAGTAACCTGTTGTCCTGGGCTCATCCAGACAATGGTCGAGGACCCAGTAGGAGGTGGTGGCTGACTCACACTGTGTTCATTCAGCTTTGGGCACTTTCTGCGGAACCTGGAATTCCCAAGGCCCATGAATGAACTCAACAGAAACCTCTTCCTAAGCATTTACTTTTGGATTTCTGGCATTTAAGAGAACCATCATGAAAAAATAGATTGTGCGCCAGCCAGTCTTTTTAACACATTTGACTGCTCAAGACAAAAATTACCCCTTACTTCTCGCAACCTTAAGAGCGGAAGGTGGGCATTTTCCACTGCAAAAAAAATAAATAAATAAATAAATATGAAACCATGAAACTTCACTTAGTGCATTTGAAGGAATCTTATTCCTGCTGAGATTTTAAAACACCAGCTTTGAACAGGAGAAAAGCCACTGTCAGGGAAGTTCATCTACACACACCAAGCTGGAAAAGTCACACTCTTTCTTTCATAAAATTCCAAAATAGATGATTAATACAGCCAGGAACAGAGCTGGATTAATTAATTTGGCTAATTTGAAATAATACCGCATTTTGACAGCGTAATTTAGTCTCAGCTCAGTGATGAAAAACGGACTTTGAGAGATCTTTCCCCCACATGTTTCACTCTTGGAATCACTTTAATTTCATGTTGACCTAATTAGCAATTCCAATCACAGGAGACAGAGAAGAAAGTACATTTCCTCAGCTCATGGTCAGTAACCTCATGCCCATGTGGACATCTGTGCTTCTGCGCTCTCAATGGGGGCTGGACTGCTTCCACCTGATAATGGGTGAAAATGGACGGATGGAGCCCCTACACAGCGTGCTGTTATCAGGGGAGAGAGTGGGCTGGTGACTCCAAGGACAGGAGAACCTCACCCAGCATGCCACTACCTCCAGGACCACTTCTGCCTGCAAACGGTGGCTGTGGAATTTATGGATGACCCAGACGGGTGTTTCTGCCATCTCCTTCAATACTGTATGAAAAACCAAGCAGAGATCTTGTCATGACCGGGGGACAGGAAGTGAGTCCAGGATGCATAAAGCAGATTACACAGGAGGGGCCCCTCGCCCCCAGACTCACACAGCGGCATGGGGGAAAGACGAGTGGCATGAACTGGGGACAGCGCTTAGTAAATGAAGAAGAATGGGCCGTAAATGTCAGCTGACATCAGTTGATAGACATCAGTGTGGCAGAAAGAGGGGATTTCAGGAACGGGCAGCCAGCCGCAGGAGGGAAGGACCCAACCCGAGGGACCCGACTGGAGGTGCCTGTGGTGCTGTGGTGTTATAGACAATGCCCCGGCTTTGCCCTCCCCAGGAGGGCACACCCCATGAAGGAAGCCAGGGGACCAGCACCTGCTTTTCCTGCACTGGAGGGCAGCTAGGAAGTGACTGGCTCATCTGCTACCTCTGCTTTGCTTCTCTACATTTTGTTTAAAGTCAGAGAAAACTGCTCGTTTTCAGGCGGTTAGAAAGCATCTGTGGTACCTGAGAGTGAAGAGCTCAGGAATATCACCCAGCCTAGCTCTTTCATTTTGACCTAAGAACACCAAGGCCTGAGGGGTTAAATGACCCCTTCAGATCGCTTGGCCAGTCAGTGATGGGCCCCAAGTGTGCAGCACATTCCTGGGCACAGTTCACTTCTAAGGGTGCTCATTTGGGATGGGAGTTTATGGGGGGAGAGGGGTTAAATCGAAACCGATGCTAATGGCATCACAGTCAGGACCAGAACCAAGGAGGCCAAGGAGTGGTCGGTTCTCGGGAGTGGGCATTCTATGCTGCAGGGCTGCTCAGGAATGGAGGGGCTTGAGCCCACCTGCTCTCACGTGTGGGCCTCACACCACCGGCTGGATGCTGGCCCTTGGGTACCACTCATTCCTCCAGCTGAGCTCTCTCCCCACAAGGGCCACTTTCCATCCGCAGCAAGGCCCTTCCCACTCCCCCACCTCCCCACCCATGCCCTCCTAGAAAGACCCCCAAGCGCTTTCCCCATGGGCTCAGATCCCTCATCTGCAAAGGCACAGCTGCGCTAAACAACCTGCAGGATGCGAGGACTCTAGAGCTGTCGTGGTCTCCATAGTGTGCGCTCTTTGGAGCTTCCCTTAAAATCAATCATTCCTTCCACCCAGTGGCACCAACGCTGTAGCCCTTGAGGCCTGGCTTCTCTCTGCCTGGCCCCCATTTCTCCTGTGCTGTCCCATCACAGTAAGCTCCTTGCACACCCATTTCCAGCACGTCTCTTCCTGGGATCCTTGCACAGCTCCCCCCCACCCCCACCCCGGAGAAAGCCCATTCTCCTTCGCCAGCACTCAGGCAGCACACTACATATGCGCCTGTCGGCCTCAGTCCTGCTGCACGGACAGCCCTCTTCCCTAGCTGGGGCTTCAAATATACACTTTCCCCTCATGTCTCCTTTCCGCGGGAGGGAGCTTTCAGAATACCCGTACCTGGTCAAACAGTGTCACACCAACGGTGGCCCTCACCCTTCCCAGCCCTCCTTCTCTTTGAGTGCCCAGTGCCCACCTCATGGAGGCAGAACACCTGTGGTGTGAGAGGTGTAGGCGTGACTTTAGTGAGAGCAAGACAGGTGTTTAAAGGGGATAAAACTGTCCTGTTCCAATAGCTCTCTGTGCCTCTGGCCTCCCAGTGGGGCTTCCCACTTCATTCTCACTGGGAAGAGCTGGCAGCTCCCTGATCTGCTCCCTGGGCCTCACTGCTGCTGTGGGTTCCCAAGCTGACCCCTGAGTCGGCATGATCAAACCAATAGCTCTGGCCCCGGGAAGAGCACCGCAAATTATCTTCACCGAGTCTTATCATCTTTTCCCTTCATGGTCTCAGAACTGATTCACTCTCTGAGGTTGTAGACAGGATTGGGCTCAAGGGAATTTTGGACGGATGAAGGCAGAAGACATTATACCCAAGAAGACTTACCAACCCCCGGTGCTACACTGACCGTCAGGGTCGGGGCACAGGGAGGTAGACGAGGAGGTCCAGAACTTGGGCTGTGACCAGCTTGTATATTTTGTTGGGTGCTGTATTAGTTAGGGCCACCCAAATAATTAGCTCATGTGATTAGAGGGGCTGGCAAGTCCAAAACCCGCAGGGTAGACCAGCAGGCTGGAGACCCCAGCTGAACCTGGTGTTGCAGCTGGTGTCTGAAGGCAGAGTTATGGCCTGCTCAGCTGAGGGAGGTCAGTCTTTTTTCTTAAGGCCTTCGACTGATTGGACGAGGCCCACCCACATTATGGAGAGCAATCTGTGAGACTCAAAGTCTACTGATTTAAATGTTCATCTCATGTAAAAATACCTGCACAACAATGCATGTTTGGCCAAAAATCCAGGTGCTGTGGCCCAGCCAAGTGGATACACAAAGTAAACCATCACTGGTACTAATGTCACGATGCCCAGGTGGGCCAGGCTAGATTAAAGGGCACACAGTCACAGGCACGTCACCACCTCACACTTGTCTGCTCACCCCATTCTCCGTTTAGAGCTCTCCTCGCCCCTCTTAGCTTCTGAACCCATCGGGTTTTCTCAGTTCCTGCCTTCGCACTGCCTCCCTGAGGCCAGTCTTTTCTCAGAAGCCCTCCAGGCGTCTCTCCTCTGAGCCCCTTGGAACTCACTCTGCCCTTCCCAGAGCCCTAGCCACGTACTGAATCCCTTCACAGTCTGTCTCTTTTTGTGCACACAGACACCTTGGATCTCCTCATGGGGTGGGGCTGAGTTTGTACGTTACGTGTTTGCAGAAGCGTGTAGCCCCTCCCTGTTCCCCTAGCGTGTCCTGTGCTCTCCTTATGCGTATTAGCGCTGGACTCCTGGATTGGTCCTCAACCATCAATAAAAGTAGGGAGCTGCTCGCATTGACCTGAATGTATCACATTGTTCATTTCCCAAAGGTGTTAATTAACATCAGTCGCTGAAATCAACAGTTTACAATTGCTCTAAATACTAAGGAAGGCCAATTGTCAAATATAGCTGTGACCTCAGGAGATGTTTAAAATACCAAACAAGGATGGTGCTGTTGGTAATGAATATAGAAAACCCTACTTATTTCTTAGGAGTGTCCATCTGTCTATGGGTTATGTTTCAGATGGGCTTTGAAAGGATCTAGTCTGTATATAAAGAGCACATTTGAAAACCACTGGCTGTAATCTGGGGCAGCAGTGCCAACATTGACTACAAGTGCAGGGCTGTGTCTGTAAGCACGGCTCATTCACAGACATAGGACTTAGGAAGAGCAAGGAAGATGATCCCAGGAACGAAGCACGCACAGCGGAAGTCACCGACAGTGTCCTGTTAGAACATGCAGACCGTGCGCTGACACACCAGCTTAACATTCTGATCATGCTCGGGTTAAAGCTGGGTTTACATTTTCATTTTGGTGGTATCTGTTCTCTAAAACTTAAAATTCCATCTCAACTAAAATTAGTGCCTTTTCAGTACAAAACATCTATCCCAGTCATCCTTTGGTCAATTTTCAAGGATCATATTAATTCAAGTCAGATGAGAAAGACCCTTATAACACCAAAACAGCAGTTGGCAATTCAACTACTTTCAAGTTCAAAGGAGGAAAACAACAAAACAAACAACAGAACAAAACAAAAAATCAGAAAATCTAACTTGTTTGTTCTGGGACTAAAGACCCAGTCATTCCTTCATAGCTTTTCAGTGTGAATCACACCTGCCCGACGAGCTTCATGGCAAAAAGCTGGGCAAAAGGGCAGAGAACAGTTGACCTGGTAAGTTTCCAAGGCGACCAGCCATGGTCAGCCACCAGCCGGGACCCCAAGACCTCACCCACTGGTATTGTGCCCAGGACGAGAGTCCACCTCTGGCTTCCAGGCCTCACAGAGCAGGTTGGGCCAGGCCTGGAGAATGCCAGGAATGGGCCCTGTTCCCCGACCCTAAATGCAAGACTGGCAGGACAGAGTAGGGCCAGGTTGCTGGCACATTTGGTGCGGAGGGATCCTATTCACACCTAGGAGGGGCAGTGCTCCCCTAATCATGGGGACTGAGGGCAGACCCCTCTCCCAGAGCCTGTGGCTGCGGCTGCTATGGTCACAGGGCCTGCTGGCTGTGCTCCCCACCACACACTCCTGTGGGCCCCCGCCGGTATCCCCACCTGGCGGAAAGCTCCCACCTGCTGTACTGACCCCTTCTCTCTGAAACCAGGAAGGGAGAGAGGAAAAGGAGGCATCCTCTATAACTTCAGGGACCGGATCTTATTTCAACCTTCCCATGACTCACTAGGCAGGAAGTGTTATCCCACTAACGTTTGCGTACAGCGAGGGGACCGTGACTCAAAGAGGTTAAAGAATCGGCACAAAGCTGCGGGACTGTTAAGCAAAAGAGCTCAGCTTTGGGCCCAGGACTCAGTGACTCTCACATCCTGGGTGTGTTAGTCCCCGAGGAGTGCCCCCCGCAGGGCTCCTGCTCCCACAGCGGGTTCAGGACACCCTGTAAAGTGCCCATGAGGGTGTATTGTGTCCCCACTCCAGGTCCACACCACAGGCCGAGGCCACGTAAGCGTCCTCTAGCTCCATTCCATCACCCCTTCATGTGATGACCGCCACTGGCCTTGGGGATGTGCTGTGTGCTGGCAGTGGCCAGCAGACATCCCAGGCTGCAGGCCTCACTAAGCACCCGACTGAGCATGCTCCTTACCTGCAGCCTGGCCCTGGCTTGGGTGGCGCTGCTCCCTCTGTGACCACACCTACCATGCCACATCCCCCACAGACACCTCTTCCGGGCTCACTCCTGCGGGTGCTGCATGAAAAATGCAATCTAGAAATTTTGCATTTCTTACAAGATGTGACCTGGAGTAAGAAAGGGCAGGGGTGGCTATGGTACCATACTGGCAGCCTATCCCCAGAGAAGATGCTGTGAGCCAGGATGCATCTCACATAGGGTCTGTCCCTACTGGCTGGCTCCACCCTGCCTTAAGCCATGTGGCCACCATTCAAGACCCAGTACTGGCCCCTGGCTGCAGGCAGTCTGGGCTGCTAAGGCCCAAAGCTGAGTGCCCCTCAACGCCATGCTCAGCCAAGGGGACTACGGTCCAGAGAGCACCACCCATCCAGCACAATCACTCCTGTTACCTCGGTGGGGACGACCCTCCCACACCCCAGCTCCTTCCAGAGCTGTGACAACTGCATGGCCACCGATTACCTCCTTTGCAGGCATACTTCCCCAGGCAGGGCGCAGCCTGGAGCCTGTTGGAAATGCAGACCCCAACCCTCACTCCAGACTGACTGAACCAAGACCTGCATTTTACCAAGCTGACTCAGCCAAAAACAAGAGTTCTCGAGATACATTTTTGAAAAGTGCAACAAATAGAGAAAGCAAGAGAAAATCATGAGGGTGCCAGTTTGTTTTTTTCAAACAGGGCATCATTTTGAAGAACAATGTTCACTGTTTAAAAAAGTTAAAAAGTAAGGCAGAAAAAAGCACATTGCAAAGTTGTTTCTTAATTTAGGTGAAAGCCCCATTTAACTTTTTATTTATTTGCTCGTCATGTGGACCGCCATAATTTCTGCCTGGCTGGGATGGCATTCTTGCAGCAGAAAATACTCCGGTAGTAAATTATTAGCATTTTAGCTTCTGTGGAGCAGGAAAGGAAAGCTTCAATGTAATGAAAGCCTGACACCGCCCTGCCCCGACCATCAGTCAAGTCCAATGTCGCCAAGGTTTTAGCTCTTCACACCACTGGAATATTCCACTGCTTTATGAGCTACCAGAAAAAAAGGGTACAAAAGAACAACCCAGATTCCAGAAGAGATTCCTCTGCCCATCTACTCAGAATTGACTCTGAAGAAGTTAAACAAACTCTGTCATGTGGGGGACAGGAATTCACAGGGTGGGGAGAGGAGAGCAATCCACTTGCCATCTCGGTTTTTGTTCTTCAAAACCTATCTAAAAAAACAATCAACCTCTTATCATGACATTGTCACTTCTGCCTTCCATCCCCAAGGAATAAACAAGTGGGCAGGGGTAAGAAACTGAGCTGAAAAAGTGGAAAATGTGACCTTGTTATGACAAAATTCATCCCTCATCGCCCCCCTGGCTCAAACCATAAATGTAGGAGACACTCTTAATTCCTCCTGTTACCCATCTTCCCCCCCCCCCCCCCCCCGTATCACAAAGGCCTGTGGAATCTACCTGCTCTGTAGTCCGTCTCTTTTTCCTTATGCATGGGCGCCCCTCTGTCCCTGGACTGCCATACTCAGTGTCCTAAATGGCAGGAACCTGCTTCATGTCCCTGGTTATTCTTTACACAATTTTTAAAGCTTATGAGGAAAATCCAATTAGTTGCTCCTTCAAAAAGTATAAAAAAGAGACCATTAAACTAGAAGATACAGTTCTACTAGGAAATATTAAGTGCTGGACTAATCGATTCCTCCTAGACTTGGAGGGAGATTTTCTTAAGTTGTGCTTATGAGACATGTCTGTCTGTCCCTTTAGAGGTCTGCAGTCATCTTACTGGGGAAATAGGACTAATTCAAACAGAACAGATCTACAAGGTCCGACAGACTTGTTGCAACGATGTTGCTAACCTTTTTTTTTTTATGTAAGAGGGATTATTCATTATGAATTTGTACCAACTGGACAAACAGTTAACTAAGTTGACTATTTGGAAGTGTTGAAAAGGCTGCATGAAAAAGTTAGATGACCTCAATAGTTCGCCAACAATTCCTGGCTCTTGCATCACAACAATGCACCAGCTCACATGGCCCTGTCTGTGAGGGAGTTTTTAGCCAGTAAACAAATATCTGTATTGGAACACCCTACCTACCTACCTGATCTGGCCCCCAATGACTTCTTTACTCGAAGATAAAATCTTGAAAGGAAGACATGTTGATGACAATCAGGACATCAGGGGTAATATGACGACAGCTCTGATAGTGATTCCAGAAAAAGAGTTCCAAAATTGCTTTGAAGGGTGGACTAGGTGCTGGCATCGGTGCATAGCTTCCCAAGGGGAGTAACTCAAAGGTGACTGTAGTGATAGTCAGCAATGAGGTGTGTAACACTTTCTCTAAGATGAGTTCATGAATTTAATTGTCAGAATATAAAACACCCCAAAATGAGTGTCAAGGTTAATAGGATATTAGAAAAACATTTGTTAGAAGGACTGAGGTAGTGGAACTGGAGACGAGGGTTCCACCTGGAACAGAATACCAAGGGGAGTGGCTCGGAGCCTAGCCTCGGAGGTCAAGCTGGTGTTTCTGCCCTTTTTGTTAGCCTTGTGCTTGCCAGAGGTCTTAGTTAAAAACGTGGCATAGTCTCAAAGTGCACAGAGGCCCACCGGGTATGCTGAGGAGTTCTGGGATGTTGCACAACTATGCTCCCGCAGGCCAGAGCAGTCAGCTACCTTTGCATGTCACCCCCCTTCCCACCCTTTCCCTTATCACCATATGTGCCACTCACTCAGCAAATGCATGTGGAAGGGAGAGAAGGAACCAGGAGGGGTCACGGCCGAGTCAGATGCAAACCGAATCAAATGACACTGGAGAGTCACTGCTGCTTAATTTTGCAATATCTCCAAAGCAGTAAGGACTAGATGCTGTCTTGCATTTCCTCTTTCTTTCAGATTCTCCCCACCCATCCATTTCTATTTCTAGCTGAGAGAACATCTCCATATGCTCCAGAAGACAATGTCTTTCTGAGGAAAGCAGTCCAGTCCTCCAGGCTTCTGATAGTGAGAGACCAGTGTTACTTCTTTTTCCTGTAGTCACTCAGAAAATTCAGAAAGCAGTTATTAAAGGTCTGATATGTGCTCTACACCAGCTGGCTAATTCAACCCCAGCCAAGATCAACTTAAGCTATTAGCATGGGGAGATTTGGGACACCATATCCATGTCATTGTTTGTTAGAGCCAACTCATTTTTGCATGTAGGCAGGATTTTCCAACACGAGATTCAGTTTGCAGTAGGCTGATGACACAAGCCCTCTACAGCCCCTCTTCTAGGGCACCCCCCAACTCCCTTAACTGAGTCCTGTTTCCACTGCAGCTCAGGAGGGAGAACCTTCCAGAAGCAGAGTCATGTGAGCTTCAACCACCCAGTAAACTGGAAGATAAACTTGGCCTCTGACACACATGCTTTTTCCTGAATTATGTATACATCAGAGTGTAGGAAATACCCTGTGATAGCCACAGAAGGCCAAAAATGGCATTGGGGGACAACCTCATCCTCTGGCTAAACTAGACAAAGAGTAGAAACAGCCTCTGCCTCCCACCATGTTGGCATGTGATGCCAGGAAAGGTTTGGGTCGGTGTGTCCCAAATGTTCCCGGTACTTCTGTGGGAGACGCAGCCTGGTGGGCCTTGCTCCACCACCAAGGAGCAGGCTTGCACGGGAGGACCCTAGCGAGTGCAGCTACTGCAGACGAGAACCCTCCTGCTCCCAGCAGGCCTGTCACCCTGAGTCCCCATCTGAAGGAGGAAGAGGATGGAGGAGGATGACACACATCATCTGAAGGGACCTGATGTGGAAGCAGAACAGTCATGTCATCTTGGTCACTCTTCAAAGGCTGTGATGAGTCAAGCCTTTTCCCAAACAACATTTTGCCCCAAACCTCAACATGTAAGCACAGAGAAACACAGAGAATCTCTCTTTGAAGTGAAGGGCAGAAGAGGGGCTGCTGTGGGCTGACCTGTGTCCTCCCAAAACCATAATCTAATGTCACTAAAATGGTCTATTCCCTCACTGGCATGATAGAAACTCATGGTATAGTGTCCCTGACTGCAGCTCTCAGAAGCAGAAGCAACATCTCTAATAAAACACATTTGTCATCATGCTTGAATTACAGACCTGCTAGCCCAAACCCCTTCTTAATAATTCAGCCCATTCTAACAAGAATCAAGGTCCTTTCCTGTGTCCGTATATCTAAACAGCTTTATGATCCTCATTTTCATTATAATGTGTTTCAAAGAATTTTCTCTAGAAGCAGGGGGTCAAATGCATACAGACACATGTGTACACGGGCACCCAAGTATTCACCATATGACACCCAAAAATGTCAGTTCAATTCTAAATTCTGTTTGGAAAAGTCATCACAATGGAAGTTAGCAACTGGCTGTGAGTGAAATGTATCTTCTTCATGGTGTTCGTTTTCTAAACCAGGAATCCACGATAGAATGAAAAGTGCTAGTGGTGAGGTGAGCCCGAGCTTGTGTGGGTTCAGCTCTGCCACCAACCCTCAGATCAGTCCTTGGAAATCAGCCAACCTTCCTGAATCTAAGTTTCTTCCTCCCAAACATCCCCTTAACTCACAATAGTGTTGTCAGGATAAAATAAATAACGTACATCAAAGCACTATGAAAGTGTAAGAACTATGCAGACATAAGCTGCTTGCAGGGATTGTGTGTGTACTCCTGGTATAAAGTACCCAGGTAAGAGATGTCTGTAACATTATAAGAAAGAAGCGAAGACCAGACTCCAATTTCTTGTGTCTCCCCCTTTCACTGCACAGATTATAAATGGCGTGAAGTTGGACAGCCAGCTTTCCTAATTAAATACCCTGTCTTGTAATTACTTTAATGACTGTCCCTCTAGAGGACCTTAAGCTTTTACCTTCAGAAACACTGGAGCAAATGCACACAGCTGCTGCAGACTGATGAATCTGAAGTTTCATTCCAAAATCTTCTCATTAAAATAACTCGCGAGCTGGTCAACACTGTGTCTGCGCCCTTCCTTCTCTAAGTGCTGATGGGAATGGAGATGGGAGTAGCATTTATTATATGCCTACTTGTGCCAGACACTACGCTGTGCATTCTGTACATGAGACCACACCGGTCTTGTGGTGGGGAAACTGAGGTTCAGGCAGCCTCCATTACCTGCCCAGCCCCCACCCATGTGAGTGACAGCCCAGTGTGCATTCCTTCAGACCCCGCTCTGACACTCAGGATGAGGAATAGGTAGCTACTTAATATAGCAAATATTTATACGGACTCAGAGCATTTGTGTGATGGGCTGAAGGTCTGTGTCACCCCAAAATCCACATGTTGAAATCTAACCCCAAGGGGATGGTGTTAGGATGCGGGGCCTCTGGGAGGTGAGGAGGTCATGAGGGTGGAGCCCCCATGATGGGATCAGTGTCCTTACAAAAGAGACCCCAGAGAGCTCCTCAGCTTTCACCAGGGGGTCCGCACCAGAATCCACCCTGCTGGACTTCTGGCATCTAGAACCATGAGAAGTAGGTGTCTGCTCATATCACCCATCCAGTCTGTGGCACTATTTTATAGCAGCCCAAATGGACTCAAACAATTTGTAACACTCAGTTTGCTTTTTTCCCTCCTAGGATTCTCACAGAGATGGGGCCAAGTATATAATCCTCAACTACATCCCAGATAGTCCCAAAGCTGAACATTTCTCCATTGTCCAAATAAGTAATCCATCCAGGAAATCCATTTTTAAAAGAAGTAAAAAAGTACTTTTTTTTCCTCAACTACCTAGTATAGGAGCTGTTGCAAAGGTCCTTTGAGGGGCCATCTCCAAACTTTGGCTAAAGGAAATGTGATAATTCATGTAGATGTGATGTGAGAACTGCCAGCCCCTTCCCACTGACCCATGCTCCCAAGGCAGGAAAGCACTTGGGGTTTCTCCCTGTTTCGGTCACTGGCTGACCAGAGCATGTGGACCTTTAGCCAGGTTGGAGGCTGCAGGACAAACCATGGGTCCCTCCAGTCACCTGCGTGGAAGAGACTGGATGACAGGCCAGGTGCCCTGCCCAGAGCCCACACGAAGAAGCCAGATTGGAGAGCGGGCACCCAGTCAATAACTAACCAACCAAGAGCATGGAAGAAAGGGGCTGCCTGCTTTTGTCTGGGTGGATTGCCTTTTTGAGGTTCCTGTCCCATTTATTGAGGTTAAACTGGGGGGGTACCCTTTTTACCAGGAAGGTGGCCTACTGAAAAAGTGTTCCTGGGTTAAAGTTATTCCACTAGAAATTTACTGTCCTTTTGAACTTTTAAAACTTTGATACCTATTTTTTTTTTAAAGTCTCCACATAAAACACAGTCACTGTAACGAAGGTGCACAGCTGCTCTTTGCAGGTTTGTGACAACTTATCTTGTTCAACTTGCTGCAGGATGTCAGCTGGCAATGAGCGGGCTACCTCCAAAAAGAAGCCACCAGAGAGTGTTCTGAAGTGGAAGAAATGAAACGGAGCAGTCATCTGCCACCTTAATCTCATAGATTCTGAGATAGGAGCACAGTGCTCTCGTCATCCGAACTGGGTATCCATCAAAGGGCATTTTACTTTTGCTTCTATTGATGGTGTCTCCTAATAAAATAATAATTTGCATTTTTATTGTGCCTTTCATCTCCTAGGGCTTTATATAGACGCTAAATTATTTAGCTTTCTCTTAATGCTGAGAGGTGCACATTTCTACATGCTACCCTGAGGCCTTGATAAGCTACCTGACCTCCCCAAGGGCACAGCTCAGAACACACCAGGAAGATCTGCTTAAACCTGCAGCCTGGTGTATGATGGTTACACTCATGGGACCACTTTTCTCACCCACACAGATGGTTCTCTTTAAACTGCCATCAGAATCACTCTGTTACTATGTGACATGGAGAATTATAGCCAAGGAACCCCCTTTGGACGATAGCATACTTTACATGGAATTTCTTTTCCCATTGTCTTTCTATTATTAGTGAAGGGGTCGCCTGCCCTGCTCAGCTGCTCCGTCTCTGGCTGCTCTCACAAAGGAGGGGAAAGCCCGTAGCATGTTCCAAGCGGACACCACCAGCATGACCGCTCATCTGTAGTCTCTGCCGCATAATTTTGTTTCATTATGAGAACAGCTCAGGATTGTGCACTCAAACTTTACAGTGTCTAGTTGGATAACGGAATATTCATGCCAGACATTTTTGTATTCGACCTCCCTGACCTCGGTCACCGACTTGGGGCGGGATTTGTGAGGCAAAGAGAGGACAAGGTTAGGATTCAAAGGTTACAAAGGCTGAAAAAGAAGACATTTCATGGGGTGAGGCCAAGATCACACAACTAAGGGCTGAGGCTCCTATTTACTAGCCAGCCTCCATCCCCCCGATATGTCAGCTCTGTCTGAACGAAAGGGTAAGAAGCAGATTTTCATTTGCTAACCTGACCTTTCCCCAACAGATATAATAGCATCTTTTCCAAAAATTGCTTTCACTTACGTTGTATTTCTGAAGAACTGACCTACACTCTTAGTGGATCTGCACCACATTTCAGTTTTTCACAATTTTTGTCGTGGGTGTGACTTTTTTGGTTGAGATGAGACAAGACATTACAATATCAGGGCCACTTTTTTGTCAGAGATGTAAGTGTGAACTAGGATGACCCAAAGGATGGCCACCCACCCCATCACCTCTCTCTGTGAGCAGTAGGGATCCCTGTGGGGGAGCCAGTGGCTGGCACACAATCTCAGGATCAATACACCTGGTGTCCCTGAGGGTACTACTCACCGAACTCTGAGTCCATGGGGACTATTGAAGGGAGTTGGGTTCCACTCAGGGTGTTCCTGGTGTTGTGGATAAAACAATTTCACTGCACTCATTGCAAAACTTTGAACACAGCAAACCAAAACTAAAGAGAGGGACAGACTCTGCAATGCAGCCCAGAGCTGCGGCCATCCTGCCTGCCTTCCCCTGCCCACTCCACCCCCATGAGCATGGGGCAGGCCTGGGCGTGGGGAGGGACATGGGATGGGGTCTGGGGTGGCACACAGCTTGGAGTGGTGGCCACAGGAAACGGCTTTGCTTGGGACAGAATTGCTCACGGTCACACGGCTTCGCCGGCTGGACAAAAATGCCTTCGAGATGATGTAATGAGATGGTTTTGAGTAAACTCTTTATGCTATGTGGGTGTGAACTTCTTAACATGACAAGAAAGAATTTCCTTGCAAAGGTGAGCTCTCCCCCCTCTGACACAACCTCAGAGTGCTTCCACATTTACTGTCTATGACGGTGGGGCCCCTGCCCAGCAGGAGGGCATTTGGGGCCCGGGACACCTCCTGAAATATAATTGTGGGGTGGGGGCTGGGTACAGTCTGGGGAAACCCCATCATCACCAGAAGGCTCCCTGTAAAACTTTCCACACCGTTCTCAGATATTTTCCCTTGTGGCGTTTCTGACTTCGCTTCATTATTTATAGATCTTGATGGTGAGTGCTATAAACAAGGGTACAGGCTGCCCATGTGCAGATGGGAGGGGTCTGCGCAGGGACCCCGTGTCAGACCTGGGTCAGGCCCGCCTGCCGTCAGAGCAGCACAGCCTCCCAGGTAGGCATTCCAGCCTCTAGCGCGGGGTCAGCCAGAACAGCGTCTCTCATGCTTCCTCCTCTCTCCCGATATCACTCTTTCACTTTTTCCCCCCCGTTTCTGTATCAGCGCGCTCCACAGAAGAGGGAAATGGTGGAAATAGGATGTGAGAGTTTTGGTAGCAGCATGGATGTCAGTCCTTATACAGGGTGAGCTGCAGAAGCGAAGGGAGGTGGAGCAGTTTGGGTTTTTTTTTTTTTTACAAATATCCGTCACAGGAACCTGAGGGGTATCTAGCCCACTGGTCTCCACCTCCCCCCTTTCTCCACACCCCCACACTACTGTAAGGCCCAGGAAGCTCCCACAGGGTCTGTGGCCCGTCCACACCAGAACCAGGTGATAGCACCAGTGGCCACCACTCAGGATGCTAGGCTTCCCACCAGATCTTTCCACCATGTCACAGCAGAGCAGCTGCACTGAGGACGATGCAGATTAATTGTTAATTTCTGAGGCCATGTCCCTGTGTAGCGGGCAAAGGTTAGTGAGTCTCAAATTATAGAAATGTCTTTTTGTTGTCTCCACCCCAGACCTGCTGAATCAGAAACTCTGCGGGTGGGGCCAGCAATCTGTGTTTCAACAAGGCCTCCAGGTGACTCTGTTGCACACTCAAATTTGAGAATGAAGGAATTAAAATTACTTTAAACTGAAAACATCTGAACAACCAACAGGCACAGAAAGAAACATTACCTAAATTTAAGCAGACACATCCCCAAAAGACAGCTGCCATTCACCCTTGCAAAGAGTCTCCTGCTGGGAAGAAACTGACCTGTAGCCTGCAAATGAGAAGTCAGCGGCCCATCAGCTTCAAAAAGTTCATTAGAAACTTCCGTACTTTCCCACTGAGGCCCTAAGCTCCCCCCCTTTTTTAAGTTAGTGTATCAACCTTTATGTCATTACTGAGTACTCACAAGTGTACAAATTCACATGGAAATCAACTTTTATGGCTCCTGTTAATCTATCTGTTGTCAGTTAATTCGCAGGCCCCCGTCACTGAAATTAAGATGGTAGAGGAAGTTTTCCTCCCCACAAAAACGAATGCTCTCGGACTTTGTCTGCTTATCTGGAATATGTTCCCTCTCAAGGCCCATTTTTACAAGTCAGCCAATGTTGAATATGGCATAAGAACGCACATTTCTGGGACAAGCCAGTACTGCACTGACAGCCTCACAATGAGAGGTAGAAATTACTCACACAGTCTTATTGGCAAGGGGACCGATTGAGAGAAGGCAGAGCCAAGGAGTTCAGGTAACTTTTGTGGGTTCTCCCTGCACTTCTAAGTACTGGACCTCCTGTAACAAAAGACAGATTAACAGAAGTCATGCATCCACATTGATTTAATATAAGTCTAATGTGGCACAGAAGCCTTCATAAGGAAATGAAGACCCGAAGAAGAAACAGGTAAACGTGTGTGTTTTTATACCTGTTGGTGCAGAGTGGAAAGTCCTGAGGGAAGTGATGGGACAGAGGGCCTGACCTAAGGGTAATAACCGGGGACCTTAGCAAGGCCTGTTTGTTGGGGTTCCTCTTGGGGTCCCTCTAGCTTCGGAGGAAAGGATGCTCCTTCCTCAAGGAGAGGGGTATACCCCTGACATGATGGTCTCATGACCTGCCCCAGGGGAGGTCGGAGAGTCCTTCCTGCACCTGGCACCTCTCAAATTCCTTCAGCTAGAAATATTTCATACACCAAGGTGCCATATTTTGGGGTGGCATGTCCTGAACCTGTCAGTATAAGTGGGACATCACAGTTCACACCCCGGAAAAAGGGCGAGTGAGTGAGAGCATGTGATGCACGGGTGGCCCTGGGATCTCAGTAGGGACTGTGGGGTCCAGCCGTAAGACAAAGCAGACTGGTTGTAGGACCTGCCTTCAGCTCACATCTGATTTTGTGAAAAAGGAACATGACACGCTCTCCGCATTTCTGTGACTAAGTAAGCAGTTATCATTGCGCCTGGCACGTGTCAGGCTCAGTAGTCACCGCCTCCCCGCTGACCCTGAAGCCAGTTCTCTGAGCCACATGGCTGCTCGTAGACACAGGGACACTGGGATCTTCCATCTTGTCCTGACTTTCCACTCAAACATGGAGTACGCTCAGGCAAACTGTTCACCGGCTTTCACCTGGGGATTCCCCTAGCTATAAAAGGGAAGTGTTGATGAAATTTGGGTAGAGGCTCGGGTGTCCCCCATTCCCTTAGGGGATTTGAGCCATCCATCGAGCAATTGATTAAGTGCCTGCTGTGCTGAGGCTCTGTGCTGAACACACGATGACACTGTCTCTGTTTTCATGGTGCTTAGGGTCTGGGGGAGAAAGGCAGTCGTCAAAACTCAGGAAAAGGGGATGTTTAATCAGAAACTGTGATAGACAGTGTCTCAGTCAGCTCAGGCTACTGCACAGAACACCACAGGCTAAAGCTTAAACAACAGATGTTTACTTTTCACAGTTCTGGGGCTGGAAGTCTGAGATCAGGGTGCCAGCATGGGGGGTTCTGGGGAGGTCTTCTGCTTGGGTTGCAGACCTCGCCCTCACTGTGTCCACACACACGGCCTCTTCTCTGTTCACAGAGAGAGAGGGAGCTCCCGGGTGGGTGCCTCCTCCTTAAAGACACTAACCCCATCATGGGGCCCCACCCTATGACCTTATTTAACTTTAATTATGAGCTTACTTCAGTTGCCTTGGGGATTAGGGTTTCAACATCTGGATTTGAGGGTACAGGGAGAACACAAACATTCAGCCCACAGCAGGTGGTGTGGGGCAAGCTCACTGTCAGTGTAGCTTATCAGGGGGTCACTGATTCAAACAACTCTACAGTGATGAAAGGAAAAGTTTAAGGACTTCAACAAACCATTCAGGCTAACCAGACTACTATTCATTTCCATCCATCTGTAATATTTTAGTTCAGGAAACTGATATAGATCAGATGTGTCTCCCCAATCATATCTTGACCCTGTACCCCCAGCATGGTGGTGTCAGGAAGTGGGGCCTAGGGAGATGATGAGGTCATGAGGGTGGAGCCCCCACGATGGGGTCAGTGCCCTTATAAATGAGGCCCAGAGAGCCCCCTCACCCCTCCCTCCATGTGAGGTCACAGGAGAAGATGCAGTCTGTGAACCAGGAAGTGGGTCTTCCCCAGACACTGGGCCTGCCGGGGCCTTGACCCTGGGTGTCCGGCCTTCGGGCTGTGAGGAATACATGTGTGCTATTCATAAGCCACCCAATCTATGCTACTTTTTTTAAATTAAGAAGCCCTAATTGCTTCAGTGTCATTTAGGTCTTTTCTCCTCTGAAGTGGGGGTCAAGTTAACAGCAGCAGGAACAATCACGGGTGACAGGGGTGGCACCAGTAATCCCAAATGGCACAGTTATTTGAATGCATCCTCCAGGAGGAAGAAATGCTTCATTTTATTGACAAAGCAACGCTGCATTGATACCGAGCCAGTGGGTGGGTGGCAGAGGCTGGGAATTCACGCAGAGGCTCCAAGCCTGCCTGTAATCGGGAATGTCGCCTGTCAGCGCCTGGCTTGGCCACGTAGGTTGAAATGTGCTGTGCAGAATTGTCTTTCCTGGTGTTTCCCCCAACATGGCGCTGTGATGCAGCCTGGTCCTGAGCCCAGGAAAGGAGACTGCCCTCAGGGATCAGAGGGCCTGTTTCTCATGCCTTTTCTGTCCAAGGGAAGATGGGAAATAGCTCAGCCATTGTAAGAAGGCAGGGACCCAAGAGGGCACTGCTGGATGCAACCCCATTTATCCCCTCCTGGCAACAGACTTGTCCTGGTGGCTAAGTCAGACAGCCCTCCAAGTGGGATCAGCTGGGAGAGGTGCCCCACATCTGTCAGAAAGATGCCCCTCCAATGCCTTATAGGTTTCCCAGTACACAGACTTCCTCTGAGGGAGCTGTACCTCTGACCTGGCTTCTTTCCATGAAATCCAGTTAAAGTGAATATAACACCCCCCACCTAGTGATGGCCGGGTTTTATGTCCAATGAAAAAAAGACATCATTGGGATGCAGCCTCCTTCTATGCCTAGCACATATTTTCAATCTTAGAGTATCCTCATGGTCCCAAAATAGCTGCTGGCACACCAAGAACTACGATGGCGATTCCAGGCAAAGAAGGTGGAAGAGCCAAGAACAGAAGGGTGCATAACAACCCCTTTAAACTCTATTTCCCAGAAGCCCCATCCAGTGATTTCTGTTAACATTTCTTCAGCAAAAAGAAAAAGAAAGAAGAAACAGGAGAAAGAGGAGGAGAGGAAGAAGAAGAGTGAACAGGACACACGAGGACACAGCAGAGTCACCTCTCCTGGATGTGTGAAGTCCACACGATGCTTTCTGCTGGACCTTTGTGCTCATCAAGCATCAACCTGAAGCCATATTCTTCCTACTCTGTACAAATATTAAGCTATATTAAAGTTTTTGGAACAGGGCCCAGGTGACTCCCATACCAGAGTTAAAGCCAGATTTGTTTATAAGTAGGGTGGTGGGTGGGGCAGGAGGTGCTATCCTTGAAGCAAGGAGTGCCCAAGGGGGATGGGTTTTGGCCTTTATTACAAAATAAAAATGTATCAGAAAGACTGGAATACAACAAGCATCTAGGACCACCCAGCAGGGCCTGCCCGTTTTCCCTGGAGCACCCGGGATGTTCCGAGACTCATGTAGACCTTCACACCGACAGCAGCTTCCTAAACCTCTTTCACCGCCTCATCCCAGAAAAACAGTAAAATACATCCTGCAGCCCCCGTTAGACAGAGAGGACCTTAGGGTTGTAACTTTTCCAATAAGGAAGGAAGATAGCTTCCCCGTCTTAGTTTAACCAAACTCTTTAATCTGCTGTCAAAGCCTCTTCAGAGGTCTGCATGCCGTGTCCTGGTGCCTTGTTGTGGTCAGACGGGTGGAGCCATTGTCACCAGCATTTGATCTGAAAAGCAGGTCGACTAAAACACACATGTATACACTTAAAGGATGTTAGAGGGAGTTGAGCTTAGGCCGTTGTGCAGGCTGGGTGAATGGTCCCGGTAAAACTGTCATTTCTGCATCTGGGATGCCCAAGTGAGAGTAAAAGGGGAAATGAAGACCAGGAGGGGCTTCCGAGGCTGAGCTGGAACCTCTGAGGACAGACTCGGTCCCGCCTCGGTCCTCACTGCCGCCAGCCTGTGGAAGAGGAGAAGCAGTGCCCTTCAGCACGGGGCTAAATACACAGCTGGCCCAGCATCCCAGAAGCTGGCGCAGAAGCCTCCTGGGGAGCTGCAGAGCTGTGGAGCCACTGGCCGCCCCTTCCCACCGGATGGGCTGGCAGCTGAGCTGCAGTGTCCGTGAGCTGCCCTGCCCAAATCGCCTGAGCACAGAAAGACCACGCTGCTCCTTCAGTGCCCATTTCTAAGAAATCTTGCCTGGAAGTGGGTCCTTCCCCAGTTGAGCCTGCAGAGAGGCCAGTTTCTGGTTGCAGTCTTGTGAGGCCCTGAGCCAGCGAAGCACACAGGAACTGTGAGATAGTAAGGGTGCAATGGTGGTAACCTGCCAGGTTGGGGGCACTTTGTCACACTGCAGGAGCTAACTAACGCACCAGCACTCTGGCCTCTTGGTTGGCCTTTGAACACCCCACATTTCCTTGACCGAGGCTGCGCCAGTCATGCTCAGTGCCTGTCCAGTCCCACCGGTTCTTCAGCACCCACGGTGGTGGCTGCGTTCTCTGTGATTCCTTCAGCCCATGATGAGTTTTCTGTCCCACAAGACACAGAATTTATAGTCTCAACCAGGACAGAGTCCCTTTTAACGTCCCCGCTGGCTTTGGAATGCCACAGGCCAAAACAGAGGCTGGGGTCAGTGCCACGTAAGTCAGTTGTCAACACAGGCGGGGTTTGCATGTCTTTAGAAGCAAAACTGGAAAAGATTTGAGGTTGGAAATTGAGTCAACGTTAGTTGGCCAAATAGGATAAGCCTGAGCCTAAGAATCAAGAGAGAAGTGTGAGCAACAGAAATCATACAGAAGGGGCCGATATAGAGAGAGGTGCCCTAGGTGAGGGCAGCTGTTGGAGGTAACGTGTGCTTTGATGGAAGTTTTTCTTGCAGGAACTTGAGAGTACAGTGAAGGTGATCTCTGTTGATCTGAAAGCAATGCTCTAGGTCAGGGGTTGCTACACTGTGATAGTGTGTGTGTGTGTGTGTGTGTGTGTGTGTGTGTGTGTGTGTGTGTGTGTCTTGAAGTTGGCCATGGCTCCTCGGGGAGCGGTAAGTTGGCAGAATGCAATGCTTCACATCCATGCAACAAATATCCATTGGGCTAGTATATGAAAATGGAATCCTTGCTAATCCTTTCCCTTCTTTGCAATCTTTAAAAACAAAAAGAATCTTTCTATCCACAATGAACCATTCATTTACAGGGTCAATCCAATTCCTACAGATAAACAGCAAAATTTAAATGGGCTAACTTTTTTTTAATCAGATTATTTCTGTGATGATTTAGGTTTGCTTTATACTTAATTTAACAGGTGACAGCAACAAATTCAAGTAGCAGTGGAAACATATTATAAACCTTCTAACAAAAATGATACTGTTTTCATTTGGTTAATACAAAAACTGGATTTCAATGAAGCCTGCAAATTCATTCATCAGAACAAATACATTTGTACACGTACATTACATTTAGTATTCATAAGTACATAAAAGCTTACGGAACAAGGTACTTTATGGCCAGACATCAGGCACTGTTCTACTAGACAAAGGTGTAGGAATCCCAGGCTTAGTGAGTTATATAAAGCTACATATGAGGTCTGACAATTAAGTTCACAAACTTGTTGCAATGATGTTGCTAAACTTTTTTGAAATCAGGGGGATTTTTCATTATGAATTTGTACCACTTGGACAGTTAACCAAATTTACTATTTGGAAGTGCTGAAAAGGCTGCATGAAAAAGTTAGACGACCTGAACTTTTCACCAATTCATGGCTCTTGCATCATGACAATGCACCAGCTCACAGGGCACTGTCTGTGAGGGAGTTTTTAGCCAGTAAACAAATAACTGTATTGGAACACCCTTCCTATTCATCTGATCTGGCCCCCAGTGACTTCTTTCTTTACCCAAAGCTAAAGGAAATATTGAAAGGAAGACATTTTGATGACATTCAAGACATCGAGGGTAATACGATGACAGCTCTGATGGCCATTCCAAAGAGTTCCAAAATTGCTTTGAAGGGTGGATTAGGCGCTGGCATCAGTGCATAGCTTCCCAAGGGGAGTATTTTGAAGGTGACCATAGTGATATTCAGCAATGAGATATGGAGCACTTTCTCTAGGATGAGTTCGTGAACTTAATTGTCATGCCTCATATACAGAGGGTTTTAACTGAGTCTAACAAACAGACTTGAGTTCTACAAAAGCAAGTATTTGGGCTGTCACTTGTTATGCTGTGGTCTTTATATGGTCAAGCAACTGGTTCAATTATTACTGCTTTTGCATTAGTTATAGCCTAACAACAGAGGATGATGTTATTGCAACTGTCAGCCCCAGCTCACTGTGTCCCTCCAAGAACTGAGATCCAGCTGTCTGAGAGGAATGCAAACCATTTCTATAGGCTGCACAAAATGAGAAGAGAAAACGCCATTTAGTAACAACAGAGTTCAGTTCTGGCTGAGCAATGAGATGGTGAGCAGATGGAGTCTCTGAGGGACTAGGGTAGTTTGAGGGCGACGGCCACATGGGCAGGAGCCACTGCCTGGGAGATACTAAGGAAATGCACAGATAGGGGACAAACCTGGGAGCTTTGCTCACATACCCAGCAACTTCCAGAACCCAGCCTGTCACCACTTACCTCACTGGTTCACACTCCCATCCCTAGAACTAACATTGTGTCCCATGCCTGTGGGAGCTCATCGTGGAACATCCATTAGGGTGATGCCTGGCTGAGCTGTGAGCTATACTAGGCTCATATGCCCCCTGTGTGGATGCCCTTTCTCGTACAGTGCCCAGAAGACCCAAAGTTCAATGCCACGGTACCTGCCCAGTGGGCATGTGGTGTTTCTGAAGCCAGCGAGCATAAGACCCCAGCCTGGGCCATTAGGAAGTTGGAGCTCCCTCCCACCTCACCCCACCCCTGAGTAGCAGGAAGCATTTGTTAATTATTGGAGTGGAGACAGGTTGGCGTCCAGCCTGCCTCAGGAGTGTTGCCCAGGGATTGTCTCTTGTACCACAGGCTGAAACGAAGCAGTGCTATTATGTGATATAGAAGCCTGGGTTCCTCAGCCACAGAATCCTTAAAGTTCTCCCTCCCCACCTTCCGTGTGGACCAACACTCCAGAGGATGGAGCACACGTCTGCCAGCGATGTTGTTCCCTAGGTCAGCCATGTGAGTGCACATCATGCATGTGCTTCATAACACCTCCCCCGCCCCCCCCCAGGTGATTTGCTGTTCCCGCTGCCTTTGGGAACCTTGGCTTTGTTGCAAACCTCAGTATAAGGAGCTCAGATCAGGGGTATGCAGATAAGGTCGGTTTAGGTCATTAAACCACTATCCTGTGACAACTAAATGTCAGGCGCCATGCTCAATATCACAGACGTGTGCACAGAAACACTGATACCTTCCATCCATTTCAAATGGGAGGAGCCTTCCTTGTCTCAAAATATATACATCATGTATATGTAGCCCGATTTCCGTCTAAGCGTTAACTGGCACGTGGAGGTCCAGTTGAGTGTGCCCCTCGTCCCCCCACTCACCCCACTCACCCCAGACTCTGCTTTCACATAAATGTTCCCGACCAGAGATGGAGGAGGACCTGGTGCAGAGAGCCAGCCCAGTGCCACACCATTTGTTGTTGTTCAATTGCTTAAAGCAAATGTCTGTGAAATACTACTATTGCCAATATTTGTACTAAAAATTTTATCTCCCGCTTCAACTATTCCTTCATGCATTCATTCAACAAACACCAAGGGGCTGCTGTGCTCTGGGCACTGGCCTGAGGTGTGGAGAAGTTCAGAGGTGTTTGGAAACATGGCCCAGGTCCATCAGTTGTCCTGGAAGAGCAGGGCTCAAACTTCTGCCAGTCTGATGCCAACATTTGCCCTTAGTCCCCATTCTGCCAGAGCAAGGACTCCATCACATCTCAGCCAAACAAGTGTAACCACGATTACCAGACAGACATAATTTTATTTACTTGCTGTTTTAAAAAACACCTTATTATAGAACACTTTGAAGATGCATATATGAGGGGGGAAATACAGTAAATTTCCATGCATTCATAACCTGTGTGACAGTTTTCAATGTTTTCTGTTCCTGTCCCATCAATCTCTACATTTCGACTATAAAACTTGAAAGTCAATCTCAACATATCATTTCATCCATAATGTTTTATTAGGTACCAGAACCATTTTTATGCATAACCACAATTCCCTTATCACTCCCAATAAAATTGGCCATAATTCTTAATAAGATCTGATACCCAGTTCATGTTCAGTTTTCACTGATTGTCTCAAAATAAATGCTTTTTTACCATCAGTTTGTTTACATCATGATTGAAAGAAGAACCCCGTGTTGCATCTCGTTGGTAGATTTCCTTCATCTCTTTCAGTCTGTAACAGTTCCCATTCCTCTCACCACCTCTTTTTCATGGCATTTATTTGCTGGGTCATTGAAGAAACTAGCTTGTTTGTCCTGTAGGAGTTCCCACAGTCTGTGGCTCTGTAACCGAGTGTGGGTCACAGACAGGCTTCTCCATGGTGAGAGCTCTGTTTGGCATTTCTACACGTAACTACATTGCATAGGATGCATTCAGTCTGCATATTAGCAGAAAGCGTGCTGCGATTACCATATGAAAGGTAAGCTCTGTTTCTTACTGCACTTTCACGTGGGCACTAGGGAAATAAACAGCATCCTTTCTGTCTTAACCTTGAAATATATATAAATAAAGTCATTTCAAATTCCAGCTTCCACTGAATCACTGGAGGGCGGGATGGGGAATAGGGCTGCAGAGCGATGGGGCCTCCTTAGAACCAGCTGTGTACCCTCTTTTACTTATGCCGCCTTTCTGCCTGAAGGCCCACTATGCTCTTACCTTTCAAATGTCCATTTTCAGAGCTGAATTCACTCCAGCTCATGCCCCCGCTTCTAACCAACTTCCTGACACTTTCATTGAAATGTGAACCAAAATGACTCCACCAAACTCAAGACTAATCTCCAGGAACCCGGTGTCACTCTAAAATTCCCCCTGCTTATCCGTGGCACCATCTACAAAAGGCTGAAAACCTTCAAATCGCGTTTCCTTTCCACACTCAGTCGCTCACCATTGCTCTAAGAGCCCTTCCTTTGCACATATTGGAAGCACGTGGCCCAGGAACAGAGCAAAGGTTGACACAGACAGAGGTGGTGAGCTGTCTTACCTGCATGCGTGCGAGAAGCCCTTGACTCTGGGAGAACCTGGACGTGGGGAGAACCCCCAAGTCCCAGGCTGCTCATTGACAAGTATCAGAGCCTGAGCATCCAACCGGGGGCCACCTTTCAAAATACTCATTGACCCACATAATTCAAGAGACTTAGCCCCAAAGAACTTTGAACTATTTGCAAAAACTAAACTCAATTTCCAAGACAAAGACTTTCTATCACTGAGAGGGATCAGAGGAATGTACTCAGAGTCATAAAAGCAGTTTAAAACAATAGCTCCAACATACCCTGACTAATTCTTTGAAATAAGTGTACCACTGGCTCCCCAGTTAGACAATTATAAATAGTTTATATTCTTCCTTAGCATTTTGTGAGTCAGGAATAGGTGCATTTATAGCTGCTGTAGAAAGTCAGTGTTTCTCCACATCAAAATATCATGTGAGTGATATTATTGACTGTCCTCGAGATAAAAAATATTGCTCAGGAAACCACTAGTATTCAAAGGCAACCTGACTATTGTCCTATTTTCTGAATTATGATATTACCCACAATGCAGCCCAAGCCTTGAGTCAGCAAATCAAGATCCCTGCAACAAGTTGGAGCCTTGAGTCTGTTCGCCTGACATGCCCCGAGTTCCACAGCAGAAACGCTTCTTCATGAGGGGGTGACCCTGACGCTTCCGGGTTTGGGGGAACGTCTCTGACAGTGCTGCATTTTGTCTTCACTTGTGTCCCAGCAGAGCTTCAGGCCTTTCCCTCTGAGGGTTAGAGTTACCAAGCTCACCAACAAGACTGCATAACTTCTAAAAAGAAAGACTCGTTTAGCATAATCTTTTTTAAGCTTAAAATTGGCACCCTAGTTAGTGCTTTATTTAAACAAGGATATCAAGGTTCTGAGGACAAGAGTCAGAGAATGGCAATGCCTAGAATATTCTCTAAAAAAACACTTTCTCAAAGAAAACACTGGTTCTGTTTGGCTCCCACAATCATAACCCAATCTGCTAGGCAAATATAATTTGAAGGTTTAAGATTTTTTCTTTGCCTAAGAAAACTCAAACTGAAAAAGAACATTTTAGAGCAAAATGATTAAATCTGGAAAGCAGAGCCTCCCACCCACAAAGCTGCTGTTACCGAAATCTTAATAATTATAACAAATTGTTAAGGCACTACTTCTTGAGCCTTATCCTCAAATTCCTTTTTTTAAACAATTGGTCAAGTTGATCTCTTTTCTCATAAAATGTTTCTATTGTACAAAAACAAGTATGGTTCATGGCCGGTTGGAAACCATAATGGAAGACCTAGGCTTCTGCTTTGTTAGAAATGAGGTTTGGACATTACAGAGGAGAACCTTCTGGGGAAAACTGAGAAGGTGCAGAGGGGTGCCTGGGGGCAGCGTGGGGGTCCTCTTTGCTTGAAGCAGCCCGAGCAGTGCCGCTGGCTCTTTCTCTTGGCTGTGCTGGGACTTGATGCCCAGATGCCAGTGCAATCTTGCTGCCTAGCTCTTGTCCCGGAGGCGGCTTCTGGCGACAAGCAGATGGTTTGGACTTACCGTCTTCCGTGTTTGCCTCCCTAGAGATCTGACCCCAGGGGCTGCTTCCTGGGCATCAGACTGGCCCACACAACCCTGTCTTCTGCTGGACAGTCCCTCCAGTCGCTGTGGGAACCCATTCATGTAGCGCTTGCTGTGTCCTGAATGGGCCACTCCTAGAGTTGTCCCGTGGGCCCCACCAAACATGGAGGGTTTCTTTCACTCATAGAAAGTGCACAAGAAAAGGATGTCCTCTCCTTCAGCCTCTGGAAGTTCTGGTGTCAGGATGTGATGCCTGAAAGGGCTACAGACATGATGTGAGGATGTCTTGAGGCCTTCCAGAGAGGACCCGCTATAGATGTCAATATGCAGCAGCCACAGGTGGAGCAGACTGGTCCTGCGTGGGGCCGTGGGCCCTGGCTCAGCCCCCCTGGGGCTGCCTCCGACTCATCTGCCCAGAGGCAGTGCCCACCCTGTACTACTGGAGCCAGTTCTGTTACTGGCAGAGCCTTCCGCATTTGTGTTTTGGAGTCGCTCAGCATGGCAGGCCCTCCCCATAAAGGGACATTCCAGGACAGACAGGTTGGGGACACCCTGCCCAGAGGTTCCTGCTGCCTCTTTCACTCACCCTGGAGAGGACTTGGGGGTGAAAGCCGAAACCTTGCCTCTGCTTTGTTTGGAAGACATGTTGCTAGCTGACCTCTTCAAGGAGGCAATTATCTTGTTTTCTTTGAAGCCTAAAACAAAGGCCTTGAAGGAATTTGTGCTGGTTCTCACTCTCCCGCCTGTGTGTGCACGGTGCCTAACTTGGTGGCATGAAAGCCTCCTGCCGTAGGGACAATGGCGTGATCATCGACCCATCCCCACCTAGGACAACCTGGGCCATAGTGGGGATTACGGGAAAGCCCCAGCTGCTGGTGGCTGGTCTGGTGTCGAGGGTCAGGCCTGGTGCCACCAGGGGCTGTGACAGGGTCAGACACAGTTGAGGGACAAGAATGCTGTTTTTGCATCATTGGAGGGAGATCTCCACAGGCTTGTCCACTTACTATCTTTAAATCTCTCAACAAAATACACCTAAAACTACAAAATCATTTCTTTTTTTGGCCCATGAGTTTAATGTCAAGCTCCCCTATCCCAGGAAGATTAACCCCTGAAATTATCCCAGGAACATGGGGATTCTGTCACCATCACCTCCTATTCTCTGTTCCCCCAAATGCAACAATTATTTACCAAAACTGACACATCTCAGCAAGCTCCACTGACTTAAGGAGCAGAAGCCAAAGTCCTTGCTGCACAGATGGGTCCTGGGTCACGGGAAATGACACCCCCACGCACTGGGACCAGGGAGCCCAGCTCCTTTCCTGGGGGCTGTGGGAGCTCCTTCTGCCTGCGTCTATCCGTTGTGGTTTCACAGGCCAAGAGAGTGAGGAGAACACGGCTGAGAAACTGTGCATCCCCCTGGAGAAGGGCACTGGCTTGAGGAGACTTCACACCCCCAGCTCCGCCTGCCCTGTGCAAAGGTCCCCTGACACACTGTTGTCAAGTCCCTTGTTGTCCAGTCAGATGCTCGGCTTGACAGAGAGCAAGTCGAATGTTAGCAGCAACCAAAGCATCTGTCCCCATCACTTTTGTTGACCTCCTTAGGGGAAATAGGTTTCCTCGAGAGCAATTTGTTTTTAAGTCCTGAGACTCGGATTGCCCCTATCCTGTCAGGGCATAACTGAGTGACTGCCTGCATGTCCGTACGTGCCAGGTCTACAGGGCATATTGGCATTTGTTACCACAAATCCCAGCATGTCAGACGTTTGCTTTTATCCGTTGGAAGACGTTGCTGTTCCATTGAATAATGACTGGCATCTTTGGGAAAAGTGGGCCAGGCTTATTTCTATGAAATGTTATCTATAGTAGGAAATGCTGGTCTCGCAAACAGTTCCTTTCTAAGCTAGTCCAGACAGGATATGATCAACAAACTGAATAATTTTGTCTTTGACGCAGTCATCCGTCTGCTCCCGGGAAATAGCATTCCATTTTTTTTGGTGTAATGGCTTCCAATTTACATGAAATGAGCCTTTTGTATTTATGAAAAATGTGTATCATTTTGGCTGTTGGCCGAGATAACTTCACCACGTTTGGAACTCAGGTATTTTTAGAGTACATGTAAAGCAGCAGTTTGTAATTAATAGGCTTTCGATTGGTCCAGACTCATCTAATCACAGGCTGCGTAATAAATCCTAAGATGTTTTGCGATTAGGAAAACCCATGCGGAATAACAAAGTACTGTGATCTTGGTAACCTTAACGTGTGGACTAAAGCATCACAGAATAATTGCTGGGGACAGGCATACGTGTGCAGAGCAGTCTCCATTCATCACAGGCAATGAGCCTCTTGTTTGGGGGGACGTGGCCATGCTGGCTGAAGGTCACTGATGAAATGCTTAATTAATATCCCCAAAATGCTAGTTTGCCCTCCCGGGATTTTTTCATATCATCTTTCTGTTGCAAATGCCAGCAGAGCCTCCCCTCTCCCTCTCTCCACAGGTACTGATTAAAAGCTGCTTTATTTCAGCAGTGCCAACCAGCATCACGGCACTTAAGGGGTTTTCAACATTCCCATTACAAATCCCTCATAAATGACCAGCTGGAAAGCAACATTGAGCCAGCTGGAGACAGTGCTGGCAGAAGATTTCTACCTGGGGGCAGATACTCTTTTTATGACAAGATGTCCCCGTCTATCCTTAAACTATCGAGAATACACTTATTTACATTTGCCATCTATTTCTTAGAAAAAATACAGAAGTAAATTGTTACTATTTTTATTTTGACTTATATTGCTCCTATAAAAAATAAGACACTGGAAACAATTTTTATCTTGGATGACTGCTTACTTATTAGGTTTTCTTTTCCTAATGTCCAGTATCTATGGAAAGTTAAAAGGCTATAAACTTAGCATCATTATTTGGTTGAATGGTGCCTTTAGAATATTTATTTTATCACTGGACCCCCAAGAAGAGGGCTATAGTCAATAATATTGTAATAAGTTTGCATGGTGACAGATGATTACTAGGATTAGTGGGGTGACCACATAGTAAGGCATATAAATGTCAAATCACTATATTGTACACCTGAAACTAGTGTAATATTGCATACCAACTTTACTTAAATAAAATGTGCTTTTTTAAAAATATTTACTTTAGAGCTGGAAGGGGACTTCAGGTCATTAACACAGTAGTCATTTTCGAGATGAGAGACATGAGGAGGAGATAAGTAAATGAAGGTGTTTAGGACCTGCCACCCCAAAACGTGCTGTTTCGGCATATGGCTATTTTGAGCTGGAGGGACCTGAAGGGTAGGGACCCAGGGAGAGGTTTCCTCTGAATCACTCATCTGCTGAAACACAGGCCTTCCAAACTGGTTGTAATAGGTGCCATCCCAGGAGGTTCCCCAACCAGGAAGACTAACTGTTGTCACAGGAGAGGAGACCAGAAGTTGGCACCACATCCAGACAGACTGTTGCAAACTGTCATCATAGCATCTGATCTTCTAAGGGCCCAGTTATCTTTCCTACAATCATTAACTCTCCCCCAGAGGCCTGCACCCCTCCCCTGTTAAGACAATACATAAGCTCTAAAATCCCACTGCACCTTGAGGTGTTGTTCACTTGTCTTCCTGTGACACCCTCAAGGGCATACTGTTTAAAATGAATATATTTGTATAGCATGCCTCCCGTTAATCTGCCTATTGTCACTTTGCTTTATAGACCTGTAAGAGCGGGGAGTGAATTCTTTGCTCCTCTACCTGCAAGGTCCTGGGCACCCTAACTCCAGAGCTGAGATTCAAATGCAAATGTGCGAATAAGGCCAAAACTTCAAATTACTTGCGTAGATTCTAAGTTGCCCCAGCCTGCAGCACGCCTGGAACTTTTCTCAAAGGCACCCCTTAGTTATGGAGCAAGGTGGTAAAGAAGCCAGTCATATCAACCGGGTACTCTGTTCATCAAGAATTACTACACCAGGTGCCACCCTTAGGCTGTCACTTTCCCATTAGTGAGAATGAGACCAAGCGCTCTCACGCCAAACAACAGCCTGCAGTGCTGATTCCATGTGGGAGCGAGGGGTGCATGTAAGGGCAAGGGCATTGCACAGTGCACTCCGCCCATCTCGTGTGTGGCCCCAGAGCCTCAGCGTGTCACTCCACGGCGATCTCCATCGCCTTTGCTGTTCCCTGTTACTATTCTTATGTGGCAGCTTATTATTTAGTGTATTAATATTTGCAAAGTTCTGCTTGTTTCCGAAAACAAATCTAGGAGAACGATTTGACTGTCATTTCCAACCTCTGGATATGATTCGTTATGTCAGATGCATTTCCTGTACTTCATGCATAATTCAGCAACATGGAAATACTTCTTTATGCAAATAACAACGATGTCACAAACACATGTGGCTAATGCTGAGCTTTTGAAAACAGTTTCACATCTCTTCTCTTATTTCTGAGAAAAGTATTTTCATCCCAAATGGACTAATAATGAACTACAAGAGAGAGACCTGGAGATGACAGATATTTGGTGGCAGAACTGGAAATGAAACTCTCACCTATTGTCCCTTGTCCTTCAATAACATGGTCTCAGTTTATTTTTCCAGCTGAGCCCAGAGACCCGCTAAATGCAGCCATCTGGAAACTCATATGTAGAAGACTTCTATTGTCCCTAGATTAAGAACTTTGGTAAATTTGGTAGTTTCAAACTTTACATATTCTGAATTTGCCACTCGGATGTGAAATCGTGTCTATACTAATGTACTAGAGAACTACATGAAACAGCTTGATTGCCTGTGTAATTTTCCATAGCTCATTTAGTAAGCAGATATTGAGAACCTGCTCCCCACTGTGCCAGCAGGCGGAGGATGCAAAAATGACCTAAACACAGTCTCTAATTGCTAGACATTTGCCATCAGGGTGGACGGGGTGAGTCTGGGGAAGGAGGAGTCTCAGGTCACCATCAAGTCAAAAATCCACATTCCTGTCAGTGAAGGTGCTTACAAACTGCATTATTCACGTAAGTGAGTAAAAACATGTTTTGTTCTTTTTTCACAGGTTAAGAAATTCAAAGTCGAAGAATACTGCGAATGTGATGTAAGAGGGTAATGCTATCATTTGTTTCTGCTCTGGGGTCCGTCCTCCAGTGTGTCATTTACATGACTCCATTTAATAGTAATTGGTCTTAGAAAGAGAATGTTCCCCTCTAGAATCTGCACAGGAGAATCCCTGAGGGAATAATATTTCTCCCAGCCCAGTCATTGCCCTATCAGGACCCAGCACATTACTCTGCCCAGTAATTAAGGAAGTACAACAGGCAAATTCAGGTTTCCAGACTCTGGGCTTCATGATTACAGATGTTCTTCCCAGCATAGTGTGATCAGCAGTTCCTTGGGTCATGAATGTTTAATTTTTAATCTGTTTTTTTGTTTAATCGGTTTTGTGAAATGAGGACTGCTGTTATACCAAAATAATTTTTCCTAATGCATTTCATGTGCGGGGAGTTTGTGATAATAAAAGCTTTCGTGGAATAAAATAAGGTGTGTGCCCTTAAGAAAATGAACATTGTTTCAGCTCCAAACACAGGTGTGTGTTCTTTGCACAGGATGTGGACTGTGTAGGTCCCATTGACAATACTGTTTGCGAGTGGCAGTCTGTTTGCAGACTGAACACGACCCTGGGAAGTCACATGATGTGCAGGTGTATTATTGAGAGTACACAGAGTTACATCATCTATTTGCACTGGAAATGTCCTTTGAAATGATTCAGAGACTCCAAACAATAGTCATTCAGGCTATATTTATCTTTTATGACTCAAACAGCTGCCCCACTTTTCAGGAGACCTTGTGATATGGACAGTGCCAGTGAAAGGTAGATTGTAGTTTTAATACTACAAGCGGGCTGATGAAATCACCAGTGACATCACAAGTTTACACATTTATCACTGTAAACCTTAATTTTAATTGCCTTGAAAACAAAATAATTATTGCGATCTACTCTGGGGGTGAAACTTTGAGGTGAATGCTTCTCTGGGCATTTGTTTTAATATATGACATAGCATAGGGTCTGACCTTTTACGATTCCTAGATCTCCCATTTAACTTGACATAGCCAAAACCTTTCCTCAGCCTCTCCTTTTGGTAGGGACTGTCCAATGTACAACAGATGGGGCAGGTTAATTATTACATTTTGGCAAAGCAGGTTAATTGAAAGTGAAAAGAGACAGCGAGCTCTTTGGTCAAAGACAGTTGTACCCAAGCAGTGAATGAGCACTAACTGTGACCAAGAGGGAGAGGTCCGTGCGCCCAGCAAGCCTCTCACACACACCTCAGCACGCGCCAGCCCACGTCAGAGCCTCCCCGCACCCTCCCTCCGCGGCCATTGCTCCCGATTGGGTCCCCGGCCTATTCCCAGAACTGGCTGTGGACTAACCTGAATAGTCTTGCTTCAAACCAACAAAACTCCACTCTCCCCAATTTTCCTAAAACCAGAACATCATGCTTTGTAATTCCATGACCACAGTGGCTTTTCCACCCTACTTTATCATGGCCACATGGACTCTGCCTTGTCTGTCATGCTAACCTAGGCAAGGACCCCTTGGCCTGGCCCCGGGCACTCTCGCAAAGTCTCGTGTGCCTCCAGCAGATGAAAGATGTGCCTCCCGCCCCACCCCCGCCCGCTCAGCAGTTCAGCGTGGAGTCTGTCCCTTTAAACTGGCCAGTTGGTAGAAATTTTAAAGACATTGTACATAATAATACGTGGCAGTTACGTCATGGCACTTCGTTAACTTATAGTTTACCAACACTGCTGACAACGCTGGGAGGTAGGACTGACACTGGGGAGGTCTGTATTTGAATTTTACCTTGTCATTAGTTGGCCGAGTCAGCCGAATTTGCTGAGTCTCTTCCTGTGTCTGTCTCCATGGTAACAATGTAAGAATGCCAGGAAGAGAGGTGGGGCTCAGGGAACACATAAGCTGGTGTGCAGTCTACAACTTCATGTAAGAAAAGTGAGAGATTTCACCACTGGCTTAAAAAGGTCAGAAAGCTGGTTGCTGTGGGACTTGGGCTGGAGCTGTGGTTCTCCAGCGTTAGTGCTGGGACCCCAGGGGATCCCCAAGACACGTTCAGAAAGCTTGTCAGGTCGAAACTACTTTCATAATTATTCCGAGACATTTTATCTTTTCACTCGCCTTCTCTCATGAATGGAGAGTGGAGTATTCCAGCGGCCACGTGCTTGTGCTGTCACCACAGAATGAATGCCAAAACAGATACAAAAATACAGCTGCCCTGGGTTAAGCCAGACATGAAAGAGGATTATACAAACATAAAATAATGTCACCTTTCTCACTCATGTTTTATGGCAAACGTAGTTATTGTTCATGAAAACACTCATATTAACATGGAATGGGTTCATTATTTTGATTTCTAAATAAGGTAATAAA
>NW_017731976.1:796488-843587 GCF_001890085.2 Hipposideros armiger | reverse complement strand
AGCAGGTGCTGCTCAGGCAGTTTTTCCATGACTGGACTGCAAAGGTCTTCTGCTTTTCGTCCAGCGATTTTCCCCACAATTGGTAAAAATGGAGGGTCTCTTCTGGCCAATCCATTGTAAATGCAGCTGCTGCCCCAGAGCTGCTGTCAGAGCGGGGGGCCCACGGGGGTCGGTGCACGCTGTGACTGTCTGCTGAGTCTCCAAGTCCTACAGGCATTCTCAAGGGCCCAGCCGCAGCCATGTGCATCTGGCCACTTGGTGAGCTCTTGGGTAGGCAGAGGGGTAAGGCCAAGTCAGCAGTGATGGGTTGGTTTCAGGTCTGGGGAGCCCCGATATCCTAGCCATTTGAGAATGAGATGGACATGTGAGGGCATGGTGGCATTTTCGTTTGGAGGTAGTCCCTTCTGCTCTCATTCACTTTGTTGACTCTGCAGTATTCTTATTGTTGTTCCTCATGGGGTGATGTTCATTATAAAGCATGAGTTTGTCCCCATTTACTTTGGTCTATTCCTCAGTGACCTCAAGTCATTAATAAATACAGACACGGTGCCACCTCAAAACTCATGAACACTTTACGGCAGGGTTGGGCAAGGTCTCACCCACCAGGTGGATCAGCATGAAAGAAGATGAGGTACCCAAAGGGCATCAGATAACCTCTCAGGTGGTGCTGAGGAGGTGCAGAAAACGAGGCTTATTGTTGACAGGAAAAAAGGGCGTGAAGGTTGGAGGACAGACACCAGACTCCCACTGTTCCCACGTACCAGCTGTGTCATAACCACGATGTTTGCAGCGTGTTCTGTGCCAGCTGCTGGTCCCGAGTTGGATTACAAGCACAAGAGCAGGAGCTGGTGTCAGTGTCTGCAGTACACACAGGAGACTGTGATTGTGAGGACACTGGTCCGCCTCTCCACAGGCAGGTACAAAATATGTGGAGGGAGGAAACTGTCACTTAGGCACACTGTGTCCCTTTGGTGGGAAAATATTTTGTTCCTTGTGGAAGAAATTTCTCTCCTGAGATATCAGTGCATTGCTCCCCGGTAGATGCCTTGTAAATATCCTGTTTGTGTGCTTCTAGGAAGGCTTGTTTTAAGCAAGCCTCATGTGTGGAAAAGTGATGCCTTGGAGATTGTTTTGTCTCGTTGGCCTGAGTTTGGTGGGGCAATGGTGCATCCATGAGCCCCTGGAACAAGCACAGTCGTATATGCTTTTCTTCATCGTGAATATGCTTTGGGTGTCACAATGCAACACAGGGGTTCTCAACACTAATTTTAGCGCACGCCCCTCTCCACAAACCTGTGGTGGGAACATTTCTGTGTGATGAGTAAACTCAGTGCTCACTCTTTTTAATTTTTAGTAACTTTTCAATGTGAAGCTTTTGGAAAGTAGTTTGGAAGAATAAAGAAAAAACCTGATTTAACGAATTGCCTTTGTAGTAATTCATATTCATGAAATTTCAGATAGCAAGAGGGACTGTGAGCTTGGGAGGTGTCCACATATTAAATTCCCAACCCAAAAGAAGGAACTGTCTCTGAGCTAAGAAAAGATAAAGCATCGGGCAGGAAGTAGAAAACACTAAACCAGTGAGAACCTCGACAAGTCCATATAAGAAGCAAGTGTTTAGGGGTAGGACTATAATTGAAGTATGAATTTTGGAAACGCATTTGGGGGAAAAAAACCACTAATAGCAGCACCACTGTTTTCTAGGCGAGATTCTCACCAAAACAGCCTGCATTCCCTGCCCTCCCACCTGCCCCCCTCCAATGAATGGGGTGCTCATGTAAGACCACAGTCCTTAAAAAGGTGTGTTTGTTGTTAGCTCATATTCTCATTGAAAAGACGTAAAGATACATAGATGTTTTAAAGAAAAATGTTTCAGTAGAAAAGTTGAGTATGGTAAGGCCGACGAATCAGGAGACAACTGCCGATGAAAAGACAGCTTGTTACTCAGGTTGTGAGGGCACACCATGCCATGCAAGGCCACACGAGGAAGCACCAGGGTCCCAGGAGTCAGAGGGAGAGGAATGTGGTCAGGAGTCCTGACGGTGGTCTCTGCAGGAAGGACGGGTGAGGCAGGGTCAACTGGCTTAGGACGGGCTGGTTTGATCATTTCCACAGGGGCCGCACCTAGTTGGTACCACCCCTAAGTGCCTAGAGCACGGGAACGGTTGCCTGGAGTGTGAAAGCCCCATGCTGAGATGTGAGCCCTGGGCTGGTTAGCCTGTATTTGAAACAAACGCCCAAGGAGTCGGATGCCCCCAAGGAGAAGGAGGAGGTGATGGGGACAGGAGGCCGAGGAGCGGTGGCTTAGGCATGCCATCAGGTTGTCCAGAACAAGGTGTGCTCAGGCATCACATTTACAGGTGCTAGACACATGATCAGGACTATGGCATTGACGTGCTGAGGGAACACAGAAAAAGAAACCAGAACACTCAATCGCATGAATACAACTATTTCTCCAGTAATAGGTGTGGGTGCCAGGGCACTATTAAAACAGCAGGAAGCTACATCCTTTGGAAATATGACATGAGCCCTGCTGCCTGAGCATGAGCTTATGCTGGTTTTGCCAGGTGCAGGAGTCAATTTGCAAAGCTGGGGCAAGGTAACAAGTGACCAAAACAGACCCTAATCGTAAATGAAATTAAGTTTAACTACAACATTGAGCCCATAACTGTGGCAGTAAAATAAAATGAAGTGGGAGAAGCCACGCTATGATAACAATTTAATATTCACCAGATTGTAAAGCTAATCTGGGAGGAATCATTGCACAGGCAGGAAGAAAATTATCACCCAATATAATCTACAATGAGGTACATTCATGATCACCTAGAGAACCCCAAAGACTGAATGGCTATTTTTCTTTAAAATGATGGCTAGATGCTGGTGCTACTTAAGCCATTTCTCCATGTCTCTGGGGCAGAATGGCTGGTGCCTGGTTCAAATGCTCCTTGTGTTGAGGTTAAAGCCATGTGAGCTGACCGATTGCAGGAGGAGATGGGCTTGTGTGACCCCCACCAGTGGGTCACCGAGTAGTTGTATATTTGAAAGACATTGGGGACCTGAGTTATAACAAGAGCCCTGCCTGTAGGTAGCTATTTGTTCCTGAGCAAGCAACTTAACCCTCTTTTCATCTGTCGAAACAGTGGGGACATTCCATTTCTCAGAGGGGTGGGGAGGGTTAAAGGATATTTAAACTTTCTTCCTACTCAAACACTACATTTATTTATGGTAATCACGACTGCGTGCGGCCGATTCTGCTATTTCCTAGACTGTCCCTCCTCCTGGGCTCATTGGCCAGGAATGCCCTCAAATCACTCCACTGCTTCTTAGAACTTACACAAAACATCCATAAGCACCTAGGAAGGGATGTAAGCGCATCCACTAACGGCAAGAAAACTCTGTTATTGGACTATCTTGCGTACACATAGCATTCAAAGCGTGGTGCAAAGTTGTTCATTTTTCCCAAGGAGTTACCCAGTTGTCCACTCAGAAATCACTTCATGTGAACATCCAAGTGTCCTTCTGTCACCTCATGGTCCCTTAAAGCTTATCTCTACATCCCAGATCTTCCCCCAGCATCCTGAATCCAGGCTGTACAAGCAACACCAGGTACTGTAAACACCTACCTTGCACATCCTTGAGCACTTGGTTCTTCAGAATTCCACCCCCTGAATGAGGCTGGAGGGAGGGAGGGACAGAGGGAGAAATGGAGAGAGGGATGGAGGTTGGGAGAGAGGCAGAGAGGGACCGAGAGAGGGACCGAGGGAGGCAGGGAAGACAATATGAATTTGTCCTAACACTTGGGGTTTCATAAGGCAGACCTGGAGTCCGCGGGTAGCTCAGTTCAACCGTGAGTGAGTGCAGTCTGTTCCCTGGTCTTGTAGGTGAGCCATGTGGCCACAATTCTAGTTTTCCATAAAGAATTTTCATGGTCTGGGCTCCATGAAGATTAGATGCCAGAAAGTCTGTGAATCCTTGCTCTTTGTGGACGTGTGAGCACATTCTCCCCTTTCCTCTCCTGTGTTTACATTGGTATTGTTCATTTTAGGATAATAGCCAATAAAACACTGTTTGTCCTCCTTCAGCATTAGAATTCCCCTTAGATTTCCATTGCTCACTATTCTGTACCATTTGTGTCCTTGACAGGTATTAGTAGAAAATTTTTTAAAGAGTCAATGGTGCTCGTCTGGAACTTTTGTCTTGGTCCCTACGCCATTCCAGCTGCCTTCTCTACACCCACATGGCCTCACCTGATCCTTCTCCCTCATGCTCGCCCTTCAGCTGCCCTTGGACCACACTGTCGCTGAAGGAGCCTTGCCTCCTGTTACAAGTCAGCTCCGCTTGTGTGAACATGTTGCTGTTTCCCTCCCAGCACACCCTTTTGCCACCCCTGCTGCCATAAGCCCCAGGCCCCATGAGCCCATCCCTCACCCCTTAGAAGTCTGCACTCCCTACTCCATAGTCCACAGCATTTGCAAAGTCACATATGGTTTTATTTCCCCTGCTGCAAACATGGATGCAGTTAGATGGATATTCCATTAACATTTATATTCCTTTACATCCTCCAAAATACCTAGCGCTCAGCTTTTTCTAAATAAACATTTATCAAATCTATACAAATCCACAACGTCAATCCTATGTTTTTAAAACTATGGACGATGTAGTGATTCCTCTCTCTACACTGACTTTTATCAGTCCTGGGGGGTTCTGACACCAGGGTCAGGGCGGCAGCTGGGTAGAAAGAGGGACTGGAGCTATACTTCTAATCCCCTCTCTGTCACTAACAGGCTGTGTCACCTGTCTAGTTTTGTGCCCATCTGTAAAACTGGAATTGGCCCAGCTCCATGGTTTCTGAGCAGGTTCCCTTGCAGAGTCCTGGAGCTCAGCTGGGGGCCCAGGTGACCTGGGGCAGTATCCCCAACTTTTACCCTCGGCCCCCACAGAGCAGCCCCCACTGCTACACTGCATGCATGGGCCCATCACTGTCTTATTTAGAAAGGGGCATCTCTATGGAAATCAGTATGGTGGTATCTCAAAAAACTGGAAATGAAACTACCTTATGACCCAGCAATTCCACTCTTAGGTATTTATCCAGAAAAACCCAAGACATTAATTTGAAAAAATATATGCACCCCTATGTTCATTGTGGCACTATTCACAATAGCCAAGACTTGGAAACAACCAAAATGCTCATCAGTAGACGACTGGATTAAGAAACTATGGTACATTTACACAATGGAGTATTACTCAGCTATAAAGAAGAAGGAAATAGTACCATTTGCAACGATATGGATGGAACTAGAGAACATTATGCTAAGTGAAATAAGTCAGTCAGAGAAAGACAAATACCATATGATCTCACTTATACGTAGAATCTAAAAAAACCGAATAAATGAGAAATGTAAACAGAAGTAGTGTCAGAGACACAGAGGGAAAACTGAGGGTTGGTAGTTGGGAGGGGGTGGGGATGAAGGAGAAGGGGAAGGGACGAGACAATACAAATTGGTAACTACAATATGGCCTCAGGGATAGAAAAGACAGTCTGGGAAATATAATCAATAATGTAAATATTTTTTAGGGAGTCAGTTGCACTCATGTCTTGTTAAGGAGGCCACTGCATAGACAGTGTAGAGGCCTGACCACCGCACTGTATTTCTGAAGCTGATGTTGAATAATATTGTATGTCAACTATAATTATATATACATATAGTCACAGGACGTGGAGTAGAGAGTGGGAATGGAGTCAATGGAATTGTAATAGATAAGCATGATATCGGGGGTGGAAGGGCAGTAGATGGGGGAGGGGGGTTGTTTCTGTGTGAAGGGTGAAAAGGATAACTATTGCATTGTTCTGTATACCTGAAACTAACAATAAAAAAAAGAAGGTAACAATGGAGCCAGCTTGTAAAGGGCTTTAAAGATCAGAATAAAGAATCTGGACTCTATAGGCCAAAAAAAAAAAGGGGGGGCTTCTCAGGAAACTCAGGGTTTGAAAGTGGTCCAGCTGACCCCTCATGTCCTACAGCTCCTGCTGTGAATGTGACAGTAAGGACAGCACTTTGCTGCCACAGCAGAGGTGTCCTTATCAGAAACTTTGGAGGACCCCCTTCACATACAGGCAGAGTGAGTCAGAGAGAGCGGACATCAGGCAACAATGTCCCTACTGCAGTAAGAATCCTGAAACCAGCAGAAAGGACTGTGCAGTGTGGCTAGGCCACTATCAAAATACAGAAAGTAACAAGTGCTGGCCGGGCATGGAAAAGGCGGACCCCTCAGCACTGGTGACAGGAGTGAAATGGTGTGTCCTCTGTGGAAACGGTATGGAGGGTCCTCAAAAAATTAAACATAGAGCTACTATATGATCCACCAATTCTTCATCAAGGTATCTACCCACAAAATTTGAAAGCAGGGACTCAAAGAGATATTTGTACACCCTTTTTGTAGCAGCATTATTTACAATAGCCAAAGGTGAAAACAAGCCAGGTGTCCCTCAAGATATATGGATAAAGGAATGTGGTCTGTACCTGTAACTGAATATTGTTCAGCCTTAAGAGGAAAGGACATCCTGACACCTGCTACAACATGGAAGGACATGGAGGACATTGTGCTGAACCACATAAGCCAGTCACAAAAGGACTAACGCTGTATGTCTCCACGTATATGAGGTCCCTAGTGTAGTCAGATCCATGCATATAGAACGAAGATGGTGGCGCCTTCAAAATGGATTCACATGGTGTCTTTCTTACAAAGCCTTTTCATAATTAGGCATTATCTCCTGTCTACTCGCAGATTATCTATGATATGGTGGCCAATCTGTTTTATACTAGAGAATATGGCACAGAGTTTATCTTCCCTTTCATAAGAAAAATTCCTTCAAAAACCGCACTTACTAATCAGAGTACCTAGACACAGGTCTTGCTTTCTTCATTTACCCACCATTCATTTTTTTTCCTTTTCCGATCACATATCTGTTAAGTCTACAATAGTGAATGTGCTCAAGACACAGGAAGCATCCAATCACTTTTTCACTTCAGTGGGTGACGTCTGCAGCACATGAAAAACTGGTAGATGCTGAATTGAAGGAGCTGCCTCATGTTCTTCCTCGGAGTCATTGATCCGCTCCTATTTCCACATGATGCAAGAGATGAGGACACTGTGCATGAGACGCACGCTGACAGCGCATGAGAGACAGGGACACGATGAGTGAGACACACACAGAGAGTAAACGAGGGACAGGGGAGATTATTTAGGGTGCATTGTTGGAGATTGCAGAAGAGATGTCTATTTGCCAAGGTCATGGGCAGGGCCTAGAATAATGAGCAGGCTCTGGGGAGTACTCAAAGTGGGACCAGCAGTTCAGGTGCTCCAGGCTCCAACGCTGGCTGAGCACACAAAGACCCAGGTCATGGGCTCCTATGGCAGTTTTGTAGAAAATGAATTCACATCGGTGGTGGGAGAAGCAGATTTAGGAATTGGAACACGGGAAGACCACTGCATTGCAACAAGAATCAAACCCTAAGCTCAGGTGCTGAATCTCTAAAAGCAGAACCGCAGACAATGACTTTACTCTATTTCCCAGAATTTTCAACCTGGCCCCAGAAAAATCAGTGGCCCCTGGATTCCTCTGCTGTCTGCACTCCTTCTGGGTCAGCAATGCATGTGGTGAGTGGTGACTTGATAGCCGCCATGTCGAAAGGGCTGCATCAGAGGGCAGACTCCACTCACTCTACATACCCTCCAGCACCTAGTTTCAGTTTTCTGGGGTACAGTGTGGGGGGTGTTTGAAGGATCAGAGAGAGGCAAGGGAAGGGGATTTTCAGTGGTTTTATCTGAAGCATTCCCCGCTTTTCTAAGCTCACACAAACCTCAGAAGCAAGAGCATTTTTATCTTTTTGTCTTCCTCTCCTTAGAGATCTGCATAGCCAGCAATAGACACCATATGCAGTCAGCCCTCCATCCCCAAGGCTTTCATGTTTGTGCATTCGACTCCACGTGGATTGAAAATACTCTTTTCTTTGAATTCCAGAAAGTTGATCCCTAAACAATACAGCGTAACAACTATTTACATAGCACTTACATTGTATTAAATATTGTAAGTAATCTAGAGATTACTTTTAAAGTACACAGGACAATGTGTGTAGTTCATATGCAAATTATCTATGGTCATTTTATATAAGCGACTGGAGCAGCCAAGAAGTTCGGTATCTGAGGAGGGTCCTGGATCTGTGGGGGCTCAGAAAATAATGCTTTTTCTTCCACCTTCTTCTAGCTGGGCTATTAATCTAATTAACAGAGACAGATTAATAGGAGAAAATCAAATTTTAGTAGGTGCACACAGGGAATTGATATAAGCATGAAAATTCCAGACAGTGAAGTAAAATTGGGTATATATCTCATTTTGGAACAGAGAAGGGGGTGCAGTATGGAACTTAAAAGGAAATACATAACAGGAAAAGCGGAATCCACACGGCAGGCAGATTTTTGCTTTGCTGTGACACAGGGTGATCTGGCGGCCAGGTGCCTGCTTGGCACCTTCCTATCTACCATACTTAATTCAAATTTTTCTGAGGTGAACATCCTAACATTTCCTTACTGGAGTGAGTTTTTCTGTCTGAATCTCGTAGACAGGAAAGTAGGAATGTCAAATGTTCTTTCTCAGTCTTCTCTTTCTTAATAACCAGCTTAAAATAAAAATCCCCAAAGGCAGCTTTTGGGTGCTAAAATATTAGTCCCCTTCAGTTTCCATCCACCATGGACACCTAGGGACAAGCGTACAGCCATGTCTCGCTTATCCCTCACAAATGTCCGAGTGGGTCATGCTGTGCTCATCGCACAAGTAAGGTGCTGAGCAGGCAGGGGAAGCAGTGTGCCCACGCTCACATGACTAGGCATGCACCTGGGCCCACAGCACTGAGCAGCTCCAGCTGGCCAGACATATTACCCTGTCTGCCTTCTCTCCCTGTTCCTTTCCAAGTCCACTCACCTTTTTGAAACCAGTTTGTGGGGGTCCATTGAAGGTGTTGGAGTAGATGATATCTAAACCCCTGCCATCTGCACATTTCTTTCTCCCTGCCTTTCCAAAAATACCAGTGGAGTGGGGTGAGGTGGGAGTGGGGGATCTGTGCAGGAATTCAGAACAAAAAAAGAGTTATGGCCAACCACGCTCAGGGGAAAGGAAGATATTCTTTTTTTGTCAAGTTATTTGAGTTAATAAAACAATGTAAGTGTCATGGCATTCAATGCTTCTCTTCTTCCAAACAGTTTACTTACAATGAAAGTTCTGAGATTCAGTTCTTAAGAAAAATGAAGTTATAAAACATAAGGTTAAAAATGGCTGTGCCTTATGGTATAACATAAATATTTAAAGATAATTACATTTTCTTTCTGATTAAAAAATGTTAAGTCAGAGTGCTTATAGATGGTGATATAAAACTCTATTGTTGTTTAGATAATGTAGTACAGTTGTTTTCATAATTTAAAAAATAATGCTTTCATAAAACTTGCTCTAAAGAATTTTCATAAAGCATTTGTGTGATTCTTTTGTATATCTATAAAGAATATAATAATATATGCTATAATTTAGATTAACTTTTGCTTAGATGTACTGTGATAATTTTTTTCCCTGGCACTGTCTCGAGAAAGCAATCCTTTTCTATTGCTTAAGAAAAAACTATAACAGACAGTGCATAGTTATATTGATTTAGGTTCTTTACCTAAATCCTATTTTAAAATTTCCATTTTGAAAGCAAAATCTACTGGTAAAATGAAAGGAAAAGAGTGAAGCATTACATTTACAGAATGTATTTCTAATTTAAGAGACATTTTCTGCATTCTGAAATTTTAACGTGGATTACATATATATTTCATGAGGCTTAGCTACTAAGAATAGATTTTTCAACCCAAGTTCCCCAACTCTACATATCAAGTAATCATGACCTTTAGTCTTGGTGTCCTTTGAGATGCTCTCAAACATCTCAGGAATAAAATTTAACTGTAATTATAATACATGAAAGGAAAACCCAAACATGGGGAAAACGGGGAGAAAATTGGGTTATCAAGGAAGAAGCTGTAGCTCTGTTTTCACTGCTCTTTCTCTCAGAGATCCATTGGTCTGATAACACGCATTACCCAGTAATTACAGGCTTTCCTCTTAGTGGAGCTGAGCTTGTATAACAGACCTACATTTTATGTATCTCCTGGGATATACTCCATCATAAAATAAGCATCTGGTCATATTAGGATGGATTGTGTGTCTTTGTTAGGATGGATTCATAGGAGTATCAGTACATACCCCGTGTAGAAAATGGGCACTTATCTTTTTCCCGTTTGCTGGATGTGCATTTGAACTTCCCAACTAAAAAATTTGAAGAAAGTTTCCTTGGAAGCCCATGGTATCCGTGGCATTTTAGGAAGTAGTGACAGTCACAAAGCCCAGGTGAGAGGAGGGTGGTGGACTCATCTGGAGATGATGAATGCACAGTGAGCGGCAGTCTCCGGAATCCCTAAGATTAGTCTGCTGACGTCAGGTATGACATTGGCCCCAGATTTAATGAGCTTTGCTTATGTCAAGTAGACCAAATCCATGGGATTGCCAAATCTCTGTGGATTTAAAGCACCTGGGATCTCTCCCATCCATATGTTTTCATTTAATGGCCATATACCCCAGAAGAGCTCAAACGAAAGTTCCAAAATATATTGCCGCAACATTAAATTTAACCAATTGGCAGGCATTTAAGCCGTGTGTAGAATTTACATGACATGAGTAAATCCTTTATTAACAGTGTCAGCTGTTGACAAATCACGAGTAATTCTGGCCTAGCAGGAAACGTACACATGGCTGCACTGACGACCTTTACGTCATTCCCGGAAAGAGAGGGCACAGCCCTCCAGGAGCTCCCATCCCTGAGTGCTGCCTGAAAGGACCTCATTTAAATGACAGTGGCCTCATAAACCCTGCGAATATCTATTAGGCTTCCAAACTGCCCAGATTCAATTCCTAATCTGCAAAGAAACCTTCCTACAGGGCTGAGGCTGGCTTGAGGCCACTCCTAGCTCTGTACTTTCATGTCTCAGACCCCAGAGAGGGGGCTTAACAGGACTGCTGCTGGCAGCCTACCAGCGGTCCATGGACCCCTTCACTGGTCTAAAGAAATTCGGCAACAATTGCTCCTTTATGCAATCCCGTGCCCACTGTCTTCACACTTCAAATGCTAGATCAAAATGAGCATAACGAATGGAGCCATTAAATAAATCGCTGGAAAGTCCTGACTGGAAAACACCCCCGCATTGCACACACCCCACCAGGGCTTTTCCCAGGGGAAAATGGCCCGAAAGGCAGGCGGGACTCAGCCAAGCAGCCTGCTCTGTGCCAGGATGGCCTCTCCGGATGTCCATCTCGCTGAGTGCATTCTGGAGAGTCATAGGGATCCCAAAGCAGACAGAGGGTGGCCAAGGGGTGTGGGGTTTCTCACATACCCAGGGGGCGTGGTGACAGGGACATCAGGGACATCCCAAGGAGGGCTGAGAGGAGACACACATTGTAATCCCTGAGGTGCCGACATGGAGGGTGTGAATGCAATGGTCCCTACAACGGAAGGTGTGGGTCAAGATGAAAAGGAGCTTACATTCAAATGAGGAATTTGAGGTGCACAAGAAGAGTCCCCCCCCCCGTCATGCAAATGCACAGAAGCAGCCTCTGAAGAAAGGAATGGTAACCATGGTACTTGTACAAACCTTACAAGTCTGGCCTGAGCTGTTCTCAAAAGCATAGCAGTCCATGTATCCCAATGGGTTTAAAAGCATCCCTGTGAGGTTGATGGTCCCTGTGGACAAATGGAAGCTGACATTAAAAGGCAGCCACGATCCTATCATTTTGCTGCAGTTTCTTAATACAACACTGAGTCTTGATAACAGATCAAACAGTTAACGAGCTGTAGGGTGTCTTAGGCAGGCACTGCCTGACCATGAGCTACACCAGTGAATTAAATTGCACGAGTCTAAGTGTTGTGCACAGGCTGAAGTAGCACCTGACACCCATGTTCCTAGAAGAATCCCAAATCACACAGGTTGCTATGCGGTTTCACCTGTTATTTCCCAGCAGCAGGGTGTGCGTGCTTTAAAATGTGACATGGGGAGCACTGATGTTGCATTTCCCAGGTTTTTCTCATTCCCCTTTCACATTCCTTGCCATTGTCTAAGTTACAAGCTAGGGAATTGGGGGTGGTGGGTGGATCCCAAGATGCTGTCTTGAACCTTATATCTCCTTCCTCCTCAGAAAGAAGCCCAGCCCCCACCGCCCTGGACCTAGCCAAGACTCCTGGCTAAGCCTCAGTGTTTTCCCCTTGAATATAAACAATTGCACCGATTGTCAGCATCACTCAAGGCCACTCTGAGACTGGGACAGATGCAGACACAAACAGGCCTCAGTGGAACTATTCCTGAAGACAGACAAAATACGAACATCATACAAGCCAGGAAAATGACCAAGCATCCCATTACCCAGGCGCCTAGGACAGTGCTGCTTCTGTACTAACTATACCTGCAGTCCTACTGTGGTTGGCTCTCCTTCTAGAAAAGATTTATGAAGGTGCCCAGTCATACCCCACCTTCTGACAGCACCCAGTCCAGGGTGGACCCCCACATCCTTGGCTATCCCTGAGCCACCTCCCAGAAGTCCAGTCGTCTGAGTCCTTCCTAACACCCCCTTGCTGAGACGCACCACAGTCTCCAGGGTGCATTGTGCCGGTGGCAGCTTGTTGGAGCACAGGCGTGTCCTGCCCATCTTGGCGGAAGGCACGGTCCCCCACACTCTCCCACAGGCACACTCCATCACACGCAGCACTTCTGTTCTTGCCTCTGCTGACGGCTCTCAAATCTCCACTTCTAGTGTTGACCTGCCTTCCGTTAAATTCCACTCAAACTTTCAAGTGCCTGCTTAATATTCCCAGATGCCATGCTGCTGGAAATCCAAACTCAGCTTGTCGCAAACTAAACGTACCATCTTTTCCTTAATAAAATCCCCTTCACTTCCTGCAGCTCCCATATCACCTAATGGCACCAATCAATTTTTAGTCTCTGAGGCTTTAAATAGGAAATAAAAGATACAGAAGAGTTAAGAGTTGCCGGATAATATATCAACAACACTGAAACACTTAACCAACTATGAAATTGTACATATTGTCCAAAAAAAATTATGTTGACACTTTGAAAGACAGTAAGGTGCACTGTATTCGTGAAGAAACCACTAAATTCTGGGTGTCCTTTCATCACTGTGTCTCCACTGCATTCCACAGCATTTAACCCCAATTGTGTGCTGACCATTAAATGAGTGACTAGTAAATGGCTGAACAAACTTACATTCAAGTAAGTGGCCTGGTCTTCATGCCAGTAGCACCTACTGTTTTCTCTAACCAGAATGAAGTCATTTGCCCCCTCAGAGATCAAAACATACCTGACTGCCAGCAACTATTTGAAAAGTTTAAGACTTTGAAATAAATGTGAGATCATGTGATGTCACTAAACTGCTAACAAATACAGTCTGGCTGCCTTGGGAAAGGTAGTATAATGCAAAGAAACAGACTCTTCTGAAAAATCTAGATTCAAAACACATTGGTGACTAAATTTTGTTGTGGGAAGTTTTACTCTACCTTTCAGCTTCATAGGCTCAATTTCTTCAGGTGCAAAATAGTGTAAACAGTGGGTAAAATATCTTTACCACTCTTTGCAATTCAATGATCCTCTCCTAATAGGAAATTTCAAACCAAATGGCAGACATCATAACATAATTCCAGTCATTTTTTTGTAAAATAAAGAAAACAATGTGATGTCTGTAGTCCTCTGTTGATTTTATGTAAAATAGATGTCTCTTTCTTTCTGCAACTTTTCCTGTTCTTGTCCCTGTGTTTCTCAATCTTTATACTATTTCAGTGTTTCACAAATGCCCCTTCTATGAGTTGCACTTGTCACAGACTATACTTATCTATTCCGACAATCACCCTTCCTTCTAGACTTTAAGCCTGGGAGACACACAGGAGGCTGGATTTATTTCTTCACCCTTTGCCGACCACTGTAGTTGATAGACTGTATGAGCTCAGCACAACTTCTGTGACCAGATGAATGAATGCATGAATGAATGCATGAATGAATGAATGAATGAATGAATGCATGCATGCATGAATACATGAGTGAAGAAATGGATTATCACGAGAAAACAGAAGAGGCATATCATTACCTCACTATGTTGAAGCATGAGACTTTTTTTCCTCAGGATTAGTGATGTTGAGCATACAGTCATGTACTTATTGGTCATTCTTATACTTTATCTTTCAGATGAGGCCTTAGTGGTCTTCAGCCCCACAGGTGGCGTTTGAACTCTTGGTCTTACAATGCAGTTGCTGTGTCACTGTCCTGAATGGTTGTTCACCAGCACGTATGTAAATTGTTAGCCAGTTGTCAGCCAGGGACCTGGAGATTCGCATCTGTTACTCATTGGATTCCCACCAAAACGCAGAGTGGTACATGCTGGTGTCAATTTTATACATGAAGCTGAGACAAGCTAAGGACTTTTCCAGAACAGCATAAATATCAATAGCTATGTTACTAGTTACTAATTATAACTAGTTATTAGCCCACCTGGAAACCAAACTCTGGGTATCGAACATCAGGAGAGTTGGAATGAATAAATTGCGTTCCCTGTGCTCGTAAACCTCACAGGTACTGACCATTGTGAAAAAGCGAAGCCCCCAAATCATTTGCATACTTTTTCCTATTTAGACTCATCTTAAGGAGGAGGGAACCGGCAAAGGAAATGTATATCCCGGGCAAGGCTTTTCATCTCAGGCCCATCCGACCCTGGCTCACCCCACGTGCAGTTTTCTGCCTACATACAGCTAAAGAGTTCTGTGTTTTAATACAGATGGTCTTCCAGCCTGAATGCTGTTCAGTAAAATGCTGTTACGCATAAAGAAAACAAATAGAAGGACCTAGCTAAGCCCTTTTTAAAATTGGTCTGAGGGCAAGTTCATGAACCATGCTGAAGTTCTGCATAACGTATGTATTATATATGTGTTTACACAGTGCCACATAAAAAATAAAGACCATTTGCTTAATAATAGCAGTGTCGCCTGTCCTGCTAGGTTTAGGGGTCCCTCAGAGTTTCTCTAAAAGATCTCATCTTCAATAGGTTACGCATGGAGCCATCTTCCATCACAAAGCATGTATTCTGGTTTGGAAAAGGTTGAAGTGCCTTTTTGAGCAGAAAATGACTAAGTCAGGATCCTTGGCAGCCCCTTGAGCCCACCTGAGAGGCTGTGTAACCGACTCTGAAGTTAGTCTCCTGGGCGCTGCCTGTCCCACATCTGCTGGGTTAGTAGCCTCACTGCATTTCTTCCAGACCAAAGAGCATCTTCAGAAAGAAGCTGCAGACCATTCCCACAGTGGTTTCCTGCAAGTTCTTCAGGAGTGCTCAGAGCTCTGGGTCTCTGAAATGGGTCTCCTGCTGAATTTTTTTAATTACACTGGATTAATTCCATTTAGAAAGTAGCTCATTGCTTTTTGGGGTTTCTTGCTAATAGCATACAAACTAGAGAGAAAGAGAGAGAGAGAGAGAGAGAGAGAGAGAGTAGGGGCTCACATCTCCCCACCTACCTCCATGATGCGACCTTGACCATGGGGTATGGAGCTGATCAGCCTGACACCTGGAAAGTGGCAGCACTCAAAGTTCAGCACACAAAACACCTTTCCCACTCGGTCCCCAGGGCGCCCACAGTGCATTGTGGGCAGATCCTCTTACGGGCTTAGTCCTTGTTGTCAGGGGGAACAGAATATGAATGTACACACGAACTGGTCCTCCCATGGCAGCTCAAAGTCACCCAGCAGAGAACTACGAGAAACGAAATTTGAAGAAAAAGGTCACCCCTGAGGACCCTGACATGACTGCAGGCAGCTTGAGATCACCAAGTTTCTTAGCAAAATAGTTGATGCTTAATGAGCGAAAGGGCCGATAAGAAGATGTCAAGTGGACTAGAAGATACACTTTTAATTTCACACATTGGTGGCTTCCTACAAATGAGCTGAGAGTACAGGAAGGTCTAGAGAGACGTCACAGTTTTCCAAGTGAAAGTGGGTGTTTGTGCTAGGGTGACAGACTGCGAGAGTCAACCATGTGAAATGGTGGACAGTGAACCGTGTTAAATGGGTCTCTTCAATAAAGGACTGCCCGTGCCTGACAGGGTGTGGCCACCGGTGGCTGTGGAGCATGCGAATGAGGCCACTCTGAACTGAGGTGTGTGGAAAGTGCAAAAACAGGCCTAGGTTTCTGAGTCTTAATATGAAAAAGGGGACACCTTTTTACATAGATTATGTCTTAAGATGATAAGATTTGGGATATACTGGGTTAAATATATTATTCAAATTCATTTTACCTGTTCCTTGGGGTTTTTTTTCCAGTTTTATCAACATGATTATGAGGCAGTCCAAAGTGGCATTTGTGATTCCGTTGTGTTTCTGTTGGACAGTGCCGATGCAGGATGTCTCAGCCCCTGGAATGTGCTGAACTGCCCTGGGCAGCCCTAAGGAAAGACAGAGCACCCGGCCTTTCCCAAACTAACGGAGCCGCTAAACTTGCTTTGTGGGACGTTTATAAATCCCCCTTGAAATGCTGACTTTCCATGGTAAACAGTTTCAGAAGCCGGTCATTATAACATTTTCATCTTGGCTCAGCCTAAGTCAGCCCCCACTCCCTGTCACACTGCATCTTCTGACAAGTCCATGGCAGTGTCAGGCATACTTGACACATTGGTTAGCTAAGCAGTTTCAGCTGCCGCCCGTTGGGCAGGCCCTGCTGGTGATGCACTTTATAACGATCAATTTATTAATTTTATAGTCTATTAAACAATACCCTTTAAATAGTAAGCCACCAATGCACGTCTTCGCAGATATTTAAACAAGCAGAACAAACTCATCCAATTCAACTCGCTAGAACATAACTAAGACCATCAATCTAGTCTATAAAATTGTTTTAAATGCTTTCATCATCATAAAACATAGAAAGAATGTGTAAAATACCAAATGAACTCCAAAAGTCATTATCGGAAACCCATATTTGGTCTCAAAAGGGGCAGGGCCAGCTTCCCACACTGAAATTCATCTTCAAGTAGGAGGTGCCTTTGTACAGATGTTGGCTGGCGCTGGAAGTGGAGTGAGCAGACGTGAAAGGAGAAGCCAGAGACATGCTAGGAAGCAGAGGGACAGGACGGGTGGATCCACGCCCACTCCCACGGGTGGGAGAGCAGGGGTCCGTGTGAACCAGGCCACCCGGAAGACCTGGCCAGTCAGCATGCTGTATCACGTGGTGCTGCCGCGAACACTCTGTAGAGCTTCAGCAAAAAGAGATAAAGGAAAAAACGACATTTTCATGTTTTAGGACATGAAAATAAATATTTTGCACCACAAAATATACGAGAAGAATGTTTTGTGTGTTTTGCAGCGAAGAAGCTCCGCACGTCAGCTGACACGGTAGCCTGTTGCTGCACTGAGTGTGGGCGGGGCTGCAACACGTGGGCTCCGCTGCTTCTTAGACGCACGCGGCTGTCTGCCCGAAAGTAAAACAGGCAATGGCATGGAAGCCTTGGGGTTTCTTGAACCATAAATGATTTGGAAGCGCTTGCAATTGTCCCTACCTGACCCACGATGAGTCCACTGGTCTGGGAATGGTTGGTCCTGCACATGGATTAGTTTTCTTCCAAAACACCACTTTTTACAAAGGCTATCTACAGCAATGCTGACTGAAGGCTCCCTTCTGTCCCTTTGACTGGTTCCGGATCATTAAGTCAGACCCAGCGGAGGCCGGAAAAGACTGAGTTGGCTTGGGTTGGGTCTGCTCCTGTGTCCGCTTCTGTCCAGCTCCATCGTCTACGCAAATTCACCATCAGCCCCTGACATCAAACAGCCAGAAGGCAAGGCCAGACAGCAGACACCTGCTTTTACTTGTCATGGGGTCTTCACCAGGGTATCCACCCACGTGCACCTCTGTTTCCACCTGCTCAGGCATGATGCTAACTAACACCACCGTATAAGTGTGCTGTCAGCTAGAATGAGTTTGTAGGCACAGGCCCCTTACCACGGCATCTGACACACAGCCCATGCTCGATACACCTGTTTCCTGGGATAAGCAAATGATGGGCTGGCCTCGAGTAGGGCTGCCAGATAAAACACAGTTGCATTTGAATTTCAGATCCACAGTGAATAATTGTTTCAGAATGAGTATATCTGTGCAGTATTGGTGTTTTCATTTGCTGACTGCAACCCTAAGCTAGAGGCATGCTTCTTAAACTCAGGTTCCAGGCCCCGGGGGTGCCAGTAATCACAACCTCACCCCCACAAACACTCCATGTGCCCTGCCAGTGATCGACAGGACCCCTCAAAAAGGGAAAACAGTGCTCAAAGGGTATTGAGCGTCTCCAGACAGAAGGAGCAGAGTGCTGCAGTGTGCACATGCTCCAGAAGCCAGCCCTACCCTGTGGGTCCTCGTGGAGACTTCCAGAAGCTCTGGGCCATTTTATCTGTAAGGTTCTCATAAATGAAGGCTTCTGTGGTCCTTTGGCACAGTGATTTTCCTGCATAGGCCCTTGTGACTCCTTCTTCCACGTTCCTCATCTGCATTGCTAGGCTCTGGGGATTGGGAAAAGGAAGCTCGCTCTGTGTACTGTTTCCATGCTGGCTTTCCACCTGCGCTGCCTTGCATCCCACCCAGCACGACCCCTGAGAAATGGGTACTGTCCACCTCACAACCACGTGTCACATGTCAGGTACAGAAACTGATCTGAGGCAGCTGAGCAAAGGGCCACCATCAGCAGCTCACGGCCCTCCAGGGACAGAGTGGGACTAAAATCCAGCCCCATGTCCACACTCTGTGCTGTTGGGAAACACTGATTAACAAGCAAAGTGCTACCCTCTAGTGCTGGTCCTGCACTTCGTTTTTTGAATACAGCAACTCACCTTGGAAAATATTTTTTGTGAAAGGGCCAAATAAAGACTCAAATAAAGATACCATGGCCCTCTGAAAGGGAGGATGCAGGAGAGAACAGGGCTGGGTCTGCTGGGAGGTCAAAGGGCAGATGGTCCGTGATCCCTTTTTCCTGGAATATGGTCTAGTGGGGTTCAGGTGCAGCTTGCATAATTCCAGGGTCTGCGTCCTTCGCCAGGCTGAAAGGTCCTCTGTGCCTCCTTCCTCCATGGCCCTTTTTCTAATATTAATACATGAAGCTTGGTTGCATCTAGAATGCTTTTCATTTTCTAAGCTGGATTGATTCCAGATAAGCACTCCTTTTAATTATTCATTAATGTTTATTGCCTTTCCTTATCACAAAATGGTGGCCAACTTAAGAATTCTTTTTTTTTTCCTGGCCCTACTCTCCACCCCTTTCCTGTATTTTAGCTGTTGCTGAAGAGAATTCCTGGGGTGGGAGGGAACCTAACCCCCCAGGACACTTATGCTGGAATGCATCTGGAACCTGGCTTGGCTTTCAAACCCGCTGTCTACATTAAGCCTTGTCAACAGCACTGTCAGCAAGAATCTCTATTCAAATGGCCAAATAAAGTAAGATCAGACCAACTTGATTTTTTAGATGATTTTCTAATATTAATTTTTGAGTTTTAGTTGAGCTACAATATTATATTAGTTTCAGGTGTACAACATAGTGATTAGACAGTCATATATTCATGTAACTTTTGAGGTGATCACCCTGATAAGTCTTTGACTTTTTTTTAAGTGGCCTTTTAGAAAAGAAAAATCATTAACCTTTATTGGGTTTATTTAAGTTGCCTATTTTTAACTGGCTAATTTATCTATGACATATTATTTGTATAGAAAGGTCATTTCCACTAAAAACCTCCATATGCTAAGAATCAATGTCAGTAAACTGGGACCATTTCTGATCAGGTGCTACATCTCTCCTTTATCCTGAGAGCAATTCACTGTCTCACTCCCTCCTTATGTCATTAATCCATGGACAAATGTCTTGTTCTAGTCTTGTTCTAACCATGTCTCTGCATACTACAGCCCCACCCAAGAGGCGGTACACCACCTCCAGTAACAGAATCCCAATCTGATAACAGACTTTCTCATTTAGACTGACAGGTAGAGAGTGTGCTTCTCCTCCCCCAACTCCCCTGCCACAGTCCAAAATAAGGGTTTATATTGTTCATTTTTATGTCCAAGGTCATTAGCTGATGCTGCAGTTGTTCCAATTATAGGCCCTACTGAAAGTGTAACCATGTAGCTGGATGTACAGACAGGCAAAGTCATGAGCCGACAGCTTCCATGGCTGAATTTTATTCAGTTATTAGATTTGTACAACATCCTTTCTTATGTTTGTTGAAATATGAGGTTTGACAATTAAGTTTGCAAAATCATCCTAGAAAAAGTTCTACGTACTTCATTGCTGAATATCACTACAGCCACCTTTGAAGTACTCCCCTTGGGAAGCTATGCACTGACACCAGCACCTAGTCCACCCTTCAAAGCAATTTTGGAACTCTTTTTCTGGAATGGCCATCAGAGCTGTCATCATATTACCCTTGATGTTCTGAATGTCACCAAAATGTCTTCCTTTCAATATTTCCTTTATCTTTGGGTAAAGAAAGAAGTCATTGAGGGCCATATCAGGTCAGTAGGGAGGGTGTTCCAATACAGTTATTTGTTTACTGGCTAAAAACTCCCTCACAGGAGCTGCACCTTGTGAGCTGGTGCATTGTCGTGATGCAAGAGCCAGGAATTGTTGGCAAAAAGTTCAAGTCATCTAATTTTTTCATGCAGCCTTTTCAGCACTTCCAAATAAATTTGGTTAACTGTTTGTCCAGTTGGTACAAATTCAAAAGGTTAGCAATGTCATTACAACAAGTTCGCGAACATAATTGTCAGGCCTAATATAACCCTGGTACCCTTACAAGAATTCTATAGAGCAAGAAATTGGAAGAGAGGGGATGGGGACGAGATACAAGAGAGGGAGACATAGGGTGGGGGACAGAAAAGAGAGAGTATTACCTGGGACTACTTGTGACTTGACTTCGCTCACTGGCGGGTGAGGGTTAACCTCCAGATTTCAGGAAATGAATAGAAGCCAAAACTAAAACAGACTAAGCACAGGAGAAGGAGGAAATACTACTCAGATGGTATTTCTCTGGGACCATTTGCCTCTGTGTAGAAGTGGGTGGAGCCACTGGGGAAAAGGCCACATGTAAGGTAGGGCCTGTGAGATGGACATGGGAATCGACACACCTGGAACCTAGCTCCCTAACTTGCTAGCTATTGAAACCCTCAGGACTCAGTTTCCCCACTTTAAAAGTGGGGATACCAATGGCGCCCTTCCTTAGAGTGCAGTGGTAAATGTTGAATTGAGGCATCTTATGTAAAGCAGTTCGCATAGTTCCCAACACAGAGCAAGTGCTGAGTAATGCCCAGCATCCCTAACTTCCCTCTCCTTCCCCTACCGTCCCCTCCTAGCTCCCCAGCAGTGCAGAGTCAGGGCTGAGTACTCATTGTTCCAAGGGAAATTTTTTTCAACTCATTCACAAAAAATGAGTGTCTCTTTTGGACTTAGAGCTGCACTAAGAATTAAAAGGAAATGTCTTTGCCTCCCACCCTGTAAAAAATCATAGACTTAAGCTTCGAAAGGAGGCAAAGGAGTAATAATGAACCAGGTGGTTTTGTGGCCCATTGCTCCATATGGAGGAACAAAAAGCATATGAAACAGTACACAGAATAGTCCATAAAAACCAACGTCACACGAAAAGAAGAAAATGAAGAATGAGATAGTTTATCATGCATTGCTAAATTTAGGGGAATAAATAGTCTATGAGACATGACACCCAGCCATACATGAAAGTGAAGCCTTGAGGAAGAGGAAATCTGGAACTCTGAGTGGACTGGAGCAACTTGGCAGGATTTCACACTGTCCCTGTGGGTGCTGCTTGCTCACCTGTCTGCTCCCCAGCTGTGCTGAGGCTGTGGGATGTGGTTATGGATGAGGGAAGCTGAGATGAGTGGATAAACCGTGGGATGGAGGCACTAGGGTTAGTGCACTCAAGTAGGTCCCTACCCAACCCCAAGGAGAACCCACACTGGAGGAAGCCAGGGAGGTAACATTGAAGGGTCAGGGAGGCCTGACGTTGGAGACCTACTGACTTCCCTTCGACCTCCATGATCCATCCCTGCATCAGTCATTTAATTTCCCGAATGAGCACTTTTTCACACGGAAGACTGAGCAAGAGAGCAGCTCCATGCCCGATGCAAACCACCTCTTATATCAGGAAAACTCAAAACACAGAATGCCACGGGAAAGTCACATCAGATCCCAGGCAATCTTTTCTTTAAAAAAAGCTAAATTCAATTGAAATTAAGTGACTATACTGCTTATCAAGACACATATAGATATAGATATTACAAGTATCATCTATAAATCCAGTGTTCATTTTCTGAAAAAGAGAGCCGTCAGGAATCTCTTTAAGCTTTCGACCACCTAGGGACCCTTATCTCACCTTCTCAGGTGGGCGTCTGTTCTGTTTCTGGGACTTCGGGTCCAGGAGCACTGTGGCCCCTCCTGGCAGCTGCATTGGATGTCACATCCTTATTCTCATTCTGGCCTTTTGACACTGGGTTCCCACCTCTGGGCACTGTAATTGTAGATGTCATCTGATGCCATCTACGTGGGATATCACATTTCCATAGCAACTAATGGATTTCAACCAGGGGGAAGTGGAAGGTTCTCACCTATAGAAGGAAGGCTGAAGAAAATACGTGGGAACACTGACCGCGTGTGATGGGCTGTGCTTGTGGCAGAGAGCGGTCGGGTGCTGGGCATGGGGGTGACTCTTCAGGACAGCTTCTACAGCTGGTCATGTCCTGCTCGGAGAATTCCAGGTCAGCTTCTCTCTGTCTTTATCCTCATCAGGCCATGGCCTGTGCATAGGCATTGAGTACATGCAAGTCCTGAGCTGTGTCCAGGGAAAACATTTATCTCCAGACATTATGCTACTAGATTAAGACAATAATTTCAAAAGACTCTGCAAAAAGTTTAATACTATTGTATGTAAATTACCAAGGAGAATCCAACTAAGGATGGAAACACATGTCTTTCTTGATGACCCGTGTTTTGTTTTGTTTTTAAGAAAAAAGGGGAAGGGCCGGACAAGTGGCGCGATGGTTGAGAACTGGCTTGGGACGCCAGAGGGCCCAGTTCAGATCCCATATATGAGGGCCAGTGACACTGCCCTCTACAGCTAAGATGCTGAACAACAGCTCAACCTGGAGCTGGGCTGCTGTGAGTCGCAGGTGACAGCATAGGCTGCAGCCCCTGTGGCAGTGGGTTGCCATGGGCTACTGTGTGTAGCCAGCAGCCAGAGTGAGCGGCCAGCAGCCACAGTGAGCAGCTGTCCAGAAGCCGGCAACTGATCTGTCTCAGCCGGGAAGAGCGCAATGATGGTGCCAACTTGGGCCAGTGAAGTAATGTCCTCCACAGCTAGACTGGAGAACAAAACGAAAGCAACTTGTCTGTTCCCCTTCCCCCAATTCCCCAGCACTGTTCCCATCCCCCCAATTCCCCAATAAAAATCTTTTAAAGAAAAGGAAAGAAAGAAAAAGGGGAAGAAGAAAACAAGAAAAACACTATTGATTAGTGACAGGTTGGCATGGGTGTCACAAATCATGTGACCTGAAGCAAAATTGCTTAAACACACACAGCGACACACAGCAGATCTAAGTAGGAAATCTCAGCATCTCAGTGACCCCCTGGAGTGTTTGCACACATAGTTCTCCTCAACTGCCCTTATGTGTGCTGTCTACCCTGAAGGGGAAAAATAATTACAATTTAGAGCATCAATTATTCAGACTCATCACCGAATCACAGGTTTGGAGAGACATTGAAAGGCTGTGTGGTTCCTCTTGGGCTCCCAGGCTGAATTGTATTAGAAATCTCCAAGAAAGATTGGTCTCATCAGATCCATCCTGAAAAATTATCCATCATTGTGATCACTTCCAAACAAAGATTTTGCTTCCTCTAGTTCTACACAAACTCTTTATTCTACCCTCACTTTTAAAATTTCAATCCAGATATTTCTCGTGTCTTAAACATAATCCTAACCATGAGAATTCTTTGCCAAAATCTTGTGACAGCTTTTCCCACTACATTTTTAACACAACATCCTCTTATTGTATTCTCAGACACACGGGGAGTATTTTTCTTTGTGTTTTGACTATTGTTTCACGTATCTCCAACACTATTTTACAACAAAGAAAAATATCCACAAAACATGGTTCAGTGAAAAACTAAGCTCACGTTTCTGGAGAAAAAAATAAACCAGCCATAAAGGGGAAAGAAGGCAGCTCTCTAACTATAGGCTCGGGGGGAGAAAGAAGCCCAGGAGGCTGACAGTTGCTGTCTCTGGATTCTCGAAGTAATAGCTCAGCATAATCTATTAGTCTCTTGTTTTCCCGTAGTTTGAAAGCCGTGAACATATTTTACAATGATAACACTAATGTGGTAATAGTAATAAGATTCTAATAAAAGGGAATACAGAGATTTATTCCAGTCAAAGACCAAAGAAGCCGTAGAGCCTGAGTTCAAACACAGGTGGGCTGATTCCAGATCGTAACAATTGAGAGGGCAATAGGCCACATGTCTGGTGATCGCTGCATGCTCATATTTGAGCACAGTACACCAACATGGTGTTTGAAAGCTGTGTGTGTGTGTGTGTGTGTGTGTGTGTGTGTGTGTGTGTGTGGCTTTATGTTAGTCAGGAGAGACGTACGGTCATCCCATGCTGCCCTGTTCTACCTGGACCAAGTGCTCACAGGCTCGGGGTGGGGGTGGGGGGTTAGAGGTGTAGCAGCTTACCTTCTCTCACTGTATAAGTGACTCTCTCCATTTCCAAACTCCCTATTGGGATCAAAATTACTACCTATATGACCAAATAGCTCAACATGCGTTAATATTAAGAGATTTAATTTTAGCCAACAGGATTTCTTTGGCAATCAACAGGGCTATAATTAGGTTTTATGTGAAGAGGTGGTGGATGGGTATTACAGCTACACCTGTACTGGGATGGACTTGCCCTTTTTCTGATTGTAAATGTTTTTAACAAATTGCCACTTCCGATATGAATACAAGTTTGCCCTCTGAATTCAAGAATTTCTAACATAACACTAGCTGCATGCTAGACAAAAGGACTCAGATTAATCCAGTGTCTGAATCTCAAATGATTTTCCACCAAAGCAATAGTCCTAAACTCAGTCTCTCACCCATCTTTTACCAATGCCTTAAGAAGGAGAGAGAGAGAGAGAGAGAGAGAGGAAGGTAAGGAGGGAGGAAGGAAGGAAGGAAGGAAGGAAGGAAGGAAGGAAGGAAGGAAGGAAGGAAGGAAGGAAGGAAGGAAGAGAGAAAATGAGAGACAGGGAGGGAGGGGGAGAGGGATTCTGACCTCAAAATTGGGAGGAAACTTACACAATAGTCCCTCATGACTTGTTGTGGCCAGTTCCAGCATATCACTGAACATGATTCTAAGGTGTCACTGAGGGTTTCCAGAATTTCAATCTATCTATAAGAGCAGAAGAGCTATGTGTAATTAAAAATCATATTACAAATCAAAGATCTAGATAAACAGAAAACTAGGCCGTGTTCAAGGATTGGAAGAACCCACCTACTACAGATGCCGAGTTGCCCCACAGTGGCCTCTGCAGCTCCTTCCAAAAGCTCAGCACAATGCTGTGGGATACAGACAAGCTTATTCTAAAACTGGTATAGAAATATACCGACCAAAACTACAGCAGTTAAAGCAATTCTGAGAAAGAATGAAGAGGGAGGATGCACATTACTCAACTTTAAGACTCCATAACAGCTACAATAATCAACACAGCGGGATGTTGGCTGGAAGAGCAGAGAACCCGGAAAAATAGGACCCACACTAACACACCAAACAGATTTTTGTCAATGGAGCAAAAGCAACTTAATGGAGGAAGCTTTTCAAAAAATGATGTCAGACATTTGGATTGGTTTCACTTCTTGCAATTGTGAATAATGCTGCTAGGAATGTGGGTGTGCAAATATATCCTCCATACTTTTCTTTAAATTCTTCTGAACAAACAAAATGTGGTCCATACATACAATGGAATATTATTGGGCCTTTTAAAAAGAAAATAAAAGCTACATGGCACATGACACATGCTACAACATGGATGAACCTTGAAGACATTATGCTAAATGAAAGAGCCAGTCACAAAAAGACAAATTCTGTGTGATTCCACTCAAGTGAACTAATTGGAGTGGCCAGATTCTTAGATGCAGATCCTGGAACAGGGGACACCAGAGCCTGGGAGGTAGGAGAGATGGGGAGTACTTGTTTCATGGGCACAGAGTTTCAATTTGGGAAGATGAGAAAGCTCTGGAGAATGTGAATGGACTTAATGCCACTGACTGGACACTTAAAAAAGGTTAAGATGATAAACCTTATGTTCTGTGTTTTTTACCATAATTTTTAAAAATTGTGCTGGAACCATTATATATACCTAGGGGGGAAAAAACAAAACCTTGGCCTGAACCTCACACAGTATGAAAAATTAATTCAAAATGGATTTAAGATTTAAATATAAATAGAAACTATAAGACTTTAGGGAAATAAAATAAAATACAATCATTAGGATCTAGGGCTGGGCAAAGAGTTCTCAGACATGACTGCAAAAGGATGAACCAAAAACAAAAAATTAATAAAGTGGATTACATCATAATTGAAAACTTTTGTTCTGTGAAAATTCCTGTTAAGAGAAAGAAAAGACAAACAACACACTGCCAGATACTATTTGTAAACCACATATCTGAGAAAGGACTTGTGTCTAGAATAGATGAGGAACTCTCAAATCTCAACAGTAATAAACAATCACACCAATTAGGAGATAGGCAAAGACATGACATTCACCAAAGAGGAGATACCAGTGGCAAATAGACACATAGCGAGTTGCTCAGCATCATGGGCCATCAGGGATGCGCAAATTAAAAGCACAGTGAGAAATCACTATACACCTGGTAGGACACTTAAAATAAAAAGAAATGGGGACCAAAAACATAATTTTACCCTCACATTTATAAGTTCTTCTGGTTGGGCTAATAAATTAACATGAAACAGATTAACAGGAGAAATGTCCAAAATGTATTACATATGTATGTACAGGGGTTCCAAAAGAATGTGAGACCCCAGGAGGCATGGGGCATTTGAGGCTAACACGTCATTCTGGACAAAGCAGAGGGAGGCAGGGGTCTGGGATTTCACCAGGAAAACAGACAATCCACAGGTAGGTGAGAACACGCACAATAAACCCACAATAAACGAATCCTGGCCGGACCACCAGAAACGACAGGACACAGAGGGGCTCCACCAAATAGGCTTGGCTGGACTTCCCCCTGGCTGCCACACTTAGCTCATAGGTGCTCAGGCAAGCATGCCAAGTTTCCCTTTCTGAAGCAGGTTTTTCTATCTGCATTCCTTTAGGCAGGTAAGGAAGGAGGCCAAACAAAAGTGCTTTCTGAGTCTTTTGTTTCTTAATCACCAGCTTAAAATCAGTATCCCGAAAGGCCTATTTCGGGGTGGCAAAACTTTGGTCCCCGTCGTAGTCTTGTCACCAAATGCTGGCGAGAATGTGGATTGCTCATTCAGTGCTGGTGGGACTGGGTATGGCAGGGCAGTTCTGATAACACAAACGTGTGCTCATGCTCCCTCTGGCCCACCAATGGGCTCTTGGGCGCTTATCCCAGAGAAATCAGAACTGACGTGCACATGGAAGCTGCCCATGAATGCTCCTGGCAGCTTCCCTGAAATAGCATAAAAACAAAACAAAACAAAACAGAAAAACATAACACAACCCAGATTTCCCGCAGTGGGTGAAAGGCTACACAACTGTGGTTCATCCTAGAATGGGAAGCTATTGGGCAATAGAAAGGAATCCAGCAACCTGGATGGACCCTACAGGCCTTGTGTTTGGGGAAAATGTCAACCTCAAAAGGTGCCGTCCTGTATGACTGTGTTTGTGGAACATTCTCAAAATGGCCCTAGAGATGGATAATGGGATCGTGGTGGCCAGGGGACAGAAATGGGGGTTGGAGGGTAGGCTTAAAGGGGCAGCACGAGGGGCTCCTCTGTGGCCATGAACAGCTCCGCATTTTGATTGTGGTGATAATTACAGAAGTGTGTTCATGGGATAGGACAGCATGGGACCACACACGTGAAAAATGGTGAGTTACTGAATAAGGTCTGCGTGGCCTTGCTCCCAGCACTGCCATGTCACCCTCCTGGTTTTGAACTTGAACTGCACTCCTGTAAGATGACATCATGGTGGGGGGGGGGGTAGGATCAAGGGTACAAAACAGTTTTTATAACTCCCTTTTACTCCATACTGATTCTCTAATACAAAGTATAAAAGTTAATCACATTACAAAGCATTGTGTGTGAACCAGCAAATGAATGACACTGATAGTATCTATAATCGTTAATCGGACCGAAGATAATTATTCCTGTCCCTCCCGGCAGCCCTCTCATTTTACAATCTCAATGTTTTTTAAGGTGAAAAAGATGCGGATAAACCTGGAGGACATTCTGCTAATTGAAGCAAGCCAGGCAGACAAAGACAAACACTGTATGACTTCCCTTATATGCGCATCTAAAAGAGTCAAGCCCATAGAAGCAGCCAGTGGAATGGTGGTTCTCAGGGACCGGTGGGAGGGGGGACACAGGAGATGCTGACCAAAGGTACAAATTGTGTCATCAGATAAGTTAGTCCTGGCATATAATGACAGCATGGTGACGATAGGTAACAGGACCGGGCTGTACACTTGCAGTTTTCTAGGAGAGCAGGTCTTAAGTGTTCTCACCACATGTGCACCAAGACGGTAACTGTGAGGTGCTGGATGGTTGTGGTGATCATTTCACAGTGTCCGTGTATATCAAAATGCCCATTGTACACCTTAAGTACATACAATCTTTTATGTCAGTGATATCGCAATAAAACTGTTAAAACAATATTAAGAAAAAATAGGTGTATTATTTTAAAAACACATATAGGTGGCATTCACTTTTAGGAGTCGTGGGGATTGATGCTCTGTAGCCAACGGGAGATACCACACCTGAAGCCCCACGAGGATGTTTCATGGGACAAGTCCTTGTTTTCTAATGCATCTTCAATAGCGCTTCAGAGAAAACACTTCGGTAGTTTACTCTCAGATTCCACTTTTTGCTGGACTCGAAGGCTTCTGCAGCATGGCCACATGATTCACCAACCGTCTCCGAGCCTCTGAGACTGTGCCCCTCCCTAAGTCAGAGGACAGTCAGGTGTTCCACCTGGGGCGGATGACAGAGGACAGGAGGCTCCACAGCACAGCTGCGCAGGGGTGCCCTGAGACAGAGTCAGACCCAAGAGCAGGCGGTAAGAGGAGACTCAGAGGCCAGCGGATGGGACACGGGTCCCTTCTGCTGGAGGGCTGTCCTCCCAGCCCTCCTCTGAAATGTCCCTGAAGGGACACCACTCACCAGCTGGGGCCTCCAGCCCTGTTCTCAGCTCTCACGGACCGGCTGCATCTCCTCTCCTTCTGCCCTGGTAGCATCCACAATTGCGCTGGCAGCCACAGGCCACTAAATCTGATGAATAAGTACCTGGTTCAGACATGTGACACACAGCAAATGGCACATTTTTAGTTAAGTGTGAAAACACTGTCAGGCCTGCAAGTAGCCTCAAAGTGGAGGCACATTGCAGAAAAGGTATACAGATGTCACCTAGAGAGTCCACAGGATGTGTCTTCTGAAAACAGAAGCTTTTCCTCCTAAGATGTTTGCATGTGGCTCTTAAAATGTATATTACTCTTGCCAATACTGTTGAAGCCATCAGACAAGTACCCAGGAACATGTGGCCCATAGTCACTGTACAAAGAGGCCATGGATGGAAGTAGGCATGAGAACACCATCTCACTGGAGGAAATTCCTTTCACTTCAGAAGATAAGTGTCTACAGACTTCCATGGATAACAAAACAGACTCGCTCTGACCTGCAGGGAGCTGCCTCACCAGCTCACACACAACCCCAGCACGTGTCCCCACGCAACGCGTCCCCTCACAATGCATGCCCTCACAAGCTCACACAAAACTCTGCACGATGTGTCCCCACATGACATGTCCCCTCACAACGTGTCCCCTCACAACGCGTCCCCACATGTGTCCCCACAAAACTCTTCCCCGCACAACGCATCCCACACATGTCCCCTCACAAAACGTCTCTACACATGTCCGCTCACAAAGCGTCCCCTTCCAAAGAGTCCCTTCGCGATGTGCAGGAATGTATTGTAACTACCTCCTATACACGTCTGGCCCCAGAGGCTCTGCTGATGCGGAGGAGAGAGCACCACCAGAAAGCCATATGCCGTGTCCTCTCCCACGGGGATATTTTTATCCAGAAATGGCCGTGAAGGCCCTGATATTTGGCTGCCCGATCCCCTCATCAGCCTTGTGAGGTTTCCTTTCCCTGGTGCCTCGTTGGAGCTGCATCTGGATTCAGAGGAAAATGATTCATAATTCCACCAAAGAGATTCTTTTAATGCATTTACCCCAGGGGGTATCACGTTCTTTTTATGAGCAAATGGAATGAATCATGATGTATTTCATCCTATGGAGTGATGTGGACATACCACGAAGAAGTCAGGAGTGAACTAGTCTAGACTCAAATGGGAAGAAACATAGGCTACTTGTTAGAAACTCACAAGCAGATGTCCTATATGGACTTTAAATATCAAGGAGGAAGATGGTAAATGCAACACATATAATCTCTAAAATAATGATTCTACATACAAACCATTTATGGGACTTCTCTAAAATGGCTCTTTAATCTCTTTCTTAAACTTTGTTTTTCAGAGAAAAGAATTACTTCCCTTTAAGACTCTGTACAAATGTCTAGTCCATAGCGAAGCCTTTTCCAGCCCCCCCACAGAGTCTTCAAACACCTGGGCTCCCCAAAACCTCTGTCTGATGGCACTGCCTCTGCCATCGGACTAGGCCCGGGAACCCCTAAAGTCAGGGACACAGAGTACAGCCCTCCTCTCCTGAACTTACGATCCAATTTCACGCACATTGTTCTAATGGCAATGGTGGGTGACATGGAGGACCCCCCACACACACACCTCACAGGAACAGCATGGTGGCAGGAACGTCACAGTTGATCTGAAATGTGCTGGGTGATGTCAGGCCCCATCTCCTCCTGTGTGCTGATCTGAGTCCTATGAAGCCCAGCTGTGTGGCCTGCAAGAATGGGCCCCCCAGGCTCAGGGACCCCCATGGGAGACAGCATAGGAGATCTGGGGGTGGGAGGAGGACAGTGTGGGGGTGCCCATGTCCCCAGTGAAGAATCAGGACCTTCTCCTAAAGGCTGCAGGTAGATTACAGGCTGGACCAGTGGGGCAGTCGTGCCAGGAGCCAGCCTGTGTAACAACTAGAGACAAGCTGTCAGCTGATTCCTGCCCTTGCATTTTACCACCTTTCAAATCAGAGGAAGGTGCTCGTGAAGCAGCCGACCACCTTGATAGACAAACAGGCAAATGAGCATCAGTTGACCCAGCCTCAGCCAGCGTAGGCCGAGGGGTCTGGGGCATCTTTCTGATGACTTGCTCTGTATTTTCAGCACAACTGCAGGATGTGCCAAATAGAAAAATAAAAACTAAAGAAAAAACAGATGCTAGAGAAAGGTGACACATGATTTGTTGACTATGGGAACACTGCAAAATGAAAGGCAATTCTACATAAGATGATTATCTGTTAATATTCAGTGAGTGTAGTAAATCCCTTATTGTATACAGAACTGGTGGTAATCTTTCTTTAAAACAATGAGTTTCTCCCTCCCTCATTAAATAAATGCTGGACAAGTTTTAAAGGAAGTTAGATTTGAGGGCGATCAGATTACTGGTTTAAATGGGGCACTGTGTGCCTCATGCCTGTCCTGCTAAAAGGAAACAGGAACTCACTGGAATGTTTTAAGAAACAGAATGACAGGATCAAATTTAATTTTAAGAAGACTGTTATAGCTCCCAGGGGAGAATGGCTTGGATTTAGATGGATTTTTCAGGACACAATGTTGGGGCAACTAGGGGGCTATTGTCTTTATCCTAAAGGTACATGTGGAAACCCTGGAGATGTGACAGAAGATGCCCAAGAGAACCAAGGGGTCATGCTTCTAGATCAGTGGCTGACAGCAGTGGAGGGAACAATATCCAAAGACTCCAAGGTGGCCCCAACTTCTGGCCTGAGCACCTGGGGAGATGTCAGTGCTGACCTGTGAGGAGAGGCCAAGGGGCAATTTGAAAATGCAAATATCTGGATGGAAAACAGGAAGATGGGGTCTTTTTCACTTTGCATTAGATACTCTGGCTGCAAACACTTTGGTCCTTTGGACGTGTTATTTCTATCTGAACATCTAAGAGATGTATGGTTGTTTTCATGTTGTGTCTGCATCCCCACAGTTCACGCCTAGAAGAGTTGAAAGCTGCTGGCATTGTGGATTACATACCTTCCATGAAAAGGAAGAAAAACACAATGGAATTTCGGACTCCTTGAATCATGGGGCTAAAGATGAAAAGCTGCCTAGTCAAATGAAGGACAAAGGAGCAAAGATGAAAAACAGGAAGTATCTGGTAGGAGCATTTGGACTGTAGGTGATGCAGGTGTGCCATTCTGGTGACCAGAAGGCGACATCAGCTTTGTTGTTGAGAATAGCAAGTCCCAAAGCATCCGACAGTGTGCAGCTGCAGACTAAAGACAGAGTTGTTGCTCTTCTTATTACTCTGGAGTATAAAAGACTCAACAGGAACTCAGGCAGAGGGGGTGCCACTCTTCCTTCTGGTAACTTGGGATAGTTTGACTCTAAGATTTTTATTTAGGTATTTTATACAATATACAGCTTTGGAAAACTAAGAAGCAGGAAGATTGAGGTTATTGCTTTTAAGTTGGTTTACTTCCTTGGGAAGAGAGACTGCGTTTTTTTAAATAATATTTCTAGGGTAAAAAACCTTATATTTTTTATGGTCACCATGCTGAGTGTGCTGTGCAGCCATGTTGACTCCTCGTCAGTGTACAGCCAATCTCTAGAACTCTTTCATGTTGCAAAGCTGAAACGCTGAACCCATTAAACAACTCTCCATTCCCTTCCCCTGGGCTCTGGAAACCACCATTCTGCTTTCTGTGCCTGTGAATTTGACTTTAGATGCCTCATATGAGTGGAATCACACACTATTTGTCCTTTTGTGATTGGATTATTTCACTTAGCATAATGTCCTCAAAATTCATCCATGTTGTAACATGAGACAAGATTTCTTTCCTTTTTAAGGCTGACTAATACTCCATTGTACGAATAGACCGCATTTCCTTATAATGTCAGCATCTTCCATAACCTGGTGCATTTATCAGATCTAAGAAATCAACATTTATACAGAACCCTAAACTGCAGACTTAGGACTTCATTGTTTTCTACTTGCATCCAGGTCCCACATGGCATTCAGTTGTCATGTCTTCTTTTATCTGTGACAATTTTTACCAGAGGTCCTTGTCTTTAATGACCTTGACAGTTTGCGGGAGTACCACTTGGGGGTTTTGTAAGATTTTCTCAGTTTGGGTTTGTCTGCTGTTCTTGCAGTAAACTGAGGCACATGGTTTGGGGAAGAACCCCGCAGAGGTGAGGAGCCCAAACCCATCATGCTGTATTTGGGTACAAGACATGGACTCAGCCTGTTGCTGGTGATGGTGACTCTACCATGGGGAAAAGGGTGTGGCCAGGCTCCCTCGCTGTGAAGTCACTATTTTCCCCTCTTATGCTCTATTTATTAGAATAACAGAGTGTAGCCTACAATCAAGGGGCAACTGTCAGGAACTCACACTGACTGAGGAGTGTCAGGAATTTGGGGACATATATTAAAATTACCACAGTATTTAATAAATATTTGGGGGGAGGTACATGAGACCACAGAAGATTCCTGCTTCTCCCCAAGGCCTTGCCTATTGGTTTTTGGCATTATTAGTGCATCTTCCTTGCCACAGTTACTACTGTGGCGTCTAATGGCAGTTCTCCATCTTCCTCATTTTTCTGTATTTGTCTCTTTTCCCCCTTATTTATCTATTCAGTCACTTATTTATTATTTAAAGATACTTTTTAGCTTTTTTATAGTAACTTAAAATACAGAAACACACATTCAAGTTACAAACTAGAATATATTACACACCAAAGTTTACACATTGGAGAATAACACCAAGTGGATTTATGCTGTCATATTGCAATAGTAACCACAGGCTAGAATAATCTTTTCTCTCTGTTTCTCTTTCTGGTTTTGAGCTCTTTCAATAGGACATTGATTAGGAAGTTTACAACTTTTCTATAGTGTGTGTGTGTGTGTGTGTGTGTGTGTGTGTTAATTTAAGATAAGCATGACCACCAGACACTGGAGTAAGTACGTAACTACGTGTTCACAAGAATCATGACTGTCTTCACATCATGTAAACACAATACATTGCAAACAAAATTTGGGGGCTGAGGTTGACATAAGACAATACCCATCATCCATAAATTCTGCTATCAGTGGGTGATAAATAACAAAAGAATACTAGAAGTGTGGGCATATAAGACAACTAATTCTAGAAAGAAAAAAAAAAGAAGGAAGGAAGGAAGGAAAGAATAAAGGGAAGAAAAGGGGAAGTAAAGAAAGGGGAAGAAAAACAACAATTTCTGCCTTATTTATGCTTCATATATTGGGATACCAAGCAAGAGCTCACAAGAAGAGAAGGTTCTGTGGCAAGAACATATTCGAACACTGTGGCACTGGACCATCCAGTCTCCCCAATGGAACACGTGTTTCTTATTTTTCCATCTCCCTGTTGAGCTTCCAATATTTTGCTGCATGTTAATTGCTTTCCAGCATGGTACTCTTCAGATCTGCCATTTATCAAAGATTTCTGGATATCTATTATTATGCTTGGACCAACCAATTTCCAGGCTTTGCAACCCTCTTTAGTTTGCCAGCTTAAACATTTCTGAGGAAAATGATTTAGGTTCCCCTTTAGCAAAACACATGTGCCATAAGTGAGCATTCTCTGTGAGTGTGCCTGGCATTCTTCCTGTGCATACTGAAAGGCAGTGGGAGTTTTAAAGGGTATTTTCCATAAGCATATGACTTGGTAAACAAGGGCCGGCCGAGTGGCGCGTTGGTTAAGAGCTGGCTTGGGACACCAGAGGGCCCCGGTTCAGATCCCACATATGAGGGCCAGTGACACTGCCCTCTACAGCTAAGATGCTGAACAACAGCTCAACCTGGAGCTGGGCTGCCGTGAGTCGCCGGCGACGGCGTAGGCTGCAACCCCTGCTGCAGTGGGTTGCCATGGGCTACCGTGTGTAGCCAGCAGCCAGCGTGAGCGGCCAGCAGCCACAGTGAGCGGCTGTCCAGAAGCCAGCGACAATCTGTCTCAGCCAGGAAGAGCGCAATGATGGTGCCAACTTGGGCCAGTGAAGCAACGTCCTCCACAACTAGACTGAAGAACAAAACGACAGCAACTTGTCTGTTCCCCTTCCCCCAATTCCCCAGCACTGTTCCCATCCCCCAATTCCCCAATAAAAAACAAAACAAAGCAAAACAAACAAACAAAAAAAACAAAAAACTAACAAACAAAAAAAGACTTGCTAAACAAATAACCTGGATGATTTTTAACAATTTACAAGAGTCTAGATTGAGACATAAATTGTTCTCGAAAATACAAACTGTTGAAATTGTTCAAACAAACTTTATTTCTGTATAATTTATTGGAGAATGCATTTTCCACATTTTTGGCATGAGTTTTTCAGAAGATGACACAATTACTAAAAATAGATCTACAGTAAACTATTTAGGAATAAATTTGACATTCAGCAGTTGCTTAATTTCCATAAAGGCAAAATCATTTTTAAAAAGATTAAAATTAGTGAATTATTTATGGATTCCCTAAACACAATTTGAATATTTCTTTTGACTTGACTTTTTAAAATAGAACTTCCTGGGGCTTGTTGTTGTTGTTAGAAAGAGTAGATAATACTATTTAAGAGAGCAGTCTGAAGGCTGTAAAGATACTAAGAGTTTTATGACTTGGTCCTTGTTATAGACTGAATATTTGTGTCCCCTCCAAATTCATATGTTGAAACCCAACCCCCAAGGATATGATGTTGGTGCCTCTATCTTGGACTTCCAGCTTCCAGAACTATGAGGAAATCAATTTCTATTGTTTAAGCTGGGTCGTCTGAGGTATTTTGCTATGGTCACCCCAGCAGACTAATAGAGGACTAAGTAATGTGTACCAAGTCTAAAGAAAGAGGACAAAATATACTTAATGTATTTGAAATCATTGAGGAGGTAACGAAGCAATGAAGATCCAGGAGAATGTAAAACCCACACTGATGAGCCTGATATTTGGGATTTCCTCCTCCCCACCACAGGCTTCTGCTGGTTCCCAAATATAGAACTGATAAGCTCAGAAACTGAGCAGAGCTTTTGTCAACCTCACAGGCACAGGGAATGGAAATCAGAGCCCACTGTCTATACAGAGCAGGTCCGTGAACAGCAGCACTCCCATAATCATGGGAACCACAAAGTGGTCAGCGCTCTCCCGGGACCTGAAGCTCAACTTAAAATCTTATTAATTCCACAAGTGGGTCAGACTGTCCCAGGATGTCTACTGCCTCAGCCACTTGTCAAAAGCAATGTGCATCTTTGTAGAGAAAATAAACATCACCCTATGCATCAAATTAGATTTAATTATTTTCATATACAATGTCTAGCACCCAATCAAAAATCGTAGCACACATTGCAGAAAAATAGTGGACAATAAAAACAGGTAATTCAGAGAAAGATGTTATCAGATATGATTCATATGTTGAAAGGGGTCAAAGGAGAGTTAAAGAACTGGAAACTCTCAAGAAAGAACCAAAGGGAAGTTCTAGAACAAAAAGGAACACTAACGCAAATCAAGAATTCAGTGGGTGACTTTAATAATATCTGAGGAAAGGTGAGGAGAAAATTAGTGAGCTGGAAGGTAGGTCAAGATAAAATATTCAAAGGACAGCCCAAAGGGATGAGGGAGTAAATAGGATCCCAGGAGGAAATAAGACACAAAGGGGGAGAGAAGTATCTGAAAAATTTCCAAAACTGACAACATCAAGCCACAGTGTCAGAATCATATAAAGTCCAACCACATGAACTCAAAAGAAAACCACAACTAAGTGTGAAACGGCTTCCAGAGTTGCCCCCTTGGGACACAGGGGGCCGTAGCATTTACGTGTTGTTGGTTGAAGGCTCACCTAGGAAGTGCTTCCCTCTGACTAGCCATCTGTACTAGTGTGGGGCCATTGAACCCCCCTGATGCTGGACAAGATGCTGAAACAAAAAAGGAAAGACACATAGCATGTGCTGGAGGTGAGAGGCTGTCACTGCAGTGAGATCAGTGAACTGTGTACAGTGGCCGAGTGGAAACCACAATGTGGGTTGAGGAGGTGTGACATGGGGAACCAGAGGTGCTTGCTACATATCTCGTTAAATTTTTTTTTTAAAGCTAATATCCTTTTGGACCTCTGTGTACCATTAACCCCTTCACAAAGTCCTGACTGCCATTTGTTTTGGAGAACCGGTTTCTAATCATTGATGATAATGTACACAGCCCACTGTAATGAGAACGCTGTAGAGGACAAGTGTTGGAACAGTCTAGAGAAAACCAGGAAGCATCGAGAAAGAAAGCTTGACCGACTGTCTTCCTTGTGAGTAGTCCTGTCACTGCAGGAGCTAAGCGTGCCCTTGGAGTCGTGTTAATGAGCATGAAAGAATGTTTTCTGAGTGGTCTGTCATATTTTGGAGAGCAGATGAAAGCTTAGTTCTTACCCACTGGGAACTTACGATCAGTGGCTTAAATTATTCCCATTTGCTTGGTTACTGACTGTTTTCCTGACTGTTGCCAAATTCATCTAAACATGAAGTGAATTGGAAAAGTGGAGTTTAGAGCAGTTTTTAAATGTCTAGGGAAGAAAACCTGAGCAGGAAACTATGGATCAGGTGCCATCGGCGGAGTCTGCCGTCGTCACCCGCTGTGGATGGCGACACACTCAAGCCAAGATTTCAGTCTATCAAACGCCTGGCAGGTGCTCAGAGCCTCCTGTGCTTTTTCCTTTCTTGTATCATAGCCAGCCAAATTAATTTTAAATTAGTAATAAAATCAAAAGGTTTGCAGCCAGGCACCCCCCAGTGAGGGTGTCTCTCCAAGTCCTTGGTCATTGTGTGCTTCTTTCCAGGTCCATATAACACTTTGCAAGGCTAGTTCCTATGAATGTCACATTTATAAAGAGAAAAATTCAGGAAAGTGAGTTCTTTTCAGAGTAAATTTTGCTCAAGAGAAAGGTTATCATGTAAGTCTGCTCATATCAAAGATAGGATCCATGCTAAGTCGTTATTCCATCTTTGCTGCTTGTGGTACCAGCCCGGAGGCTGTTCTTTGTGGTGTGTTTTTGTTTGTTTGTTTTTTGGGGGCATTTTTTGGCTGCCCATATCTTCTTTACAGGCCTTATTCTTACTGTGCTAAATGTCCTAATGGTTAGCTCACAGGGAGCTCTTTATATATTTTGAGATATTGCAAGCATAAAAAAAGCATAGATGACAGTATAATGAACACTCATAACTTAGAATTATTAAAAACAATATTTTGCAGCATTCCTTCGGTTATTATTTTGAAAGAATAAATCAATATAGTTACTGTTTAAATTTTCCATATATGTTTCTCCAATTCTTTCTATTTTATCCTTTCTGAAATGTAGCTATTCTCATAATTGTGATATTTAATTAGCCACAATAATGCTTTGATGCTTTTGCTTTCTATGAGGGTATGTAGTCAGAAATAGCATGTTAAATTTTTATATATGACAGGATACTGTAGATGTCATTCTACATCTCATATTTTTCTTTCAGTATTTTCTGCAATGTATCCATTTTGATACATTCAGCCCTAATTAACTCATTTTAACAACTGAAACAATTCCATTGTATGAAAGTACCAAAATGTAAGTATTTATTCTCCTGCCCATGGACACAAGTTACTTCCAGTTTCTCTCCAGGGCAAGTAAGGCTGCAGCAAATATCTTTGTGCATGTCTTGTACACACGTGTGAGAGTTTCTATGGGAGCAATCATTGGGCGGTGCCCTTGGTTCATGAGGTCCACCCTCAATTGTATTAAATGTGGACAGACTGCTTCCCAGAGGAGTGGTAGGACCTCACAGTGAGCTCTCAGTGATGACCCCTTAGCCTGACCGATGCACCCAGGACACCGCCCACCCCACCTGACCTGATCATAACTGAGCAGGTGGCGATCATAACCTCATCAATGATCTCAGCAGCAGAGTGAGCTGAGCTCTGCCCACAAATGACCCTGACATGGAGCTGGAATGTGTGTAGGATTCTGTGTGGTAAAATATTTAATCCCAGTTTACCTTATATGGCAGGCAAGTGATTAACTGGCTGATTTGTATCCAGAACTCATCTGTCTGAAAGTCAACCCACTTTGTTACATAATTGAGCCACATTCTGTAAGTTTAATTAGATTGTCAGTCGTCAAGCCCCAAGAGTTTTATTAATTTAATGGCACTGGAATGAAATGATCCTCATGTTCTTGTGAAAACACTCTGGTTGTCTTTGAACAAGAACATCCATGCTCTTGAGTGTAGCCCAGAAAGACCTGCCTTCCTGTCCAAAAACGCCTGGGGTGAGAAGGCACATTGCAAGTGGGAGCCCCTGGTGGGGGGTAAGAGGGAAGGAGGCTGGGGGATCCCTGACATGGCTCAGAGTCCGTCTGCGGCCACACAAATGTAACCCCACATTTGGGACTGTCTTCACAGCCTAGAGCAAAGCCTGTCACCTCTTGGGCCTCAGTTTCCTCATCTGTAAAATGGGGTGATAATGATGATTCTGACTCCAAGAGTGTATTGTAATAACTGAGTGAGTGAAGTGCTCTCAGGGTGCCTAGTACACAGCAAGTATGGCCACACAGTGTGGTTCTGATGATGACTTTGAATTAGAAGCGACAGTATGGTGTGTGAGAAAGGACTACCTGAAGACAGACCCCCCCTAAGGGATGAGCGTGCTTGCACGTGTCACACTGGCTTCCTCTCTGGACATCAAGCTGCTCGTCCATTGGTCTGTAGAGAGAGCGTTTCATCCTGCTTCGTTTCAGGTTAAAATTCACATTGACTCGTCTCTACTGCCTCTCATGTGTGGCTATGAGCCAACACCAAGAAGCACCGACCCCCAAAACCACAGAGGCTGAAGCGGGAAGCATGTGGAGCAGAGCAGAGCAGAGTGCTCTGTTTTGTGTGACCAGAGGAGGCACAGGGAACCCCACTGCCTTGTGCCAGGTGTGTGGAAACAGGGACCAACTGGGAACATCCCTCCTAGAGCCTCCCAAGGGCCTTGGTCTACCAGCCATCACTGCCCCTGGCTCCTGGGGAGGTGAGAAGCCTGACACGTGCAGTCCTGTCAACAGGCAAGCCCTCCTCTGCCTGAGGTCTGCTTACATGTCTGCTGTGTTACATACCATGTTACATCCATCCAGTCTCCTTAGAGGGAAGCCGGGTATAAGTCCGTCGCATCCCTAATGGCTTTACTTCCTGTTCTCACTCTGCCTTCTGGAGGGATGACATTTTGATTGGGTGGTGTGAGGGAGTTGTATTGAATATATTTTTAATTTTCTGTATATTGTAATGTTTCCACGTCCTTAACAACCTTTGTGTCTGGGGAGAGAGCGCCCCTCCCTGGGCAAGCCAGTTCTTAAGACAGAAAGGGCCCAAGAGAGCATGCCAGTGATCTGCACACTGCCGCCCAGAGCTTCTTCTCTGTGGGCCACACACCTCTGCCTTCATCATCCAGGGCCAGGAGCCAGGCAACCAGGGGCCATCCCTACAGCCCCAACCAGCTGAAATTGTTCAAACTAGCCAGTCCTAAGTTACTTACCCTGCCCTGCTGTGCCCTTCCTGCAGAAACCCCAGTGAAATGGTGACCGAGGCTATCCCTTGGTCATACGTCTGCCTCCTGACCAGTCCGGTGCTTCTCCATGTGGCCCTGCATGGTGGGTGGACCTCTGGTTCCCAGCACCATGAATGTAATAAACTATTGTTTCCTGAGCCCCCTCTGTGTCTCCTCTTGTGGCCACACTTGACCAGCCATCTCACAAAAGAACACAAAACAGAGAGTCAGGGTGAAGCAGAGGGAGGTGGTTCCCACCAGCTTAGCACATGGTCATCACTGTCCTGGTGAAAAGTCAAGAAAAAGAGATTTCTGAAGATAGAAGTGGAGACACCTTCTGACAGCTGCTTCCTGGGTCATTCCTACTTCTAGACACGTTATTTCCTCCTTCTTCCCTCTGATAACCTCAAAATAAAAGGCCAAAGTGAGAGGCAACAAGCATTTATTGGCGATCAGTAAGAAGAGCAGAAGCCGGAATAGCGCTCCAATGAGGAGACAAAGGTGATGGGTGTTTATGAGAAGGGGAAGGGGAACAATTAATTATATCCATAGAAGGAAAGCGTTGCTATCGGTGCAGATGACGTAACAGTGAGGCTAATTCTAAACAATGTTTTTACTTTTCAGTAAGGTAATCATCAGTCCAATAATCATAACCTCTGCTTTTTGTTATCTTTGCAAACATTTCTTTGGGACACAATGTTGCTGAGGTCCAGCCCAAGGTTACTTTGCCCTGTTTTAACATCACAAAAGTTTGAGGCATCAGACACCACAAGCAGTTCCTTTGGGGTGGAGCTCCAACCCTATTTTAAAGTGGCTCCATTTATCTATATATGTTAACGCCTCTACACATCACCACTGGAGCAGCCCCGTAGCCGCCTGGCCCCTGGTGGCAGTGCCTGTTCAGGAGGTTGGCTGAGCTGGAGCCCCACACGTGATTGCATGATCAGCCCACTCTGCAATGGCTCGTTTGGTCCCCGAGAGGTTGTGTAATTACTGTGTACTGTCAGACAGTTTTATTAGCCTGGTGACTTTTAATTATTGCCACTATATTGTTAGCCTATTGTAATGTCTGTTTCTATCTCAAAACACTACCTTTTCTGTTTGCTTTTGTAAATTGGAAGTTCTTCCCAATTCATTCCACCCACTTAGGGGAAACAGATGGGAAGCACTTTTTTTTTTAAATTAGTTTCAGGTGTACAAAACAATGCACTAGTTACCCTTTTCACCCCTCACAAAATGACAATCCCCCTCTCCCACCCACTGTCCCTCCCCATATCATACATATCTATTACAATTCCATTGACTCCACTCACACACTCTACTCCACATCCCGTGACAATATATATATATATATATATATATATATATGTATAAGATTATAGTTGACATACAATATTATTCAACATCAGTTTCAGATATACAGTGCGGTGGTCAGGCCTCTACACTGTCTATGAAGTGGTGTCCCTAACAAGACAAGAGTCCATCTGGTCCCCTAAAATATATTTACTACATTATTGATTATATACCCCAGAGTGTCTTTTCTATCCCTGAGGCCAGATTGTAGTTACCAATTTGTACTGTCTCGTCCCTTCCCCTTCTCCCTCATCCCCACCCCCTCCCAACTAGCATCCATCGGGGGTTTTTTTGCAACATACATCCTCATCAGGTAGTCTACATGGTGATCTGATGATGGTGATGTAGGTGATGACATAATTCTGTAATGACAAAGTTTTCTAGCAAGCGCAGTACTGGACACATGAGCTCAGGCCTCACAGGGGAGGTGTCACAATTAATGCCCATGAATGAAGCACCTTCGGATGAAGATGAATTGTTGTTGTATGCACACCTCATGGCTGTTTCTCTCAGATTTGTTTGAAAGAGACTCAACATAAGAAGGATGGACATAAATATCCATGAGGCTGCTGATGTAGCACAAATACTGATCTATTTTTTGTTCTTGGTACCAGGGCTCATGATTTAAATCCTGTCCTCTTGATTAACCTTATCCTGACAGCCAGCTCCAGTGTCATTTAAGCTTGACTTATCTTTAAATTAGCAAACAGTAAGTGTAACGGGAAGCCCATGCATCTCTCTTGCTCAGACAAGGTGTGTGAAGATGGAAGTTGCATTCTAGAAAAGACGCTGGAGCCAGGGTGGTACAGGAACAGGCACCCAGCTTTGTAAGAATGTCAGGGTGCAGTTCTGAGAACCTTGTGTCCCATCTTTACTTAATGGCAAAGGAGTGTTCCTTTCAGCTGCCCCAACAAGCACTCCCTCCCTCTGCCATCACTCGTGTGAGGTCTGTGGAGGGCAGCCCCTGATTTCCACGAGCAGTCGCCATTCCCACTGGCCACATTTGGAGCCAAATGAACTCCCTGCCATTAGTCACTCTGATCCTTCATGAGCCGAACAAATAAAACACAAAGAGCTCAAAGAATCCTTCTGCTTTCCAAACAAAGTCTGGAAAACCCTGTTTAAAAGTGTGCAGCTCCCTTAATGTTTCTGGGGGAACAAATGAGCCCACGTGCTCTGGAGGGAGCCCAAACGATGATTTCATTCGCCTTGGTTGTCTTTGAAAAGCAGAGAACCCCCTTTAATGATGAATAGGGCAGAAGGACACTGGGGTTGAGGCCACTCCTCTTGAAGTCACATTTAGCTTCCTAGAGTGTATCATGAGACTCTCCCAATGGCATGGGAACAATGTTCTCCTGTGAATTGTTCTTCCATCCATCAATGAATGCGTCCCCTTCCTTTGACCACAATAACATGTCAGGCTATAGGACACCAGTTTCTATCACATCCTGTGTGTGGAGCGTCTCTGTTAGTTGGTGTCCATGGGACCCTGAAAACAGCAAGGGCTACTGCCATGAGTCTTCAGAGACCTGTCATATCGTTGCTTTAACATAGGACGCTGATGTGGCTTGTGGCTGCTCTGTCTTTTTTGGCAATTTAGGGGGTAGAAAACGACTTTGTCATTAATAACTGCTGTACACTGTGTGCGCCCCCCACCCCCCGGCCCCAACCCATATGTAGAAGCCTAACCCCCAGTGTGGTGGTGTCAGGAGGCGGGGCCTCTGAGAAGTGATGAGGTCATGAGAGTGGGGTCCTCACAATGGGGTGAGCGTTCTTATAAACAAGACCCAGGGAGCCCCCTCGTCCCCTCCCTCCATGTGAGGACACAGGAGAAAACAGTCTGTGAACCAGGAAGTGGGTCCACCCCAGATGCCAAACTTGCTGGGGTCCTCACCCTGGGCTTCAGGCCTCCAGAAGGTGAGCAGTAAGCCACCATGCGTGGCATTCTGTTGTAGCAGCCCACACAGATAAAGAAAACTGTAAGCCAGTTAAGGAGGCAGAGGACTCTTTGGTAAGGACTGGCAAGGCCAATGTATAAAAGCTTGTCATTTGAGAGCCATTGTGGCATGTCCCTTTGGGCGGAAGTGAAGTTTTGTTTCTTTAGTGCTGCATTTGGCTCTTCAGGCACCTAACTTTCTGTCTGCCACCATCCCAAGCAATAAGGAAGTGGTTACCCTGAAAATCTTTTTTTCAGATTTTTTTGTATTGTACGTAAGAGAATTGCTCTTCCTTGTTCACATTTGCAGTGTTCCAAAGGAAAACAAAGCCCAGCAAAATGGCACAGCCATGCAGTCTCCCCATCTGATGACGCTCACTTTTACCTGGGAAGGCTGATGTAGTGGGACTAACTGATGCCTATGAGCATTTGGAAATGGCTGACCTGGGAGGCCTGGATTACATGGGTCATAGCTTTCCCTCATGCCCGTGCATATATACCCAGTGTCTCTGTGACAGAGGTACCTGCCTCACCTGCACACATGGTGTGGTCAGCAGGCTGCACCCAGGAGCACAACATGACCTGATTACAGCACCGTCTCCATGCCCCAGCCCCCACCTGCTAGCATTTTCCATGCTCGCTATACATTAGTCTTCTCCACACTGGGAAGAGGGGGACATATTAGAAAGAAACCTCCCAGGCTGCCTATGGCAGGTGATGGATTGAGCCTCTTCCGGACTCTGAAGGCCCAATTCTCTGAGAAATTAGTTGCAATGAGTGACCAAAACAAACTAAAACTTAAATATGTTTCTTTTACTCTCTTGTAAAGACTAAATACCTTGCAGAATGCATTTGGTGGATCAAGACTATGCATGAGTTTCTCCAACAATATCTTCCTTTTTAACAAGTAGATACAACACAGATACAGCAAGACTGTTTCTTCTTAAGTTCCCAGCATGCAGACAAGATCGTTGAGCCAGCTGTATATGGGAAAGAATTATTACTCTCTGCCAGCTCCTGTGAGTAAAAGGAGTGAATTTTTAAGAAGACACCCAATTTCAGAAGATTTTACTGATTAATTTTTTCACTACTTCCATTTAGGCTGCTTGCTTGATCCAGAAATAGGTTTCTCAGCTAGGAAAAAAAAAAAAAGAAAAGAAAAAGGGAGTGCTAAGTGTGATGGTGAGGGAGCACATTTCCCAGGCAGCACTTTGAAACAGACCATCACGTCCAAATGTCTCCTCTCCAAATAGGGCACCTGGTGGCCTCAGTCCCGCAGTTTCTTCAGTGTGCCAAAGCCTGGGCTGCACCCAGTTCACCCCTTTTTCATGGCCAATAAGAGGCGGATGTATGTCGAGGAAAGCGCGCTGAGAATGTCTTTCTTCCAGATTGCGGAGTATGATGGCAGTAACTCTTATTTATGTCGCCGTTGTTCACAGCATGCTCACTGCTTACAGTTAATTACATAGATGCAGCTCATCATGTACCAGGAAGCTCATAAAAATTGTTCATCTGCGGAAGTGTTACTTAAAAATAATCTCCGCCGCTCCTACCTGGACACACACACAAGCACGCGCACACACACACACACAAGCATGCACACTTCCCAACCCAAAAGGTAACAGAGAGTCTTGAATGAACAGAAGTGGTGTCCTCCTCAGTTTGATTTAGCATCTGTAACCTGATTCTCAGGTCTTCTCAGTCCAGGCATTGCATTGATCTTGGAAGTTTCTTAAACAGTGGAGAGGCTCTGGCCTGGCAGTAGCTTTGTTCATATCTGTGAAAAACACCCTTCTGGAGTCTCAGTTTCCTCATCTATAAATTGGGACATGTAAGACCTGCCCATCTTACCTTAAGCAGCTCTCTTGATGAGTCAGTGAGATAATGGTTTTGAAATTCTTTGGTAACATAAAGTGTATTCAAGTATTGTAAGGTTTACTGTTACTTTGCTCCAAATGAAGCGAGTGTATCTTGTGTATTTGACACTCCAGGTACTAGGACACCAACATAATTTACATTAAAATGCTTAATCTGGCATGCAAATGGTTTTGGCTAGGAAAAGGGAGGCTGTGAGGAGGGTTCCTTGAGTTCTCTCTTGGAAATCGCCACAGTTTGAGCTGCTGTAACTCTTCAAATGAATCTCTACTCATCCCACAGAGCAGCGAAGAGACTCCCACGCCAATTACTGGAAGGTGGGCAGACCGGGCAAGTGGGAGAAGAGGGAGGCGAGAGGCATGGAGGTGCATCCTGCACCCGCGGCTCCTGAGACTCGGGGCCTCAGAGAGCAGATCAGAGAGTGTTCCGGTGGCTCGCTCCCTGCTCCTTGCAGCCCACCTGGAGTGCAGCAAGAGCGCAACAGTTTGCAGTCTGAGGCAGAAGCCTCAGCCGGGGCCAGTGAGGGAAGAGAGAGAGAAGATGTGCGTGCAGAGGCATGGTCCGCACCAGGGGCTGCGGAGCTGCAGGAACGCAGGAGACAGAGTGGAGAGCGTTGCAGCGCCAGGGCAGGCTCAGTCCCTGCGCCCACCCAGTCCTGCCAGGAGTGTAACAGGAGGTCTGCAGTGCGCAGAATCTGAGGCAGAAGCCTCAAACCCAGGGAGCGGGGGGGGGAAGAGGAAAGTGAGACGCATTGAGACGCATAGAGAAGCAGCCCTCACCGCAGCTGCAGAGACGCTGGACCCCAGGAGGCAGAGCAGAGAGCATTGCAGAGGCAGGGTGGGCTCAGTCCCTGCACTCCT
>NW_017731976.1:788306-792913 GCF_001890085.2 Hipposideros armiger | reverse complement strand
ACCACAATGCTATGAAACTAGAAATCAATTATAAGAAGAAACCTGGAAAGCACACAAATACATGGAGGCTGAATAACATGCTACTAAATAGTGAGTGGGTCAAAAATTAGATCAAGGAGGAAATCAAAAGCTATCTCAAGACAAATGACAATGAAAACACAACAACCCAAAATCTCTGGAATGCAGTAAAAGCAGCCCTAAGAGGGAAGTTCATAGCAGTGCAGGTCTATCTAAAAAAGCAAGAAAAATCTCAAATCAACAGATTATCCTTACACCTCAGGGAACTGGAAAAAGAACAGCAAAATAAGCCCAAAGGGAGTACAAGGAAGGAGATAATAAAGATCAGAGTGGAAATAAATGCAATAGAGACCAGAAAAACAATACAAAAAGATCAACAAAAGCTGGGTTTTTGAGAAGATAAACAAAATTGACAAACCTCTAGCCAGACTCATCAAAAAGAAAAGAGAGAGGACTCAAATTAGTAAAATCAGGAATGAAAAAAGTGAAGTGACAAGACACCACAGAAATACAAAAAAAAATTTAAGAAATTACTATAAGCAACTATATGCCAACAAATTTGACAATCTGGAAGAAATGGATAATTTTCTAGAAGCATACAACCTTCTAAAGCTAACTCAAGAAGAAATGGAAAATCTGAATAGACTGATTACTACCAAGGAAATTGAATCAGTAATCAACAAGCTCCCAATAAACAAAAACCCTGGACCAGATGGCTTCACAAGTGAATTTTACCAAACATTCAAAAAAGAATTATCACTTATTCTTCTCAAACTATTCAAATAAATCCAGAAGGAGAGAAGGCTCCAAACTCTTTCTATGAAGCCACTATCACCCTGATTCCAAAACCAGACAAAGACAGTACAAAAAAGGAAAACTACAGGCCGATATCTCTGATGAACCTAGATGCAAAAATCCTCAAAAAAATCTTAGCAAACAGAATTCAGCCATATATTAAGAAGATCATACATCATGATCAAGTGGGTTTCATCCCTAGTACGAAAGGTTGGTGCAATATCCACAAATCAATTAATGTGATATACCACATTAATAAAATGAAAAATTAAAATCATATAGTCATATCAATAGATGCAGAAAAAGCATTTGACAAAATACAGCAGCCATTTATGATAAAAACTCTTAGCAAAGTGGGAATAGAGGGATCATATCTCAAAATAATAAAGGCCATATGTGATAAATCCACAGCTAGCATCATACTCAATGGGGAAAAGCTAAAACCATTCCCCTTAAGATAAGGAACAAGACAAGGCTGTCCACTTTCTCCACTTTTATTCGACATAGTTCTGGAAGTTCTAGACACAGCAATCAGACAAGAAAGAGAAATAAAAGGAATCCAAATCAGTAAGGAGGAAGTAAAATTGTCATTTTATGCGATGACATGATACTATATATAGAGAACTCCAAAGACTCCATCAAAAAACTATTGGAAGTGATAGATGAATTCAGTAAGGTAGCGGGATACAAAATTTATATTCAGAGATCAGTTGCATTTGTATATACCAATAATAAACTACTGGAAGGAGAATTTAAGAAAACAGTCCCATTTACAATTGCTTCAAGAACTATAAAATACTTAGAAATAAATTTAATCAAAGAAGTAAAAGACCTGTACTCAGAAAATTATAAGACACTGAAGAAAGAAATATAAGAAGATACAAATAAATGAAGACACCTACCATCCTCATGTATAGGAAGAATTAATATAGTTAAAATGCCCATATTGCCTAAAGCAATATATAGATTCAATGCAATTCCTGTCAAACTACCAAGGGCGTTTTTCACAGTAATAGAAAATATAATCCTAAAATTTATATGAAACCATAAAAGACCCCAAATAGCCATGGCAATCCTGAGAAATAAGAACAAAGTCAGGAGTATCATGCTACCAGACATCAAAACATACTACAAGACTACAGTAATCAAAACAGTATGGTACTGGCATAAAAACAGGCACATAGATCAATAGAACAGAATAGAGACCCCAGATATAAATCCATGCATATAAGGATAGTTAGTCTATGACAATGGAAGCAAGAATTTACATTGGAGTAAAGATAGTCTATTCAATAAATGGTGCTGGGAAAATTGGACTGACACATGCAAATAATGAAACTGGACCACCTCCTTACTCCATATACAAGAACAAATTCAAAATGGATTAAAGACTTAAATGTAAGACCTGAAACCATAAAACTCCTAGAAGAAAATATAGGGNCCCACCCCCACCCGGAGCGCAGGAGGATCTTGGCTGGAGCTTCTGCGACAGAAGCCTCAGATCAAAACAGCAGTGGGACTTTTTTTTTCTTTTTTCTCAAACAAAAAGCAAAAAACAACTGCATAGATAAGAACCCACTCCCACTCTCCCTCAGAAACCTTGGCCCCCTCCATGCCAGAGTCTTAAGCTGACCCCTGAATGGAGGAGTCGGGTCAGATACAGAGGGGCTCCTACTCCCAGGGGGTTGAGAAAATCCACGTGACAAGGGGCTATGGAGTGTGAGCCTACCTACCTGCCCCCACCTCACCTTCCCGGCTTGGGAGGCAAGGCAACTTCAGCAGCTGAGTCACTCCCAGGCCCGCCCCGCTCTCCCCGTCCCTCCGCACCTCCCCCTGCAGGTGGCTTTTAGCAGTTCCCCACACCCCCCACAGCCTCCAGCGGAAAGAGTGCCAGAAGACGCACATCAAGTGACCCTTCTGGCTGCGCGGCGCTCAGTGTGCGTTGGGGCAGGCGAGAGCAGAAACAGCACTGACTTTGTGAAAACTACCAATCACACCTCATAACCCCACTCATCTACAGTAGACCTGCATTGCCAGGGTCACTCTAGGCGCCAGGTGGCCGGCTTTGCCCCCACATGACACAGAAGAGTTTTTGTATAGCACAGGACAACCTGGAGAGAGCTTGGTGGACTTCAGCCAAGACTGGTACTGATTTTTTTTGGGTTGTTTTTTGTGTGTGTGTTTTTTGTTGTTGTTTTGTTTTTTGGGGGTCTTTTGGGAGGGTTTTTTGGTTGCTTGTTTTGGTTGTTTTTGGGTTTTTTCTATTTCGTTATTATCATTTTTAGTTTTTAATATATATTTAATAACATAATATATGTGGATATATATGTCCATATATATGGGTGTGTAGATTTTATATATATATATTTCTCTCTTTCTTTCCTTCTTTCTTTTCTATCCTCTCTCTCTCTCCCTTCTTTTCTTCCTTCTTTTCACTGCTCTACTTTTCCTCCTGCTTTCCATTTTTCTGCAATTTTTGGGGGGGAGGGGGGCGTTGCTATTTTGTTTCTTGTGTTTATTCTATATTTTATTTTGTTTTGTTTTGTTTTTTGTTCTTTTGTTGTTTTGTTTTTGTTTCCTTTTTTTCTATTTTTGATATTTCTGTACATGTTGAGTGTAGGTAACTGGTTGTTTTTCACATGTGAGAGTATCTAGTTTCCTCTAGTGGCTGTTGTGGTTGTGCTTGTTGATCTGTTTTGCTCTAAAATCGCTCTGCAGCAGGGCCCAGACAAAGAGGCACAAGAATCATCACACCCAGAGGCCAACTTTAGATAAAACCAGAGCATTACAGGGTTTGACCTACAAGAGTCACACCCAAAGGGAAATTGCTACAGGCACAAGAGCCCATAAGGGCCAAGCCTCATTGGAGGGGTCAACCCTCACACAGCAGCTCATAAACTGTGCACACAGCTAATCCTCACAGCTAGTCAGCCTGGGAGTCAATCTCACTTACTGACAAGCCAAAAGCAATCAAAGCTCAACTTCAACAGGAGAAGACACACAACACAAGGAACACCTCTGGTAAACACACACAGGAGAATAGGGAGAATGAGTAGTTCAAATATAAAGGATACATACCACATAAGTCCATCCAGAAAAGACTGAGAGACCTAGGGGATCTACCTATTACATCGAAGCAAGCACATAGAGTAAACCAGAATGGGGAAACAAAGAAACACATCCCAAATAAAAGAAGAAACCTTCTGAATCAGTGGAACTAGAGGAAATAGAGGTAAACAACCTAACGGAGACAGAGTTCAGAACACTGATTATTAGAATGTTCCAGGAAATTAATGAGAATATAAAGAAGGATAGAGAAATCATGAAAAACAACCAGCTAGAGCTAAAGAATACAATTACAGAATTAAATAACAAATTTGATGGAATTACTAGCAGATTGGATTAAGCAGAGGATCGAATCAGTAACTTAGAAGACAAGATAGCAGAGATCATCCAAGTGGAACAACAAAAAGAAAAAAGAATAAAAAGCATTGAAAATAGTTTAATAGAGCTGTCGGATAACATCAAGCACAATGACATGCACATCATAGGAATACCAGAAGGAGAAGAGAGGGAGCAAGGGATCGAGAACATATTTGAAGTAATAATGTCTGAAAACTTCCCCAACCTGGCAAAGGAAATTGACATACAAGCCCAGGAAGTGCAGAGAGTTCCAACCAACATGAACCCAAACAGGCCCACACCGAGATACATTATAGTGAAAATGGCAAGGATTAAAGACAAAGACAGAATCCTAAAAGCAACAAGGGACAGGCAGCAAGTTACTTACAAGG
>NW_017731976.1:761399-783408 GCF_001890085.2 Hipposideros armiger | reverse complement strand
ATATAATCAATAATGTCATAAATATTTTTTAGGGGGCCAGATGGACTCATGTCTTCTTAGGGAGACCATTTCATGGATGGTGTAGAGGCCTGACCACTGCACTGTACACCTGAAGCTGCCATTGAATAATATTATATGTCAACTATAATTTAATACATATATAGTCATGGGATGTGGAGTAGAGTGTGGGAATGGAGTCAATGGAATTGTAATAGATACGTATGATATCGGGGGTGGGGGACAGTGAATGGGGGCGGGGGTTTGTCACTTTGTGAGGGGTGAAAAGGATAACTATTGCATTGTTTTGTACACCTGAAACTAATAATAATAATAATAATAATATAATAATATAATATAATAATATAATAATAATATAATAAATAATAAATAAAGTAAACTACTTGACCTGGGTAGTTTTATTCCTGATCTAAATAGTGTTTGTTTATATACCAGCTGTGAGATAAAAATGTACACCGAATTTCTCTCTATTTAGCAGTAATAATTACTAGTACTTATAGTTTGTTCTTACACAGATAAGCAGTAATAATATCCTTATACTGATGTGCACTAATAGTAGCAACTGATACTTATGAGGTCTTTCAACATGCTAGACACTAACCTGAGAGTTACAGGATTAAATTTTATCCTCCCAACAACCCTATGAGATGAGCACTGTTATTCTCATCTTATAGCCTGGGAAACTGAGGCACAGGAAATTGAATAGCTTCCTTATAGTTGCACAGCTAATAGGGACAAAGCCAAGGCATGAACGTGAGCAAATTCTAGAATCCTCATTCTTAACCAGATGCTGTGCAGACCCACTTTTCTCTATATTATCAAGGAAAGTAAGAATAAGTTTGTATCATTAGATATGGAAATTTCCAAATTGTTTTGGAATCAAATGAATTAATGCATTACTTATGATAGTTCTTCAAAGGAAAAACAGTTTATTTTATTCCATTTTAGGAAAGGACAAAAAAAAAACTGTTATAAGAAAAGAAGTCATTTGTCCAAAGTGACTCACCAATAATAGCCTCCGATGCATTGGTTTGTTGACTGTTTTAGTGGCCGGTTGGAATGGTTGCTTACAGGCCATTTTATGCTAAGGGCCTGATAGAGTCAGGACTCTGGTGCTCAGAGTGTGGTTCCCAGCCACATGACGGTGTCTGTCCGCGTTGAGTCAGGAAGTCTGGCCTTTTGAGGAAGGAGAAGTTTCCAACAGGAGGTGGGACGTGTACAGCTGCTGTGAAGCCAGCCTGTGAGGCCAGAAAGGCCCTTTCAGAGGTCTGGGAACGCGAAGGCCACAGGGAAGCTTGCTCAGATAAACGCCCCATGGCCTGGAGCAAAAGTCCACGCGCTCTACCTGCTGGAGCCATGCGTTCTGCTGCATCCCAGGGGCAGAATGGTCCTTCCTTTCTTCTGCCAGCTCTGAGCTTGGTGACAAGGAGCACGGGAAGGTGGGTAACAGGCTCTAAGTCTCTGTCATGGGGAGACATGGGGGGGCTGGGATGGTAAGGGTCTCCTGGCCAGTGAGGTCACCCTCTGGTTCTTCCCACGTCCTCCCAAGCTGCCCTCACCCTTCCAGAGCAGGAACGGGAGCGGAGGGAGTCAGGATGGGGCTGGAAGAACACAGCCAGCGGGTGCCTGTGCTCGGCAACAGGATTTCACTCTGAGGAGGTGGGCAGGCGGGGAAGGGATGTGAGCGGAGGATGGAGGAAGCTGCTCCGGAACTAAGAGGGCCACACTGACTGACACGTGGGAAACAGAGGTGATGGGACCAGGGCGTGGAGGTGACAGCCCTACCTGGGTATGTCCTGGGGGCAGCTGGAAGGGGTTTGCAGGTGCATTGAACAGGGGTGTGAAACAAACAAAGGGATGTGAAAGGGACAGCTGGACAGAGTGGCCGCATGGGCAAGTCACTCAGCATCTGTGTTCAGAAGGGCCCCATGTTTGGTTCAATGCTCTGCTGTCTTCTCCAAATCCTTCATTCTTTTTACACAAGGGACTGTGTTAGTCATCTCAGGCCACCTTACAAAGTATGACCAGCTGGCTTCAACAACAGACTTACTCTGTCTGAGTCCTGGAGGCTGGACGTCCGAGATCAAGGTGTCACAGGGCTGGCCCCTGCTGAGGCCCCTCTCCCTGGTGTACAGACGGCCATCTTCCTTGTGTCCTCACACAGTCATCCCTCTGTGTGTGTCTGTGTCCTCATCTCCTCCTCTTATAAGGAAACAAGTCCTGTTGGACTAGGGCCACCCCAATGACCCCACTTTACCTAAATTACTCTCTGTAATGACCTCATCTCCACATACAGTCACATTCTGAGGTCCTGGGGGCTGGGGCTTCACCACATGGATTGGGGGGGGGTGACGCGGGTACTCAGTTCAGCCCAAAACAAGGGGCTTCTTGTTTTCTTCCTGCTCCAGGGGTTCTGGCCTGAGCAGCTGGAAGAGTGAAGGCTGGTTATTAACATGGGGAGACAGAGAGACCAGGGTTCAGGGGGTAGGGGAAATCATGGGTTTGGACCCATGAAGCCTGAATCATAAAATGAGCCATCGCGTAGGTAGCTGAGATGCGGAGTGCTGCTGAGGGAGGCCGTGGGCTGGAGCAAACATGTGGACATGAACGTGTAGAAAGGCATTTAAGGCCCTAGAGAGTGGACCATGGCAGGCCAAAATCTAAGAGCAGGAAAGAACTGTTGATGGGGTCAACCAGTGACAACCAGGGACATGTGTGTCCCCACACCAAGGTGGGGATGTTTAACACAGAGCGGGTCTTTGTCAAGTGGCAGTGATGGTCAGGAGATGAGAACTGAAAACTTCCATGAGCTTTGGCCCTGGAGGAAAGTGATGACTAAAAAGGGCCATGTCTATGGAGAGCGAAGGGGTCCTTGGATGGGGTGAGCAAGGAGAGGAGGGCCATGCGGGCCTTGGTAAGCTGCCTCATGCACATACTAGCAACCCTCCATTAAACCCACCTCAGCCCCTTACAAGACCACAGCCCAATGCTGGGGGCAGTGACCGCATTTTAGAGAGAGCTCGAATCTACCTTAACTCATTTTTTAAGTCACCAAACAGCAAACTTGGTATTTTTGTCAGTGGTAGTTACCCTTTACTGCACACCTGGCCGTATTATGACAATGGGTCCGACCTGCAAGCTTAAAGCCGCTGTTGGTTGGTGCCAGGTGCTCTGCAAAGCACCTGTCAGCACGCAGCTCTTGCCACCTGCAGGAGGGTGAAACCTCAGGAGAGTCCTCACTTCCGACCTAGTACAGACGGACGCAGTGGCCACCAGTGTGTGCTCAGCAACTCTTGTTTGTCTGAAAACTGTCTTTAAGAAGACAAGGCAACTGTACACTGGGATTCCTGGAGGACATGTTACCAGGGCTGCGGGCAGTGCAAGCTCCCATCAAAGTTGAATTTCAGAAACAGATAAATGTATGAGGGGTAAAAAAAGAAGAAGGGCTGGCCCAGTGGTGTGTTGGTTAAGATTTGGCTTGGGACTCCTGCTCTGAGCAGCAGGGCCCCAACTCTGAACATGAAAACCAGTGACGCTGTACCCTCTACAGTTAAGATGGTGAACAACAGCTCGACCTGGAGCTGGGCTGCCGTGAGTCACCGGCGATAGCACAGAGTGAACTCCCTGCTGCAGTGGGCTGCTGTGAGCCACTGTGAGTGGCGGTCCAACGGCCAGCGAGCAACTGCCTCACCTGGGAAGAGCACAATGATAATACCAACATGGGCCAGTGAAGCGACGTCCTCCACGGGAAGAGCACAATGATAATACCAACATGGGCCAGTGAAGCGACGTCCTCCACAACTAGACTGAAGAACAAAAGAACAGCAACTTGTCTGTTCCCCTTCTTCGATCCCCCCACACTGTTCCCCTCCCCCAATTCCCTAATAAAATAGTTTTAAAAAAAGAAGAAGAAAGAGAAGGAGAAGGAAAGAAGGATGCATGAGGCGGGTACAGAAGTGCATGTATGGATCCCACCCACAGATGTAACATCACATGTGTGCACATGATTATGCACATATACACACACATAGCAAGAATGTGTTCGCCACTGTTTTCCAGTTCTATTTGCAACTTTTCTAATAATAAACTGCCCTCTGGCACAGCAACACTAGATCCCTTATAAAGATTTATGGTGACATTTGACTCCCCTTGAAAGTGAGCCCTTTTAACCATGTGACTTAGCACTCAGAGAAGTGACAGACAGGTCCCCGGTTGCCTTTCAGGCTGACTGGCAGCTGGCAGTGGACCATCTTGGTGGACAGGCTAAGGTGGGTGTGTTCTTGTTCAACTGGTGGGGTGGCGGAACCTGGGTGCAGCACCCACAAAGAAAATCAGCTCCCAGACGTTCTCATTTCAGCTTTGCAGTGGAGCTGTTAAAACAAAGCGAGCATTTCCAATTTATTTGGTGTGCATTGCACTGAATTGCACCTGGCAAACGCTGCCGGAGTGCCCATGCTCAAGGGACCTGAAGAATATCTGAAGGGAAAACACATTTGATGCTGCGTTTTTTTTAATCACAATGTTTGCAGGTTCATTAAAGTTTTGGAAATTCAGGACAATATGAGGGACAAATACAATTCATCAGCTATCCAGTCATTTTTGAAGTAGCATTCTTGAGATTGGGGTGTCAGCTTCTCCCATTGTTTTCCTGTGGGTACCTGTGTGTTTTCCATGATTAGGGTGACACTGACCTTGCAGTGTGGATGAGTTCTCTCTCTGCACTTTCTATTACGTGGCAAGCATTTTCCCATAGTATAAAACATTCCTAAAATTACAGATTTCAATGGCTATATAGGTGGTCATCAGGTGTAATATAATTTATAACTCTCCCCTCTTTGTGGCTATCTAAGGAACTTTCAGTGTTGAATTATTATGAATCATCTTGCAATAAATGTGTTTGTCACTGATGCAGACATCTCTGCATTTCTAAAGGGTGACACTAGTGGATCAAAGATAAAGTCTTAATACTCTTGATAAATACTGCCAACCTGACCCCTCAGAAGGTTTTGATACTAAACAACCAACAAGGTGATAAAACCCTTAGAGTTCAATGTGAGGCACCAATAAGTATTTTCCAACTTAATAAGTGAAATTTATATCTCAGCTTCTTTTATACGAAGCTCAATTAAATTCGCGAACTCATCCTAGAGAAAGTGCTATATATCTCATTGCTGAATATCACTACCGTCACCTTTGAAGCACTCCCCTTGGAAAGCTATGCACTGATGCAAGCACCTAGTCCACCTTTCAAAGCAATTTTGGAACTCTTTTTCTGGAATGGCCATCAGAGCTGTCATCGTATTACCCTTGATGTCCTGAATGTCATCAAAATATCTTCCTCTCAATATTTCCTTTATCTTCCGGTAAAGAAAGAAGTCATTGGGGGCCAGATCAGGTGAGTAGGGAGGGTGTTCCAATACAGTTATTTGTTTACTGGCTAAAAACTTCCTCACAGATAGTGCTATGTGGGCTGTTGCATTGTCATGATGAAAGAGCCATGAATTGTTGGCAAAAAGTTCAGGTCATCTAACTTTTTCACGCAGCCTTCTCAGCACCTCCAAATAGTAAACTTGGTTAACTGTTTGTCCAGTTGGTACAAATTCATAATGAATAATCCCTCTAATATCAAAAACATTAGCAACATAATTGCAACAAGTTTGCAAACTTAATTGTCAGACCTTGCATTTGAGTGTCTTTGATTATTATTGAGGTTAAACATGTTTTCAGTGGTTGGTTGGTCATCTGCAATTCTTTCACTAACTTCCTGTTATGGTAATTATTGACAATTTTATCCATATATCTATTGAAGTGTTTGTTTGTTTGTTTGTTTGTTTGTTTTTTTACTTGGCAACAGCTCTTTATTCACTATGGAATTTTTGTCCTTCACCCACTCTGATTTAATTGCCATGGCACCCTGGCTATTTACGAATTTTCAAATAAAACCAGGAAGAACAATAGTCCAAGGAGGAAACCTTATAGGGCATCTAATCCTTTTACTTTGTAAATGAAAACATTTTATTTTAGAGACTTCACGTAATTCAAAATCTGAAAGCCAAATAATGACAAACTGGGATGAGAATTCAGCTCTTGGCTGCCAAATCAGTGTTCTTTTTACCAAGTTATGATGCTTGGTGTTTGTGTAAAATTGTGATCACTCGAGGTAACCCAGGTGACAGCCTGGACATCAAAGCTTCCCAGTTATGGGGATGTCCCTGCTTTACAATACTGAAATTAAAATGATTCAATGCCCCCAACCCAAATATGGTTGAAAAACGACGCAGACGAAATCAATGCAACCACGTCCAATAGCTGAGGCTATTTTTTAGGATTTCTAATTTCCTGCTTCTGTTGAATTCTCAGGTCTTTCAGCTGTTCCCTTTGTCTGCTGTGCATTAGCTGAAATATTGAATACACGGACTTTGTGTTTCCATTTAAAATCTATCACATGGTGCAGCTTCTGTGCATTCTAATCCCTTATGTAAAAAATGGAAAAACAAATAAATAAAATGAACTCTGGAGCTCCTTCAAAGTATCCCATGTTCACTGAGCACCCAGGGTGCCAGGAGCTCTGCCAGGCACAGGTCAACAGGAAGAAATGCTGCTCTCGCCCCTAGTTGGTGGCATAAAAAACCTAGTGCTTTGAGAACTGGAAGGAAGGGAAGCTGGAGGAAACCACCTTCTATGAACTCATTTGCTGAGTTGCACAGATTGTGGTAGAATTCATAAGAAAATCATGGGGTGTTATTGGGGGGTTGGGCTGGAGCATAACAAAGGCTTAATAGGAAATGTTAGTTTCCAACTGGTCCTCACCATTGTCTCTTCCTTGGGGACTTGGAAACTGCTCAGGTCCCCTCCTCTCCTCAGGCCCCTTCCTCCAGCCAGACTGCCCGGCTGCTCATTGCTCCATCACTCCCTCTCTCTCCATTCCCTCTGCACTCGCCTTCACCTCCCACCCCACACCCTCACTAACCACCCACACCCACAAAGGAGAGGCAGTTCTGGCTTATTTGACCTTTCCGTGGGTGACCTGAAGGCAGTTTCCCGCAGTCATGATAGCCAAAATGCTTTAAGTTTGCCTAACCAATCATCATTTCTCTCCCTAAAGAATTCTGCTGACAATTCTTAATGTAACCTTTTTTTCCTCCTCTCAGAACCCATCATTCACACTCTTCTTTTAATCCATAAGTAATATGGCCGACAATGAACCCTGGGTACTGATTACTCACTGGGCTCTCTGCTAAGCAATTATGCTAGGTACCATCTTATTCAACTCTGAAAATAACCACATGAGATAGGTATTATTATTTCTGTTGTATAGAAACAATAAATAGATTGCCCTCAGTTCCACAGGCAGTAAACTTCAGAAGCAGTATTTAATCACCAGTGTGTCTCATGTTAAGCCCCATACTTTTAACACATACTCTCATGAATGTTTAGAGAACTCTAACATGTTAAGTAATTTATTCATATCTCTAAGCCTCAGTTTTCACAACTAAAAAAGAAAAAAAAAAGCACAAAAGAATTAATACTAAAACCCCTTCCTTTGAAGATGATATGGGTGACATATGGAGATAGATGTGTGCATGTCTACAGATATGGCCACCAGTGGCTCCCGCCTCCCACTGGGGTGAGGTCTGTTTCTCTTCCAGCTCACCTTGTAATATGGTTTGACCAATAGGATTCAGTAGAAGGGACCCTGTGACTTTTGGGAGCAAGCTCATAAGACATTCAGACTCACTTTCTTGAATCCCTGAGTACCATGGAAGGCAGCCATCTGGTCTACCAGGAAAGGACAATGGAGGGGAGCTGAGGGACCCAGATGGGGACCTGACATGGGAAGGAGGTCTCTCCAGACCTTCCAGCCCAGCTAAGCTGCCAGCAGAACACAGCCTTGTGACTGACACCCCAAAGACCAGCAGAAGGGCCACCTGTCCACCCACACAGGAGCAAAAACAGATAAACTCAGCAAGTTTGGGGATTTTTGTGTGGAGTGGCACATGTCTGTTGACCTGGTGGCTGAGAGCAGATGTCCAGTGAATGAAAGTGTCATTCACATCCCCCTCCCTCCCATTCTTAGGACATCCTAGATGACACTCAGCAGGAGGGCAGGGAGCATGTCTGTGGTTTTCCCCAGCCTATCCACTGCACATGGCATCTAAGATGTCAGAGCAGATGCACCCAGCTCCCTGTAAGGAGGACTAAGGCTTCAGCTGTGTTTAAATGTGCAGACTGGCTCTCAATCAACTTAAGTCTGAGAAGCTATGGTGACACAGCAGACTTGTATAAACATAACTTTTGGTATTACTTGTTCATTAATTATATTGTAACTGCAATGTATAATTTTATGTGTTGCTCACCACAAATATTTTTATTTGGACTCATGGAAAGTTATTCCAAAGCAAAAGCCTGGACCAACTCTCTCTCCATCTGGGGCATCAAACAGACTTTTCTGTATTCCTTTGTCAGTTATGTACTGTTTCGCACCAGTCCTTGGTGATCCACAAGCTTCTGTGTTTGTCACTGAGGTGCTCACTTGTGTGAAAAGGACTGAGTCATGGAGAACAGGTGTATGAGCCATCCTACCTCCACACCTACCATTACCTAGCAGAGACCTTGGCACCTAGATGGACCCTGAGGAGATAGGGACTGTTTACTGGTGATCACAAGTTAGCACAGGTTATTTCAAAACAAACAAAGATATGTAAGCTTTGCTCTAGGCTCAAGAAAACAAAGTATTTTAACAACAATATAAAAAGGAGCAGATTAACTAATTTACAAAAGATGGCAGGTGTGTGTGTGTGTATGTGTGTGTGTGTGTGTGTGTGTGTGTGTGTGTTTGTGAGAGAGAGAGAGACAGAGAGAGAGAGAGAGATTTGCCTTTCTGATGGGATTTTTTTATAAATATAACCATGACCTTAGGCTGGAATTGGATAGTTGAGGGTTGCCAGCAGTGAAAGACAGCAGTAACACTGAAATTTAATTTTTGGTGCCAAAATGTTCCCCCTTTATTTACTGCAAGCTAAGCCAACAGTCCTTATTATGCCTCATAAACAACAGCAGTAACAACAAAAACACACCCCATAAAAATTAAATTGTGAAACCTAAATTATTTATGTGATTTCATTTGTTGGATGCATTTTGTGCCATCGAGCCTCACTTCCTTCTAATGTCATAAGACTATTAGGAACTGTAATAATCTTCAGGGCCTCTAAGATTTATCAGCCCTTGCAGAATGGGACGTGAGCCAAGGAAAGAGATTAAGGGATATGGCTGAAATTAATCATGTTTCTCTCTGTGCACTGGCCAAGAGAAGGCAGTAGGTGATTATTCAAGCATTTTACACAGTAGGAACACAATTTGACCACGACCATATGTTGAATTTAGAGTTACATGTTAGTCTTTTCCAAAAACGATCCCATAAAAATGTCAGTACTTTGGTTGGCTAATAGCTTTATCCGCTAACAGGGTAGTTTGCATACAGAAAGTGGAAGGGTACCCATATTCACTAGCTCACTGGGACACATTACATTTTAATTGTGCTGCAGAAATCGGGCTGACGGGCCTTCACACCGAGAGCACTGATGGAGAGACCTGGGCACAGATTCCAACACATCACTGTTTTCCTTACCATAAAGGGAGCCGGCTTATGCTCCCTTGTGAAATGTGAATGGGTTCCAGTCAGTGGCCTTGAAATATGAGGTTTCCTTTTTCACTCGAGGCAATGCTGGAGTTTTCTGGAACAGACAGAGGCCATCATTCCAGTCCTAACACAAAATGAAAGCAGCATTGCGGGAGCAATTTTGAAAATGTATGAACTTCATAAAATGTTCCGTTTTTCCACATTGTGAGTTTGGCTGCACAAGCAGGTCGTCACCGCTCAGGAAAACTACCTGTTAAGGCCTCAACCCTTCTGCCTACTTGTGTAATCCTAACAGAGAGTAAGGTGTTTGCCATATGGCATATTTATCAATAATGAGACAGGGAATGAATGCAAAACCATTTGGCCCACGTGGAACGTGGCACCTTACATGCCAAACCCAAGGACGTAGCCAGCAACTGCACTTATTTCTCAATGAAGCTGTTTCTTATTTACCACCAAAACCACACCTTTAATTTCTGCACGATGAGGCTGGTCCATATTAAAAGTGACTGCCTCATCATGTGAGGGAAAAAATTGGGGATATAAATTTATTTTATAGAATGGCTGCTATTTTCTTTCCAGAATAAGCCAGCAGCTTCAGTTCACTCCAAAAGAACAGAAACATCAGAAATAAGCTGACACCACCGGTGGTACATTGATGGTAAACCTTCCAGCTCTTTCTTCAGGTTTCTAAATAAAATAAATGCGGGTGGCTTTGCAGGAAAAGCACATTTGATTGAGGGACTCTGACTTCTGAGGTCACCAAGAACAGAAAGAATGTCACATTTCCCTCCTGATGGTCAGGAGGACCTTACCGCTTCTCCATCAAGGACACAGCTCGGAACCAACTTTCGGTCGGTCAGGCGCATGGCCAGCGACCCACAAGCAGGTGTGGACAGGAATGCAGTCCGTGACGGGCAAGTGAGAGCCCCGCAGGTGCTCCTGGCCTGAGCAGCTCTGTGGAATCCTCCTCCAGTGGGCATTCCACCTCCTCAGCTGGGCTGGGGTTCTCTACACAGACACCCACACAGCCGGAACACAGTCAGCCCTCAAATGACATAGGGCTGTGAGTGTGTGTGTGTGTGTGTGTGTGTGTGTGTGTCCCACCACAGAAGTGATACAACCTGATTCAACCTGTGGGTTGAGGAGGAGAGTAGAAGGTAGAAATGAGGTCTTTGTTTACTTTTTTATTAAAGATTTTATTTTTTTATAGCAGTTTTAAGTTCACAGCAACATTGAGGGGAAGGTACAGAGATTTCCCATATCCTCCCTGCAACCCCCACACACAGAGCCTCCCCCTCTGTCTGTGTCCCCACCAGGTGGTATATTTGTTACAATGGATGAACCTACACAGACATGTCACCATCACCCAGAGTCCACATTGACATTAGGGTCACTCTTGGTGTCGTACCTTCTGTGGGTTTGGTTAAATGTCTAATGACATATACCCATCATTCTAGTATCACTCTTAGTAGTTTCACTGCCCTGAAAACCCTCTGTGCTCCCCCTGTTCATCCCTCCCCCCAACTCCTGACAACCACTGATTTTTTCCTGTCCCCATAGCTGTACCTTTTTTAGAATGTCATATACTTGGAATCACGCAATATGTGGCCTTTGCAGATTGACTTCTGTCACTTAGTCATATGCATTTAAGTTTCCCCATGTCTTTTCATGGCTTGATGGCTCATTTCTGTCTAGCGCTGAGTAACATCCCACTGTCTGGATGGACACAGTTTATTCATCCATCACCTGCTGAAGAGCAGCCTGGCTGCCTCCAAGTTTTGGGCAATTATGAACGAAGTTCTATAAACATCTGTGTGCAGGTTTTTGTGTGGGCTCATTTTTTTTTTAATTTCTTATTTTGAAAGAGTTATAGACTCACAGGAAGCTCCAAGGACTATAGGAAGGTCTTGGGTGCCCTTCACCTTGCTTTCCCAATGGTTGCATCTTACATAATTACAGTACAGTATCAAAAGTAGGCGATTGGCATGGATTCATAAATGTGCCCAGTTCTGGGTTGCTTTAACATTTGTGCAGATTGTGCAACCACCACTGTAGATATACAGTTTATCTCATCACCATACAAATCTCCCCAGTGCTACCTTGTTGGTTCGTGGCCTCCAAAAACAATTGTCAGACAATGAAGTTCAAGAACTCATCCTAGAAAAAGTGCTACACACCTCATTGCTGAATATCACTACAGTCACCTCCAAAGTACTCCCTTTGGGAAGCTATGCATTGATGCCAGCACCTAGTCCACCCTTCAAAGCAATTTTGGAACTCCTTCTGGAATGACCATCAGAGCTGTTGTTGTATCACCCTTGATGTCCTGAATGTCATCAAAATGTCTTCCTTTCAATATTTCTTTTATCTTTGGGTAAATAAAGAAGTCATTGAGTAGGAAGGGTGTTCTAATACAGTTATTTGTTTACTGGCTAAAAACTCCCTCACAGACAGTGTGTGTGAGCTGGTACATTGTCATGATGCAAGAGCTATGAATTGTTGGCAAAAAGATCAGGTTGTCTAACTTTTTCATGCAGTCTTTTCAGCACTTCCAAATAGTAAACTTGGTTAACTATTTGTCCAGTTGGTACAAATTCATAATGAATAATCTCTCTGATATCAAAAAAAGGTTAGCAACATCGTTGCAACAAGTTCACGAGCTTAATTGTCAGAACTTGTATGTCCAATTCCTCCCCCTTGTATCTGTGAATGTGACCTTATTTGGAAATAGAGTCTTTGCAGATGTCATCAAGATGAGGTGAACTCATACTGAATTAGAGTGAGCCCTAGATCCAATGACTGGTGTCTCTCTGAGCACAGGAGAAGAGGCACAGACTCATTCACAGGAAGAGGGCCATATGATGATGGAGGCAGGGAGTGGAAAGATGAATCTACAAGCCCAGGGATGCCAAGGGTTGCCAACAACCACCAGGAGCTGGAAGAGGCAAGGGAAGATCCCAATTGCCCACTACCACCTACTGACACCATGATGTTGGACTCCTAACCTCCAGGACTGTGAAAGACTAAATTTTGTTGGTTAAAGCTCCCTAGTCTCTGGTCATTTGTTATGAAAGCCCTAGAAAACAGATGCATACCTCCTTACAGGCTACCTCCCAGTCCTCCACTGCACCACTCTGAGCCCCTGGCAACCACTGATCTGTTTTCCATCTCTAATTTTGTCATCCTGACAACGTTATGTAAATGGAATTACACAATAAGTGACTTTGTGTGATGAAACAAAAAGTGGCCCCAAAAGAATGGCACTTTTTTACACAGTAATGTCCTTGCAATCCATTCAAGTAGAGTGTATCCACAGTCTGTTGGGTTTTTAGCTGAACAGTATATCCTGGTATGGATGTACCACCATCGGTTTAAGAATTCATCTACTAAGAGACATTGTGGTCATTTCCATTTTGGGCTGTTACAGATCAAGCTGTTTTGAACAATTATCTACTCTCATTTGTGCAAACATGGGGTTTCATTTTTCTGGAATAATTGCCCAGGATAGCAATTGCAGGGTTGTATAGTAAATGTGTTTCATTTTTTTGAAAGCCTGTCATGCTGTTTTTCAGAGCTGGCCATGCTATTTTATATTCCCACCAGTGATGTGCGAGACCCAGATTCCCCATGTCCTTGCCAGGATTCGGTGTTGACACTCTTATTTTAGATGACCCGGTGTGGTAATAATAATGCACGTGGTTTTTATAGCTCATATTTCCCTAACAGCTAGTGATGGGGACATCTTTCCTGGGCTTTTCTTACATATTTATATCTCGTTTTCAGTGAAATATTTCTTCATGTCTTTTGCCCATTTTCTAATTGGATTGTTTGTTTTAATGTTGAATTTAAGAGTTCTTTATAGTTTCTAGATACTAGTCCTTTGTCAGATATATGGCTTGCAAATATTTTCTCTAGTCTGTAGCTTGTCTATACAGGGTCTTTCCCTTAACAGGGTCTTCACAGAGTCCTTCCCAGGGCAAACTTCTTTTATTTGATGAAGGCTAGTTTATCATTATTTATTTTATTTTATGGATTGTGCTACTGATGTTATAACTAAGAACTCTTCACCAAATCCTAGGTCCTGAAGACTTGTTCCTATTCTTTTTCTAAGAATTACATAGTTTTATGTTTTATATTTAAATCTATAATCATTTTAGTCAATATTTGTATAAAACGTGAGGTTCTTTTATTTGCCTATAATCTCTCCATTTTTTAAAATTTGTATCTTTTTTACTCTAAAAGTAAAATAAATTATTTCTTCCTAACTTTTGAGTGATGTATTATATCTCCTATGGCAATAAATGTAATGTCTAGTGAAATTTGGGTGCCTACGAAATAAATATGTGCATGGAACTTTTGATTATTTTTAATGTTTATTTAATGACTCTCACCAATACAGTATTAGACATTCACATCAATCGGACAGTTTCCTAACCTATCTTGCATCGCCCAGGAGTTTGTCTGATGCAACGTTATGAAGCTAAGACACTCACCAGAGCAGGTACATACAAATCCAGGCAGTCCTGAAGGTTTTTTTGTTTGTTTGTTTGTTTATCAAGAAACTATTTCTGAAACAAAGCAAGATATAAGAAAAAAGAAGAGGTTCTTTAAAAGCATAGTAAGTTAATATGACATCCAGGTGTAGTGAGAATAAGAATATCAGAACAGTGAGGAGGTAGGAGTGATGTAAACACAGTGGCTCACTCCCTAAGGGAGCATGAGACACATTGTTAGCATCAATCACCATAGAAGGTGAAGCCATTTATCAGCACTGGACTCCCAAGCATCCTCATAGCATCTATCAGAACCCCTATAGGAATTAGCCTCAGCCATATGAGAAACCACTGGTAATTGTATTTCTTTAGAGGCACATGGACACACATGCAGTTAGCAAAAATGCTACCATGCTCAGTAGACATTCCTTGTTCACCATTACTGGCTGAATCTGACTTTTGGGTGCTTTCAAAAAATCAACCCCACTTTCATATGGTACACTGCTAGGGTTTACATTTTTATTTATTTTTATTTATTTATTTTTTAATTGGGGAATTGGGGGAGGGGAACTGTGCTGGGGAATTGGGGAAGGGGAACAGCCAAGTTGTTGTCCTTCAATCTTAGTTGTGGAGGTCGCAACAGGCTCAGCTCCAAGTCCAGTTGCACTGCTCAGCTCAAGGTGCTGTGTTCAATTAGTTGCGGGTGGCATAGCCACCATCCCATGCGGGAGTAGAACTGGCAGCCTTGTTGTTAAAAGTGCGCACTCTATTCCCTGAGCCACCTGGGCGGCAGCTCAGCTCAAGGTGCTGAGTTCGGTATTTAGTTGCAGGGGGGCATAGCCCACTATCTCCAACAGGCAACCTTGTTGTTAGGAGCATGTGCTCTCACCAGCTGAGCCATCCTGCCACCTTTTGGCAGCTCAGCGGCAGCTCAGTTCCACGCAGCTCACTGGCCCATGTGGAAATTGAACCGGTGACCCTGTTGCTCAGAGCTCACGCTCTTAAGCTAACTCTTAACCAACTGAGCCACTCAGCCAGCTCTGGTTAACATTTTTAAAAGATTGGGTTTTAATTAAAAGAAAGGGGAGAGGGAGGAAGAGAGGAAAGAAGGAAGAAAAGAAACGAACTCCAAAAATACATTTTGTGATACAGTCTGCCTCATTTTGGATGTATAAACCCTTCCAATGGGATTATCTTGAAGGAGGCAACCATTTTTTAGTGCATAAGTTGGGTGTGTCCCTTGAAAATCCATAAACATTGCTTTATTTTATTTTTATTGAAAAGTGGTACTATTTCATAAAACATGCTTGGGGAAATGGACCTGATTATTATTTTTTCTTTTTAAAAAGTGGTTTCTTTCCAGGTTTTAGTTCAGTTAGAGATTCCCTCCACCGCACCCCCGTATTGTTTTTGGAGCTTCATATACTTTCCTTGGCCAGGAAAACATTGCAGTGTAATGAAAAACACAGGCGGGTTTTTATATAAAGAGAGCAGATAACATACACATTTATTTTGGCCCTTCCTTGAACTCCCACTATAAAATATGGAAAGAGATTTTATCAAAGATATAAACTCACAATGATTTTAAAAAGAGAGAGAGCAAGAGGGTAGAGGAAAAAAAGCAGCTGCGTTTTGGAGTTAAGCAGAGCTCCGTTCCCAGAAATAAGGCACACAGGTTATTCATATTATCCTCCTCTGTGAAAGTGGTAAGATGATGATTGAACTCTAAAGAAGCTTGTTTTAAAGCTATTGACTAGCTGACAGGATAATAAGTAGTTAGCAGGACAGACTAGATGCCTGGAACCCAGAGGGTTCAGCCAAGCGGGGAACAGCTTTCGTCCAAGCTGAAACAGGCAAAAATAAACTGAAATTTTAAGGTTGGACACATACAAACGTGGGGGCTTCATGGGAAGTCACACCCTCAAAAGGCTGGGGTCAGAAAGGGCCACATTCTTAGCAGAAGAGTGAATCAGAAATAAACCCCACCCCGAAACTCAGAGTCTACTCCTGTACTTGGAATGAAAGGGAGTGCCCTGAATCTGATAAAGGGCAGACAGAAAACAAAATGACAACAAAGGCAAAACCAAAACCTGCAGCAGAATCATCCTTAGCATTCAGCGTTGAAACCCTACCCCTTCAGATCAGGACCAGGACCAGAGTGATTGCTCTGCACGCCTCTGCTCAGCATCATGTCACATGGAAGTGCCACCAGCAGGAGACATTCATGTAACACAAGGACCAGGAAAGAAAGAACAGAACTGTCTGCCTTTTCAGGTGATACAGCTGTGCCCGCAGAAAACAATATTTTAAACACTAGAATCAGTAAGACAGTTTGTCAAGTGTTGAGACGACAAAAAGCATGAGCAGGTGAGTGAGGGGAGAGGGATGGAAGATGAAGACGGTCTTGTGAATGAATCTGGGTTGAGTTCCTAGTTTGAAGGAAAGAGACTGAGGGATTTGAGGAAGGGAGTAGCATCAACTGACTTATGTTTTTGAAAAAAAATAAATCACTTTCTTTGCTCTGGGCAGGCAAGCAAGGAAGCCTGGAGGACATAAGGGGCAGCTGCTGCTGTCAGAGGACAGAAGGGGGAGTGGGGACGGAGTTGAGCACGGTGGGTTCAGCTACAGCGTCCTGGGGAGTGTATAGCCTGCCGGACATTAAGTGATTGCATGCCAGGGCTCAGAGAAATAAAAAAATGATTCTGAAGTGTGTGTGTCTTAAATAGCAGGTAGATAGCTACAACATTCATGGAGGTGGGGAGGACTGGTGTGAAGAAGGCGAAGTGAGGCAGCAAATACCAAGGCTCCTGTTTGGTCGGAAACACCCACTAATATCGGGAGGGTCTTCAGTAAGCAGTTCTGTAACTGGGTCTCCAAATCAGGGCAAGGGTCAGGACCAGCAACACACATTTGGGATTTTTCACCATGTAGTTTGTAATGAAAACTGTGGCCTTAGATGAGTTCTCCCTGACAGTGAGGTAGGGAAAGAAGTGAGGGATCAAAGAAGTAGACCTGCAGAGATCTGGCTTTGGGGAGAGGAAGAAGTTTCCACAAAGACAACGACAAAGGAGCGTGCGGTTGGTAGGTTACCCCAGTGAAGACAAGCTGGTCAGGGAGGCACATGGTCACCCTTGTCAGGGCCGCTCCTTCAGGGCCTGTGGGAAGGAGTCGGGATGCCCACTGACATTCAGCAATGGGCATCACCTGGGACCAACACAGAGTTTCTGTGAAGGTCTGGCTGCCTGAAGGCAGTGAGTTCAGGAAAAACAGGAAGAAGGGAGCCAGAGACACTGAGTACAGACAAATAGTTCATTCTGTTGAAAGCAGAGTGGAAAGTGGTGCAGTATTTATAGGGAAATGTGGGTCAAAGATGGCACTTTTTTTGGTGAGACAGGATACATTTCAGTGTGTTATAATGATCCATTTGAAAATAGAGAAAGGGGGTGATTTCAGCATCTCAGTCTCTGAGAAAGCAGGATGAACGAGGCTCCTGGTCCATCTCTGATAATCCTCAGACAGAACTGGATAAAAGCCGAAACGGGCGCAAATGGACACAATCAACGGCCCTCCCTGGTGCGGGTGGGACTCATCTCCCTTGAGGGCATGAACAGAAGCAAAGGCCGAGGAAGGAGGACCCGCCCTTCCGGTCTGTGTCACCACTGAACTAGGCATCCCATCTTCTCTTTTCATTGGACCAGGACTCACTCCATCGCTTCCTCATCCTCAGGACCTCAGACCCAGACTGAGCTGCACCACCGGCTTCCTGGGTCTCCACTCACAGCCCTCAGACTGTGGGACTTCTTAGCTTCATCATCACATGAGCCCATTCCCTATAATAAATCTTTTATATACATAAGCTATCCCTATATAGCATTATTATATATAATCGCCATGTGTGTATAACCCATATATAAGATATCTCCTGCCGGTTCTCCTCTGGAGACCCCTGTGACACATCCGTCATCTCCCTCCCTGCTTGCCTTCTGAAAGATCAGGATGAAGATGTTCATACAGGGATCCCTCCTGCTCCACGTGGACTCATATGCGAACTCAGGCAGCTTCCTTTTGGGCCTCTAATCCTCATCCTTGAGTTAGTCTTAACAATCCCAACCCGTGTTAGCTGCTGTTGGAAAACCAGAATGAAATAGGAGCTCTGCAGAGAGCCTTGACAACGATGAGGCGACACGCCAAACAGGGTGTCATCCTGGTTCCCTTCACGCGGAAGCTTGGGTTTAGAGATCCACTCACACAGCAAGTGGAAATAACGTTACACACTTTGCAGCCACGCTTGGTTCACCCACATAATGTGCTCAGTCTGTGCAATTTTGTCCTTGGTATTCACTGGAAGTAAAGGGCATGCTGTAAAGCCAAATGTTTCTACCAAAGGGTTAATGCAAATTTATTTAGTAAAAGACAAATTCCAAGGAAAATTGAGCAAATACATTCTTAAAAAGAAGAACATGGGAGGTGCAGGAGTGTGTCCCTTCGTGGACTTCTCTGTGGGAGAGTAGCATCTTCTTTATTGAAAACTGTGGAGTCCTCAGGTGTCCACGAATGGAGGAAGATGACGCAGGGGACTGGAGACTCAGCCACAGATAAATATATGGGAAGCTGACAATGGTAGCACAATACGAGGCAAAACTTTGCTTCAGCTGAAGGACCCTAACAAAAGAGTTAAGTCAGTAAAGCATAAAAGAATCTTATCACACTGTGATCACCCCCCCAAGGCCAACTTGAAGCCAAACACTGTACAGCAGCTTCCATCAGCTTTATATAGCTTCAATTTTGCTTGCAATAATAATTGGATTTTTCTCTGACACTAGGGTTTTACATGTGTGAAAGAGAGAGTGAGGGAGAGAGAAGGAGAGATGATCAAAATGTAACAGAGATGAAGCTTAATAAATTGTTTTATTTTATAATGATATTTAAATAATATTTGAGTGGGTTATGCACTCATTATTGTTTTTAACAATAATTCTTTTAACTGGGAATTTATTACAAGCAAATATTATGCTTGTAACTATTCTTCAGATATCACATACATACACATTAAGCTAAGAGCATCCATTAATAATTCAAAAGACTTCCCTTTCATTCCTTCTCATCCTATTGTCTAATACTTAAGATGTTAATGTAAGAGAATGGAAATTGTGCAAATAGCATTCTACTATGACAATATTAAAATAATGGGGGAATATGGGCCATCAACCCTTTTACGATAATCATTAGTTGTCAAGTTGGAAGTGAAAGCAATACCAGCCATATTAGAATCATTCCTCTGATCGATTCTGGCCTCTTATCAATCATTCACTTGTGTACAAAATGGTCCTTTCTAGCATGTCCATTTCTTCCTCCCTCCCCCTTTGTAGCTGTTTATGCACATACACAGCTGTGTCTACAGGTTAGCCAGGAAATCTGGAAACATTGCAAATGGCATAGCGATTGGCCTGCCTGGATAGGCGAGGACCTCTGCGTTAGTTAAGTGCTAACAGCCTCCAGTTTTCTATTCATGGAAGCGTCTGGTCATTAGTGAAATCTGTGTGAGATGTAACCACAAATGGCTGTAACAAGAAAGGGTCTGGTTTACACTGCAACGCATATGCCAGGAAGGCTCTGCTGATTGGGCTGCAAAGCCGTGAGTGGTATGAAATGTCACTTCTCCATGAAAAAATTACCAGAGGATAACAATTTCCTCCACTGGACTAATGTGAAGCCCCACCTGGCCTATCAAATGCCTTCGGATTTAGCTAGGTGCTCCTGGTGCCTTTCTTCAAGTAGATGACAGCCTCTCTCAAGCAGGAATCACTGGGAAATATTGCATGGCCACATAAAAATCTGATGGGTTTGCTAGTCACTGAGACCTCCATCTGATTCCCCATGGCCTGAGGGCTCTCAATATTTAAATCCATACAGATAGAAATTGTACCCTGGAGACTAGGAGCATTATGCAAGGCTCACCACATCTCTGCTTCTATGTAAATAGAAGACCCTTCACTTTACCCAGACTATTAACTTAATTAGCCATTTCTCTGAAAGCGACCTTACTGGCTCCAAGCTAATAAGACTGGCCCCATTCTTTCTTCCCTCTGTTGTGCTTAATGGAAAGTGGAGCAGGTGAGAGGAAGCAACCCGTAAAAGCAGGAATCAGGGAGAACTGACTTTCCCCCAGCTGGCAGGGATGTCCCTGCTCACCTAATCGCAGAGTGTGGGCGTTTAAGAAGAAATGTGGGATTTGCTTTCACCTAATGAGGTTTTGCCATTTTTAAAGGACAACCCATTGTGACCGCTACGGTCGCATTGGAAGATGATGGTAGCCAGTGTGCTGTGTGTTATTTTCAGCATGAAGCGTGACGTATACTCTAAAGTTACGCAGCGTGGCCCTCATGACTCCTGGGATCCCAGCCTCGTTAACACGAGGTGTTTCCTTCCAGAGATTAACTCAGTAAGCAGTGTTTAAATTGCTGAATCAGGCTACCCCGAGTTGCCAAACAAGAAATCGTTTTGAAGGCATATCCTCTGTCAGACTGTAGGTTGTGTCATGACAGTAAAATCCCAGTGACTTCAAAACGCAGGGAGGAAATGGTCTTTCAAAGAAAGGTGTTTAGACCATTAAGTGTTCTAATTAAGAAATAAGAAGGTATCTATTCAGCTAGAAAGTAACTGTCACCTCCAATTATACTCTTTTGAAGAAGCCAATATCAGCTTAGTAGCATTTTACCATATAATGAAGGTGTGACTATTAATCCTCATTTTGAACCTAGGTTGTACTTCAAAATGAAAAGGCTGGATTCTGAGAACAAGGCCCATTTTAAACTAGTAAAAATTGTTTTTGTGACTGGCAGATAGGCAAACTTACAATAAAAGAGTGCTCATTTTTTCCCATGCTACTTCAATATTCTAGTACACAATTTTTCATTGCTGAAAGCATTCCTCAGGTCTCCTCATGAGTAACTCCCTGAAATACCAAATAACTAAAAGTCATCCCATGATGAATGCGATATTCTATTTCTGGCAATTGAGATGCCAATTGCTTATTTACCTGTGGCTCTGTGAGGTTCCTGGCCCATAGGCCCACCTCTGTCTCCAAAGGTTTTCCATTCTGGGGTGAGCCTGGGGGCCCCATCCTTTGCAGATGAAGAAGACGCCACCACTATGGGGCTGAAAGTTATAAATGCTTGCCGTAACCTACAACTGTGAGGACATTTGTGTTCATACAAGGAGGCTCAACTGGAGAGCAAGGTGTCGAGACTTTCCTCAGGCTTCTCTGTTCACCCTAATGCTGTCTCCAAGCAAATTGGTCTACTTGCTAAGTTGCAAAGGCATCTAAGGATGACGTCTATTTTAAGCCACTGACTTTCCCAGTTGGTTCATTGTTTTTAACTATCTTGAATGACCACCAGTCCCTCAGTCAATCGGATCATCAATGGTGTGACCCAAATCAGCAGGGAGGTTGGAAGAACCGAGCCTGTTCGTCTGGCTGGCAAGCGGATGAGCTATGAGACACCACACGGCCAGAATCCCTGTTGGAGTCAGAATTGCTCACGAGCTCTCTTAATGGGTTGATAATGACACCAGATTATTGTCAAGAGAATGGTTAAGTCAGAGTTATGATCTCTTTGGGAATAAATGATTGCATAGAAACAGTGGTGGGCTCAAGGATTCCCAAACCGAACTGAGTGCTAATCCCGGTAAGCAGCAACTCCAGGAAGGCACACGCAGATCACTTTTAAATTGAGCAGACCCAGGACAACCCAACTCCACTTTGTGACAAGACTTTTACCATGCACATGTGGATTATGTCACATCCAGGGTCATTTTCCCATTTTTCATGGTGCTCCTCTGCATTTCTGTAGGA
>NW_017731976.1:757995-760699 GCF_001890085.2 Hipposideros armiger | reverse complement strand
GCTTCCATCTATATCCTCTCAAGGTCAGACAGGTGACATGCAGGTACAAAGTATTATTGAAATAAAAGAAGACTTAACAGGAGACAAGAGAGAAATGCTGCATGAATGAAATATGCACATCAGGCAAGGCAAGAAAATTTTGTTTTCTCACTTGGGATTCTTAGGATTTCATTAATTCTAATTGTCATTCTGCTTCCCCTACTGCCTCATGGATGAGCCCAGAGCGACTGAGTCTGTTTTCTGTACAGTGTTGTTAGCGCTTTTGTGCTCACAGATGGCTTTTCCCAGTAAGAGATAACATTGTCTGTGCTTGCCAACCTCCTTCCACAGCTCCCAGGCCTGTCAGCTGGGTCAGCTGTGTAGTTCAGGTACTACTGAGGCAGTGCTGGCATCTGTGCCAGCTGCTGTAAGACACCACAGCCTTGGGGCTCATCACTGATTCCTCACAGGCTGGAGGCTCACATCCAGGATCAAGGTCCTGGCAGGTTCAGTGTCTGGCGAGGACCCGCTTCCTGGTTCATAGACAATGTCTTCTGCTGTGACCTCCTCACAGGGTGAGAGGGATGAGGAGGCTCGCTGGCATCTCTTTTATAAGGACACTAATCCCATCATGGGGGAATCTACCCGTAAGACCTCATCATGTCCCAGAGGCCCCACCTCCTGACAGCATCACACTGGGGGGTCGGCTTCAACATATGAATTCTGGGGACACAAACATTCGGTTCATAGCAGGCAGCTTTGTGGTGCGCACTCCACTGCATCTCTGCTGGCCCTCGGGCGGCTCCTTCAATGTCCGTTCCAGGGAAGAACACCTTTGTCACACATGTTCTCAGCCACTGGGTCCTTAAAAGTGGAAAATGACTTTGGGCCCTGAAGTGACACAGGAGACTTTCAGACCAGCTGCAGTGTAGGCTGGAGAGATAGGGCCAGCACCAGCCACACCTACCACAAACTTCTGTCCCCAAATTGTGGTTCATCTGTGTAAGAAGAATGAACAAAAAGAGAAATCAGACTGATAAGGGAGAACTCATACCACTTCAGAGATTTCTCAAGATCTTGGACACACTTCTTAAACATGGGACCTTTTTATAAGTTGGGATGTTGGTCAGTCATCCGCAGCCCTGTGTGCAAGCACTCCAAACAGCTGACTTAGAAATCAGGAAGTTGGGACACTCCCTGAGGCAAGCATAGCTGCACAGGGTCCCCTTCTCCGTCACGCTAAGAATGGGAGTAGAGGGACCAACCTTTCACTTAGGCATTTTCACCTGCCTATATTCAGAACTTAGGGGATGCTATGTAGCATAGGGAAGAAGGAAACACCTCATAAGAGAAACCAAATTTTGTTCAAAACTGGGTTTTCAGAAAGCTCTGTGAGGGCTATGCTCACATATGCCTAGTGTGTGTCTTTGTATTTTCACTTCTCGAATGACACAGAAAATGAATTTTCTTCAGCATATGGGAGATCCCACCCAATCTCCACCTCTCGTCCTCGGAACAGTTCCCTGAATGGGCAGGTACCATCTCCTACACGCCCGCAGTTCCAGCCTATGAAGACCAAAGATGAACACAGACATGCAAGATGTAGATGCTTTCTGGTCCTGTTCTTGCTCTTGAAGAAAAGTCACCATTTTCAGATACACAAGCAGAATTCTCAAAGGGCTCACTGTCCAATGTCAGCCCATCAGAGCGGCCATCTGGTCTGCCTTATCTGTTGCAACAGCACCTTCCCCCGTCACTTGCTACCCCAGCCACCATGTTCAACTCCACTGCCCCTGGTCCATTAGTCCACTTGCTGTTTTCTCTTCAGTGGCCACAGCACCACCATCCCCAAGGTGGACAAAGCCTTACTTGTCCACTGCGTCTCCAACAACTACAATAGGTCTTGGCATGTGGTAGGAATTCAATAATTAATATTTAGTGAATGTGTGAATATTTACAAAGATTACCCTGAGCAAAAGAAAAAAAAAACCTAAGAAATGGAGAAAATGAAATTTCTTTTCAGTTTGAATTATATAAAGTTTGATTTTTTAAAATCTGTAGTATTTATTATAATTTTTGAAACTTTACAAATGGCAAATTCTGAAAGTCAATACCCCTTAACCCAAAAGGTGAACCTTTATTGAAAGGGTCTTTCACATACTCAGGCTAACGAAGCAGAGAGACGGCAATCTGATGAGCTTTCAGCTGTAACCCCCAGTCCTTACTCTTCTCAGAAATGTGGTCAAGCCTGCAGTGAGTCCTGAAACCAACCTTAAAACTTCTCTTCCCTCCAAAGAAAGAAGCAGAAATAAATAATTATGAACAGGAGGCATTTGAGTTTGTGCGTCCAGATGCCTCCCGTCAGGTCACCCAGCCTGTGACATTCCCACCCTGGGAGTCGCTGACCCCAGGCTCCCTCAGGCCTTCAAGGCATGGCTGATAAGTGACAACAAACAGATGCTAAGGACACTGTGAAGGTGAAGTTATCAGCCACATGCCAGGCCTGGAGCCCAATTGTTGGCACATAAAGGAACATTCCTTTATGTGGTGAAGAATAGCTGCCAATATAAACACAGCCTGAAAGAATCATGCTGTGGATCACTGATGTGGATCAATTTTCAGAGATGCTCCCTCTGGAAAACTGGCATTGCTTTATTGCAGAGAACTTGGTTTTATGGGTTGGCTCTATTGGGGAAAGCTTTATAGGAGAAGAAGAGTTGAAATG
>NW_017731976.1:702840-756445 GCF_001890085.2 Hipposideros armiger | reverse complement strand
CTATGGCTCAAGCACTACCCCAAGCCGCTCCTGTGACCTCCTTTCCTGATGCCACACACCTTGATCTTCCCCAGGCATGAGCAGGGTTTGCCCTTTGCCGGTATCATCCTTGGTTTCCTGTGTGTGGCTCAGTGAGGGGAGATGTTGGTAAGACTTGGCCACTCCTCTGTCCTTCTGCTTCACCTCTCCCACCTTCCCTTACAGGGTGACAGGCTGTACCTGTGTCCTCAGTACACACCTTTCATTGACTTCACGGGCTGCTGTAAGGACTGTCAGGCTGTGTGAGAATCACATGATGTGTTTGTGTATACAACACCAGGATTAAGGGGGCATGACATGAAGCCACGTATCCCTCTCCAACCTGCCTCTGCAGGTCGTTCTCTCACGTGGAGTCGGCACCCTGTGTCTTTGCTATTTCTCCCTCTAATTTGGGGATCTGCTTCTTCCTCTTACGTGTCAGATTTATGTGTTTCCATGAACAGTGCTGGTTCCTTTGACCACAGAGCTGATGGCTGGCAAGCCGTGTTCACACTCAGATCGTTCGAACAACTGTCACTGTAACTGGCGACTGTTGCTATGACTATGATGTCATTTAGCACTAATCACTACCATTCCTTAAAAAGGTGGCCAGGCCAGCCCTACTGCAGGTCCTCAAATTCAAGGTGAGCAGGACGTGAAGAAGACCTGGTGGGTGACTAAGAAAGAAAATGAGTCTTGGGAGAGGGTGAGGATGTTGCTGACTGGTTGGCCTAGACAGTCATGGCTTATGGGCAGCTTAACCCTCTTGATATAAAGCCTTTCCTCTCACCTACACCAGATTGTGGTGTTGTGACATCATCGCAAATACATATTTGGTCTTTGTCCCCATTGCTGGCACAGAGCTCCTAATACCCTTGGAATTTCCTAAGTGATAAGAGCCATAAAAGTGAAAGAAGCATCTTTGTTATTCCTAAAAAAAACCCTTTCAGGCACACCTAAGTTTATGCTGAAGTGACTTTTGGAAAGTCCCAAAGGAGGGGGGCTGGTTGGAACTTTTAGTCCCACCCCCCTGATCTCCTGGGAGAGGAGAGGGCCTAGAGGTTGAACTGATCTCCAACGGCCAGTGCTTTCATCAGTCATGCCTAGGATATAGGCCTTTATAAAAACCCAAGTGGATGGGGTTCAGAGAGCTTCCAGATGGGCCCATTTGAGGCTTCTCTACTCTCCCAAAGTCTAACCTCCACCTTGCCACTTGATCCAGCTGTCTCAGTCCCTGAACTCACTTGGACTCCCTAATTCAGGAATCTTTAACATGAGTTAGGATTAAATTAGGCTGGCTGTAACAGATAAGTTGAAAAAAAAAAACCATGACTTACACACGATGGAAAGTCATTTCCCTCACATAGTTGACAAGTCCAGAGGGAGAACATAAAGGCTGGGGTGATGGCTTCCTGGGCAGTGGGCCCCAGGCTCTTTCATCTGGCTGCTCTGCCATTCTTAGCCTTCTGCCTCATGGTTGAACACGGCTGCCCAGGTGCCAGCCATCATTTCCACACTGCAGCCAGGAAGAAGGGGCAGGGGGAGGTTTTCACAATCACTCTCCTTTAACGAGGTCCCGTATGTTGGTTAGGATTTAGTCCCATGCCATACCTAGCAACAAGGAGAGTTGGGAAATGCTGTCTTTGCTGAGATGGAATGGGCCATGCTACAAAATTGGGGCTCTCTTACTAAGGAGAAGGGGGAAGTGCATTCTGCACAGCAGCCAGCAGCCTTTGACAAGCCCCATCTCCCTGCATCTCTCTCCTAACTGATAATTAGCATGTATTGTGCGTGAACATGAGCCAGGCACCATGGTGAGTGCTTCGTGTCCATGGCTGTGTTAAGCCTCATACAACCTCAGGAGGGAGGTCAGCTTAGTTTCAGTAACTTGCCAGGGTTACCAGCGAGCTGCTGATGTACAGATCTGAACTAAGTGTGTCTTACCCAAAGCCATCACTGTGCTCATCTGATTCTGGCATGGGTTTGAGGACAGACCTGGAACTGCACAGAGATATGCCTAATGCTTCTCATTCTCAAGTGCATGAGCCTTGCCCATAGACAAGACAGATCACTGGCATGAGACCACAGCCCTGGGCACCTGCACACCAGGCTCCAGACTCACTCTGCAGTTGACCTTTTGTTTCTCCTCTTCCTCCTTCCTTTTTCCGGTGGGCACGTTCAGCACCTGCTGTGGCCTCCCTCTAGTTCACATCCACACTCCGTAACTCACTAGCATGGGCAGGTGCCCCCTCCTTCTTCTAACACAACATCTTGAGGGCCCTCAAAGCTCTGCCTTGTCTCACGAACTTTGATTTCTCACAAGGTTATCAGAGTGGGGATTCTACACACTCATAGAGTCTTGGTTAAATCATCGCCACTGAACCGTTTCATTTTACTTGGGAAGTTCTTTGTAAAATGTGAGCTTATGGCTCTACTCTGTCTCAATAAACAGAAGTCAGTGAGCCTAATCAAACATTCCTTCAATGCTGCAGACTATTTGATATGGTAGGTCACCATTCCTCACATAAATCTCCTCGGTCTTTACACTAAATAGAGAGTAGGCATGTATTCTGGGAAATACCATCCTGGGGATACACACTCACGTGGTTTCTGAGATCAGCCCACAGCATGACCTGTTTTTGTTTTTTTCTTTTTTTCTTCAGGTTTTGCTCTTGCTTCTAAGTATGGAATGCAAAAAAACAAGCAAACATGTGGGCTAATTGATCATTCTGATCGGTTGAGCCTGGTTTATTTGAACAGATGGCCATTTCATCTCAGTCCTTAACACATGTAAGAGTCAATCACTTGCTGAAGATCAGTTACTCAGAGCCGGACCATTTTTCATGTGGCTTTGGATCCGGCCAAAGGAAGGCAACGCAAGACAGATGGCTCCTTCCAGCTGCCCTGTTTCTCTTTAAATCATTATAAATAATCTCAGATACTCTTTCCACCACACAGAGGTTTGATCGACATATTTTCTATGTGCAAACTTTTGTTTGAACAGTTGAAATCGCTCTCTCAGCAGGATCGCTCCAGCATGTGCCCCAGCTGTGTGTGTCTGATATGGAAGGAGCCTGTGTTGTCACCGTGGGCGGCTAAGAAGTGACATTTGGAGCAAAGATGAACACTCTCTGAGCACACAGCTAATGATGGTTATGATAAAGCTCTGGGACCTTCCTTCCCTCTCTGAGTGCAGAAATATTTGTGTCAAATCAGATCAAATAAAAGACCTGTCCCTGGTCCCTCGGTCAAGTCATTTCTCTCTAGTGCAGTTACACAGATGTTGGCCTGGCTGTGTCAGAGTCAACCTTTTAAAAAGTGTACTGTGAGTGTATCTGCCTTTGATTTTTTTTTAAGCTTCCTCCAAGGGTGTGTGTTGCAGACGGGGAAGTCCGGGACTTGTCTATGCTCCCACGACCTCCTTCGTCCTGATTATGGGGCCATGCAGGCAGTTCAACAAAGGACAAACATCACTTGAGACTCAGTAGTGGAGTAATGTAGCTGGGGATGGAATTTGGTTCATCCCGTCTTGGCTGCGAATACGACCATTTAGCTAGCACTCCATAAAGCAGGGGCCCAGAACTCCAGTGAGATCCTAGGGGGCTTGACACCATGACAGAGCTCAACTCACCATCACGTTCCTTTTCCTAGGGTGACTTCTAAAAGCGAGGCTTAACTACATATGATGCCAGGGGTTGCTAGTCCAATCTGGGCAGATCACTTCGTAAGTTATATAAAAGTCCAACCACTCTGTTGAACTCCTGAAACTAGTATAAAATACTATTAAGTGTCAACTGTAATTGAAAATAAAAATTAAAAATTAAATAAAAATACAGTTGCTGAAGGCTAAGTCGGCCGAGAGGTTTAAGCGCATCTCATTAATTACTGAACTGGATAGGTAGCTCAGAGAAATTAGAAACAGATGTAGAACTTGGGCTGTCCCGATGGAGGAAATGGAAAGAGAGCTTTTTTCTGACCAGCGTTCCGGTGCCCGGTGTCCTCTGCACAGCGGTGCTCACTCACCGACATCCCTGGTAGGCTGAAGGTATCTTGCTGTGTGATATAGGCACTCAGGACCAACAGTGCCGCTTTCTTGCAGATTCCCTCCCTAGAGCCGCGATAACAGGGAGGAAAGCACATGCCTCTCAGCCCTGCCCGCCCTGTGCCCACATTTTCCTGGCAGTTCCGTGGAGGTGCTACTTACTTTCATTGAATGATAAAGGATATGAGTATGAATTAATTTTACAGCCAGCTAGGGCTAAGGGGTAGATTTTACAGAGAAGAGAGTCTTTTTAGTGCAAATTTATGGCCCACTCAAGACACATAATTGTACCAAGACTAGTCACCTCAGCGAAGCCAGCTTTCTTCTGAAACCTCCGGTCCTCTCATCAGGGACATGCCTTGACATTTGCAGTAGGAAGGAGGCTGTGGGTTAGGAGGTCGGGCTCAAACCCAGAGCTAGTCCCATTCCTGATTCCTCAAGTCACGGGAATCCTGGAATCCTCAGCTACTCTCAGCTACAAAATAAGATGCGTGGCCTCTGTCATCTCCAAACAGCTCCTCAGGGCTCTAGGAGGAGCATTTTACATGTTCTCTTTGGAGCAGTCATCAAAGTGAGGACTGGGGTGTGTGGATGGGAAAAGTGCACTGGAGTGGAAGGGGCTAAGCCTCAAGCTGAGGCAGTGGGATGTGTGTTGGGACTCTGCTCTCACCCACCTAGGTTTTGGCTCTGTCTTCCTTTGTTGTACACTGGGGTACAGATCAATGAGAGAACCATATGTGCAGAAGGTACCTCACATTTTCCTTGAATGGCCTGCACATCAGGAAGGAAGTTGCACCAGTAACCCCAGGATGGAAGTCACAGGCTTTGGCTTGTCCCTGGCAGAGGGCGCACCAGCTCAGGCTGGGCCAGGGACGCATTCTCCTGCCCAAAGGCACCCTGCGACACCACACAGACAGCAAAGTGGTACTGTAAAAGGCGTTGTACAGCTTGGCTAATGTCAGTCTTCCAGTACACGTTTATTTTTAACATCCTTCTGGCAAGCACTGCACTGCAGACAGAGGCTCTCCCATCCTTCCCACCCCTCCCTCCAGGAGATGTCATTTGAAAGGACACATTTCAAACCCTCTGGAAATGTGTTCACTCTCACCACAGAATTCCAACTTTGAAGGCAGGGTCCTGATCCCAGGAAGATGTGGCTGAGTTGGTGACAATGAGGGAAGGTCAACTATGCCTCATTAAAATGGAAACAGAGGTGAAACAGAAATTAAAATTCTGTCTCCCGTCTCCCTGCACCACCAGACAAGGAGTCACCATGGTAACAGAATGCCCAGAAAACCAGGGAGTGAGGAAGACCAGGAGAGAGACCCCTCTGCCCTGGGGACCCCGACCCCATGTCCAGTCAAGTCTGGAAACCCGTCTGCACTCCCTTCTTTAGCTGGATTTTGATGGAAGACATTTTCGTCTTTCTCCCAAAATTACCAGGAAGAGAAATAAAAACTCCCTTACAAATAGAGAGTACACTGAATAAAGGAGAAAATAAAGAGGGAAAAGATATGGTGTCCTACCCACACATGCGCGCACGCGCGCGCGCGCACACACACACGCACCAGATTGAGGGAATAACCTCAATTTTGAGAATAGAATTAAAGTTTGCTAAAAATAGTACTGGATATAAGTGCTTCCATTAAAATCAGAAATAAAAATCAGACCACTGGGTTCTTTTCAAAAAGACGGTATCTCACCGTGGCGCTGATGACAAGCTCAGCTCAGCCAGGATTGGACACAGACACGGACACAGACATGAATGCAGACAAGCCTTGGAGGCTATGCTGGCTCTCCGCCCTTCAGCCCCAGCCGTCCTGCCTCTCCTGGGCCAGGAGGCAAGCGCTTCCTGGGGAGAGAGCTCAAGAAACCCCCTTCCCAAGGCCCCCATCATAGACGGGGGTTTTTTACATTGACGACAAAAGGTTGGGATATATGTTCTACCAAGTGCATTTCATGGAGGAGGAAAGACACTTCAGGACACAGGATTTGCTCCTTGTTGGAAGGACATGAGGTGGGACCAGGGTTGAGTTTGAGGGCGACTTCTGGACCACAGCAGGCCAACGATGAGATCCCCTGCCTCCCAGGGCAAAAGGCACCACATTATCAGCACCATTATGCAGGAGCAGACACGGGGGTGTTACTTCCCTGAAAGGTTCATGAGGCCTGCATGCCAAGGCCACTTACATGCAAGAACGGAGTTCCGAGTTGGCCCGTCTACCTTGCTGGACAGAGGCAGCCGCGACTCTGTAGGTCTCTGCTCTCAATTCTGAGGCCACAGGAAGCTGCCTAGGAATAGGTGGCATCTGTTCCTGTCTGCAAGGTCAGATCTCTTTTGCAAATATTTGTGTCCTTTGCTTAATTACATAAAGTGTTAATCTGATCTCATCCTGTGGGATGGCTGTGTGTTTGCTGACTCCTGCTGCCAATCCACAGGCAACATGAAATAGTGCAAAGTCATTTTTAAAAGTCAGTGAGAATAAAATATAATGAAAATTGCTCATAAAGAACAAAATTGCTAAGTAACTTTTGACCACTTTAAAAAAAGATCAAATTAGCTGAAGATAATAATAATAATAATAATAATAATAATAATAATAATAATAATAATAAAGCAAGAAAGATTGTTCTATGTAACCAGCAATGAGTAGCAGCCTATTTGATGATAAAAAAACAAAACAAAGCAAAACAAAAAACAGAAAACACACTTGGAGCCACAGCGGTTCTTTTAGCATTTTTAAATATTTTTCTGGATGTGAAAAGGTGAGGGCAACCACTGTTTTCCTATTCCAAATCACATTCTTTTAATATAGAAAGAGAGTCTAAGAACTTCATTATCTACATGTAACACACTGGAAATCAAATGTTTGTTTCAGAGAAGCAGAAACACTGTTATTATTTTATTAGACTTTATGAAGTGTAGCACAATTGAATTCAAAGACCTCGATTCTAACTGTAGCCATCTAACCTTCAGCACTTAACTGTGACTTCCCTTTCAGTTTTTGTTTCCTTAGTGTAAACGGAGAGATAAAGAAAACAAGTCCTCTGTGGCACAAAGTGGAAGGAGGAGCTGGATGCCTGGGCTAATTACTAAGCAGGAAAACGATAGCTTAGACAGAGATGATAGATAAGTAGATAGATGATAAATAGATGGATGATAGATGATAGATAGATAGATAGATGATAGATAAATAGATTGATAGATAGATAGATAGATGATAGATATAGATAGATAGATGATAGATAGATAGATAGATAGATAGATAGATAGATGATAGATAGATAGATAGATAGATAGATGATAGATAGATAGACAATAGAAACAGATAGATGGTAGGAAGATAGGCAGGTAGGTAGGTAGGTAGATGCTGGGTAGATTAAATGAGCTCTAGCATGCATTCCTACTTCATGGCATGACTATGTATTTATAGGGAACAATGACAGTAACCCTTCGAATAAAAAGTTACAAGTCTTCATTATCATAAATCCCAAATGTTAAGACTATTATCCCTAATTATAACCTAATACAAAAAATAAAACAGACCAATAATACTTTTTAAAATAATTTTTAAAATGAAAACACTATCGATAATGTTAAGCAAGTTTTCACTGGTGTTCCAACCTCTATCTTTGTCAGAAAGACCACTATGCACGTGAAAGCATCTCTAGTCCACTCCCACCATTTTAGATGTGACAGTTTTTAATGAAGGGCATATACACATCCTGGTGGCAAAGGGAAACATTACTTCCGTCACACGTACTGTCTGGCCAAGTCTGTCCTGATCTGTGTGTGCACTGAGATTCCCAAATGGGGAATAGCTGTGCTCAGCCTGAGGAAGGCGCCATGTGCTTTCAGAACTGTAACAGGAAGCTATCTTCAAGGGATAATTTAAAGGCTGAATTCCCATAATAGTATCTGACTATTTGAAGGGTCTGAGTTTGTTAAGTATAAAGAGAATTGAAATGAACACTTACAAAAGAGAAAGGAAAATGTTCATTTTCTGTCAAAATTACTTCCTTGCTTTGCAAACGACTCTGTCAGAATAGTGAATACCACCAAACCTGTGTGTTAGGGGGCCACAGGGAGGCGATAGAAGCCGAGGTTCCCCCTGCACCAGAAAGGGAGAAGAGGCATGGAAGTGCCTTTCCAGATTCCTTTCACTGACAATGGGAATCTAGATTTTATTTTCGAGTTTGCACATTTTTTCTTTTGACTTATCTGGCACATAGGTATAAATAAAGGTGAAAATATGGATTGACAAACAGACTTCAATTATTGGGAAGTAATACCAGATTTAAATTCTGAATGTAGTTTGCATACTCAGGAGACTAATATTTAGGGATTTGAATTGACACGTTTTGTAATCTTTCACAAATATCTACAAAAAAACCCCAAAATTTCAGTGCTTTGAAAAACTTAAAGTTGAGCACAGCAGGAATTAAACTACGAAGTGTGACAATTAGCAAACTTGTTGCAACAATCTTGCTAACCTTTTTTGATATCAGAGGGGTTATTCATTATCAATTTGTACCAACTGGACAAACAGTTAACCAAGTTTACTATTTGGAAATGCTGAGAAGGCTGCGTGAAAAAGTTAGACGAAAATGACCTGAAATTTTCACCAGCAATTCATGGCTCTTGCATTATGACAATGTACCAGCTCACATGGCACTGTCTGTGAGGGACTTTTTAGCCAGTAAACAAATAACTGTATTGGAACACCCTCCATACTCACCTGATCTGGCCCCCAGTGACTTCTTTCTTTACCCAAAGATAAAGGAAATATTGAATGGAAGAAATTTGGATGACATTCAGGACATGAAGGGTAACACAACAGCTCTGATGGCCATTCCAGAAAAAAGTTCCAAAATTGCTTTGAAGGTGGACTAGGCGCTGGCGTTGGTGCATAGCTTCCCAAAGGGAGTACTTCGAAGGTGACTGTAGTGATATTCAGCAATGGGGTGTGTAGTACTTTTTCTAGGATGAGTTTGCAAATTTAATTGTTAGACCTTGTATTACTATTAACGATGTCATCAATTTCCCAAGTAAGATGAATAAAAAATAAATAAATAAATAAGCCAGTTGGCAACTAGACCATATCAGAGGGGACTTTTGTAAAGCTATGTGCAGGTGCCCTGAGTGTCATTGGGAATGTGGACTTTTGATGTGGTCACGAATTTTATGTCACTGTCTACAAGATGCTTCGGTCTTGGGAAGTAAGGTTTGTATTGCACATGCCAATGGCCACCCAACCGAGAGACTGTGTTATATAAAAATCTGCAGACGAAGTGGGAAAAAATTTTGGCCTCCCCAAGCTTGAGACAGACAGAGACCCACGATGCCTCCCTGCCAGCCACTCCTATTTCAGATTTAGCCGACTTGGGAAATGACTAACTGCTTCCAAGCCTTCCAAACGAGGCTGTGTGATGGTCCATTTGTAAGAGTCTCCACATCCATCATGGATTCAGGGCTGGAGTCAAGAGCAAAGGAACCGTGGGGCCGCCTGATGGTGTGGGAGACCACAGCCAAGGCCTGAAGGCTTGCTGACAAGCTTATCACCTCGGAGACCACCAAGCTTCAGGCAAAGGTGACGAAAGGACAGTGAAACATCTACACCATAGAGAATTCCTGACCTCTGCCTCCATGCAGAAACCAAGTGTTCTGTTTTCAGTGCGGGTCTGTACCATAACCATGGTACACAGAACACCAACCACTGACGTTAAGTCAGCTGCTGCACCCACAGGGCTCCCAGCCTCAGCAGGATTACACTGAACTCCTGTCCACACATTGGAATGTCCTTACACTTGTAATGCTGGAATAGTCACTTTAGTAATGTCCAAAACTCAGCCATTCAATTCTCCTGGTCACTACCCACGTCCTAATAGTTACACCTGATGAAGGCTGGACCCCGAAGAAATTCTTAACTGAAAATCACAACGAAGTGAAAGAATCAGTCACAGTCTCTAACTATTTTTCCCTAAGGGACATCTGACTTCTAATTAAGCATCACTGTAACCAGTAAATGCAGGTAGTTTTACAGGCTGATCAAATCTGATGCCACTTTGTACCTCCAGAAATGGCCTTTGTTTTTATAATTCATAGTGTTTGGGTTTCATCCTAAATTACTTTGCCCTTGCATGTCACAGATGTTCTGTTTTTTATATGAATACAAACCATGAAAGAGAAATGTTACACTGGCTCTCCCCTTACATATGTGTGCATTTCTGAAACTATAAGGCCTAACATAGTCTCTGGAACATGAACTGAGCTAGGTTTACTATTTCAGTAGAATCACTCCATCAAAGAAGTGATCATTTTTGTCATTTTCATCGTCGTCATCTCCTTATTATCCACCCAGAAACTGTTCTTTACAAATTGTGGCATTGCAACTACACACCTGATTTTACCCCTTTTCGGTAAACTATTTTGCTCTGGGTCCCTTACCCACAAACACAAGAAACAAAGCTGAATTAAAGAATTGTGCAAGGAAGTGTTTACTCCTCTAGCTGGATCCTTATTTTTGAATGAAATGCAGAATCTTTGGGAAGCAAACACTTTTGTTCATGTAAACAGCTGTCAGCATATGATAATCCTAAGCCACAGCTGGGCCTGGCGGGTTTCTGGTGAGGGTGCCACACCCACCCCACCACTTTTTCCAGCACTTTCCTTAACTTCAATGAAAAAAACCATATGCCCCAGCTGATTACAGAACGCAAACCACAGCAAAAGACAGCTGAGTCACAGCTTCCTTCAACTCTTGTCCAGATTGCCACTCCACTCACAGGGAATGAACAACAACAAAATCAAGGAGAAAAATATCTTTGCAAACCACTAATCAGAGGCTTGCATCAAGTGACTATATCATGAAATGGGTTCTTCTTAAAGTAAGAATAGATTTACAGCTTGTCACGGGGATGAATATACTGAAAAAACGCAATTTCACTAAGCAAAGGGGAAAGAGTCTAAGCAAAAAGGTTAATTGTTTATTCACTCATCAGTGCAGTGGCTCAGACTCATGAAACATCACTGAGGAACGGTCCAAGGTTCCCCCCTTTCCGTGCCTGATGCAGTTCTCTCTCTCTCTCTCTCTCTCTCTCTCTCTCTCTCTCTCTCTCCCTCTCTCTTATGGACCATCCACCTCATTGTACGTAGGATCAAACGTGCACACACCCGCATGAGTCCTCACCAGGCAGAAGCCCACTAATGTTAGCTGAGTACTTACTATTAAACACACTACCTTTATTGGATGATAAATATTTTCTCACACACACAGAAAAATAAATCCTATTTGATATTTTAAAAGGTAACTCAAATATAAATCTTCACACATATTTTTCCATAATTTTTTTACAATATTAGCAACTGAGTTCCTTCTTATTTTTAGGAAACAATAATTCAGATGCAGGAGCCCTGTGTATACGTTGCTTGGAACATATTGATTCATATTGTGAAACCCTTTTAATTAGATTTTATGTCATGATCAGCACACACGCGCGCGCGCACACACACACACACACAACTAGATAAAAGTTCACAAAAGAATACTTTATTACGTGTATTGCACATAAATATTTTCTATTCTGTTTCCTTCCACCCTCTCCCTCCATGCCTTCCACCCGCCATCCCTCCTTTCTTCCTCAGATCTTGTAGAGTACCACTGAATTAATTTCATGAACTTAATGAGTCATGGCCCCCAATTTAAGAAGCACTGCTCCAGATCAAACATTGACCTAGAGGAGGCTGTGGGACAGTCATTTGCTGCTGCGGCTGGTGTGACCTGTGTCCAGGGAAGGCCCGGGCCTCCTCTGACTTTGTGCACAGCTCTTGGATGATTTCGTCCATCCTGAGTGGACCAGGAAACTCCAGTTCTCATGGGGAAGGGGGAAGGACTGGAAGCAGAGTAGACGGAACAGACATTTCTGGGCTGTTGGTGGCTTAGGAGACATCTAGAAGGGCTCAAGACAAGCACATACCATTGCAAACCCAGGCTGGAAAGGGGGCCTTTGGTGTGGAGGTAAGACGCGTCCCAAGACAGCCAGCGTCCCCACTGCCTTGACCCTGGCCCCATCTCTGCCTTGTCGGTGTCAGCAGCCCTGCATTTCCGGGGCCCTGGACTCGGCAAATCTTGGCCTTGTCTATAGGACGTTCAGAAGCTAGTGATGTGCTTTATTTCAGAAAAGCTGCATTAGAACATGCAGCCACACAGTAATGCTGCAGTATGCATTTGGTATTTGCTAAGAGAGTAGACCTCAGCATTCTCACCATTATAAAAAATGTTAACTATGTGAGGTAATGGATGTGTTCATCAATCACTTCACAATAACATATGGTGCACTTTTAATATGTACAATTTTATTTGTTGATTATACTTCAATAAAGCTGGGGGGGGGGTGTTTATGTCTGTGTTCCTACTTTGGATTCAAATGGTCAGAAGGGAAACAATTTGGTGTTTTTGCATTTTGTGTCACTGTGCAGTCTACATGGAGAGGACACTTTACAAATCTCCACATTTAGCTCACAGAGAACTGAGACGAGCGATAAGGTTTATAGGTTTCGCACAGCGCTAACATAAGGAGCTGGGGTTCAGTGTGAATCAGTGATGGTGGTCTGGGAAGAAACCTGGGTGCTCCTCGCAACATGTCTCCTGGGGCCTCTGGCCACAGGCATGGCTGCTTTCTGAAACTGCTTATGTCCCTCATGCCTCTCCATCCGGTCTGTCCCACCCCCTGCTTCTCATACAAAACTGAAGTTAGAAGGAAGACCAGTGCACCAGGGCTGAGCGGTCTCCGCTGCTGGGGGACAGAAACGAGATTGTGCATTTCTGTTTTTCATCTAAGCCAGTCATTGGACTGCTGACCTTTACTTATTGAGTTTACCAGACATCACATGAACAATAAAACTCACTTTCATTTCAGAAAGGTCAAATCAAGACGAAGCCAGAAACACACACCACAGCTCATAACACACCTGTGATGTTTTGAGTTTTTTCTCTTTGTCAATGAGACATGGCTTAAAAGCAGAGCCCTTTCTCTGTTTGGTAAATTAATTAATTTATTAAACATAATGCAACTGAGATCTCTCCACATCATACCCTTCTGGTACTGTATAGTATTAGATGTCTATCCCAACTTCTCTTGTGTTAGGATTTTAACATACTGTGAAGGTTAATTTTATGTGTCACCTTGATGGGGTTAAGGGATGCCCACTGAGCTGGTAAAATTATTCCTGGGGGTGTTGGGAAGGCTGTCTCTGGAAGAGATTAGCATGTGACCCAGGGTATTGAGTAGAGAAGAGGGCCCTTGCCAACATGGTGGTACCACCCAGTCCACGAGGCCCAAACAGAACAAAAGGGAGGAAGCACACACTTGCTGTCTGTGTAAACCGGGACATCCATCTCCTCCTGCCCTCGAACTTCAGAGCTCCCTGTTCTGGGGCCTTCGGGCTCACAGGGAACCACACCACCAGCTGCCCCATGCCTCCAGCTGCAGAAGGCAGATGTGGGACTTCTGGGCCTCCACAACCACGTGAGTCAGTTTCTATCCTGAATCTCCCCTAATGCCTCAGTGTCCAAACTGGTTCTGTTTCTCTGGAGAACTGTAACTAATACACCTGAACCCTCATCCCCCATGATTAAGCCCTCCTGCTGAGAAGGAAGAATGTTTTGTGTATGTCTCTACTTCCCACAGCAGTGCGTTCCACATAACAGGGCCCCAGCATGTGTCCGACAAATGGAATTAAAATTCTTTAAAAAAAAAAAACAAAAAAAAACAAGAAACTACATTTTCCCAGCTCTTTCACAAAACCTGTATTTTACTCCCCTCATCTGCTATCCGGTGAGCGTGCCTCACGTAGCGAAATGGATATTCAGGACGGCTGCTCTTGGTTCTTGCTTTCTGGGGAGCAATGGCTTTTATGAATGAATGAAAGTAAAGTCAGAACCCCGGCACGGATCACGGCCTCTGTGAGCTCAAGGCCGTGGAATTCCAGCTCCCGAGCTTGGGATGTTGACCCGTGTTCACCAGAATGATAATGGAACAACAAGGACATCAGAAAGCCAGCCAGCCCGAGAGTTATGTGCATGCCCTCCTTCGTGCCCCGTCAGCAAAGCAGCCACAGGCCCCAGCCCTCTCCCTGAGCCATCCATGTTCTGCCATCACTCATGGGTCATGTGCAGTCACTCGGGCTCTCACCTGTGCATGCTGGACCTGCCATGTCTATGGTAGCAAGATGGGCCCTACCAGATGACAAAGCCCTCTGGGTTGGCCTTGACACCCAGCCCCTGAGTCCCTCGCCCAATGCCAGTATGTGGCATGGTAACATCTGGAAGCCTCTCCCGCTATTTCTGAGCCAGACTCTGACTCTCCAAGCTGATCTCCTCCCGGACCCCTACCCACCACCTCCCACTCAAGCATCAAAGCCGATGGCTGCTCACATTCAGCAGCAAAAAACACCACCTTGGTTGTGGCTTTTAGTCCCCAACCTCTCCTCAGCTTTGCTAACTGCCTGGGGGGGTCCCTTTACTCTTGGTGACTTAATCTAGCCCCACTTATCCTCACATGTCTCTTGGTAACTAGACCTCCATATTCCGAGTGGCTTGGAGCTCCATGGTTTGGGTGTTTCTCCCAGGTTTTCAGAATGCACAGTGACAGATGGTGTCCACACCACAGCGTCCCAGCCCTCTTCCGGTCCCCTTGGGAGAAAGGAGGAGTGTAATTCCATCACCCAGTAGCTCCTATTACTTACTGAGCAATTTGTGCCGTAGACACTACTTTCTAAAGACTTAATGTTTGGGTTTGAAGGAGTGAGTTATCTAGTGGGAGTGTCTGTCAGGTGTTTGCAGATGGGCTGTCAATGCCAATCAAAATGCTTACATGGGAGCTTGCCACCTCCTGGTATGCCTGAGGTTAGCTCCGTGGAGTCCAGGACTTTCGCAGTCAAGGTCCCTCATCTTTAAAAGAATGTACAAATTAGGTCCGTTAATGGAAAAGCTTTGTCGGGCTGAATGGTTGAGAATGACCTAGTTCTAGGCATTATAACACAGACTAAAAGGTTAAAAAAAGTGTGGCCACTTTAGGTCCTCGGAAAACAGCACTTCACCCAGATTCTGTCAGTGAAAGATTTCATTTATTATGGAAGGTGAGAAACACATGATTGACCTGACAGCAGACTAAGGCTATTAAGAACCTTTGCTAAAATAAACAAGGAACTTGCACCCTGCGGGAATGGTGAAATTGCCCGTAATCACTGGGTAAAGCAAAGTGGAGAGCAGGGCCAAGCCAGCAATCATCATGCTTACAGAGAGTACCCTGCAGGTAGTGACCTAACCCCGTAAAGAGAGGACACGGCTTTCATTTACGGACAGGGAAGAAAGCCATAACAGTTGCATGAATGTAAGACCTAGTCAGACAAAGAGAGGTGGTTCACCCAGGAACTGAGTCCATGTGTGTTACTGGAAAAGACCTTTGTTAAACCCTGTAATGCAGCTGGGTGGCTTCCCTAAAAACGCCACACTTAGGAAGGGGGACGCCGTGAGGAGTGTGACCTGGCAGGAGTCACGCCTCCTCTGTCACCAGCAGGTCCTGAGAGATGCCCTCAGGGTACTGACTGGCTTGAGCATCTTCTATCACTGAGAACGGTATCAGACATATATGGGGACCAGAGCATCCTCCTATCCCACTCCAAAAACTATCACATAAAGGAAGGGGAGAAGCTATGTGACCGACGGCAAGGGAGGCACCGTTAATCCACAGGGGGGAGCGGCTGTGTTCTGGGCGCACCATCAAGGCACCCAGGTGCCCGGCGGGAAGCCCGGTCAGGAATAGGCCTGAAAGCACATCTCAGGACATGCTGGGGAACAGACTCCCTCCCATTCAGGCCAATTTCTTGGCTGAAGTTTTATGATTCTGAGTATTGAGATGTTTGGTGTGCGTGGATAAAACACCAATATTTGGAAATTTGGAATGTGTGTTTCCCGTTTTCACTCAAAATATTGTTGATAGACACAGCTGTGCTATATCATCTTAGCAACTATTCCACTCCTTTAACTTTCCCTCTCACATATTTCCTTCTCAGATTGACTTTGTAAGATGCTGTGTCCCCATGAACCGCTGTAACCTGTAAGCAATTTAGGCATTTTGGTAGCTTCCTGAAGCCTTGGAGCCACCAGGGATCCAATCACCTGCACATGTATTGATTCACTGGGGTGGGGACTAGAGGGTGCCTGTGAGGTCACAGGAGTTTCTAGACTGGGTCAATCACATGACTACATTAAAAAATTATAAATATATATTCTTTAAAACTACAGGAAGATGCGCTCTGTGGTCAGTGTCCCAATTATTTTTCACTGATGTTAAAGTTAATGATGAGGAAAATGTCTACTTCACAGGGCTTCTGGAGGTGAAGGCGTTTACTGGGTGTCCCAGAGATGGTTAGTGGCAGATGGAAGAACCCAGCAGATCCATGTCCATGAAACCCCTGTGGGAGCCCAAGGCCTGGTGAGGGGAGGGCATCAGGGACGGGTCTTTTCAGCAAGGCCAACTCGAGATTTACTGTCTGGGCCAGGCTTATCCTAATCCATCAGAATTCAGGGTCGCTTCCCAGGGGATTCCTGATGCTTGGTGATGGCTGAACCTGACGGGAGGTCAGCCAGTAAATGTTCAAAGCTTTGTAGTTCAAACATGAGACTTGGAGCTTGTGAGGGAACACTGCAAGGGCAGTGCAGGACTTTCCTCACGCATGTCTGTGCTTCCTCCTCTCAGGGTGGCCGAGGGAACACCCACCCATCCAAGCACCTTCCTCCCCTCCTTCATGCTTCCTATCCCTTTTCCACCTGACTCCCTCACTCCTCCATCCCTTTCCCCTCCACAACACACACGTGACACACAACACACATATGACACACAGTACACATGACATATCACACACCTATGACACAAACAGCACACACGTGACACAGGCAGCACACATATGACATGCACCTGTGACACACAACACACATGTGACACACCCACAATGTTAGGCTCTCTTCAATCTAGGCCACCATCATTTTCAAAGAACGCTGGGATGGATGACAGGTTGGACTGGGACAGGAGGTCAAAAGAAGTAGCCCCTGTGTCATCTCCAGCCTCCCTTCCTCCACACACTGGACTCACTCCCTACCCTTGCTCCCAGGGTAACACGGGTTGTCACATAGTGTTCTTGTTATACCAGGCAACATGGCTTGTAGAGCAGGGCTGGTCCATGTAAACCTGACTCTCACAAATCTGTGTGTGAATGTGCGTGCATGGCTGCGTGTGTGCACCTCTGCGTGTGTGACCGTGTACACACGTGAGTCTTGCAGGTTGACCTCCAGGTTCGTGGCTGACTATGCCGAACGTGAGGCCGTCACAAGCACTGTGAATATGAAAAGACGAACTTGTATAAGATCGGTACATTCCTCATTTGCAATTCACTAATTGTCCATTTTATTTTGATGCTAATGCTTCATGAACGTATTGTGAATTGACATAATAACAGAGTTGGAGGCATTCTCGGCACACAGACCATTTGGAGGCGCGGGCTGCGAGGATCTCCGAGTAAATGAGGACTGCTAGAAACCCACTGAACAGCGCGCCCGCCTCGGACTGCCGTTGCCATGGCAACTGCAGGCTCACCGCCAGCATCACAAGGCTGCATCACCAATTTAGTGCTCTGCTAAACACAAAATGATGCCTCCTTTAATGACGCTGACGCTGGGCTGTGCTTCCTAGAAATATGGGCCCCCACCCCATAGCAAGCGCCAAACTGCAGAATGAAACAGCAGGAAAAGAATCTCCATCTATTGTACACAGTTGCTTGGTTTCCACCATGTGGTTGTTTGTAATCACTCTTAATAAGAAGCTTTTCAGCAAATCACGCCTGCAAATCTTTGGTGGCAAACTCTCCAGACCGGGGTTAGATGCATCCCGCTTGAGAGCTGATTGAAGACAGGCCAAACCTGAGCACCCTGCCAGTAGTCACACAGCATCGCCATTGCTGCACTTGTACACAGCATATGGCAGTCTGTGTACAAGTGACTGGAAGCCCTCACAGGGCACAGCTCAGAAACAGCAGCAAAGGGACACCCAGCCTGCCTGGATTTTCACTCATGCAGCCTGGAAGGGAAGGGCCCCACGTTCCTTCCTGCTGCGGCCGTTGTTCCAAAATCACCCTCATTTCACCTGGGTTGGGCCAGGAAACATCCTATTTGGCAAAGCCCCACTGCCTTCCTTCTGTCATCAGGGCAGGATCGCCCTTGCCATCCACAGTGGGGCATCTGCTGAGCCTGGCCTTCATGTCGGGCATTTGCTAGCAATTGTCCTTCCTGTTTTTCCAATGACCCCATTCCCCACCCCGTCACAGCCGGCCACCTGAAGGACAGGGATGGGCAGCGTTTGAGTGCTGGGCAAAGGACACGCGTGGGTCTAAAGGCAAAGCATACCCCAAGTGTGAGCCCACGCTGACTTGGAGCTTGATTTGGCGTGAGATACGGAATGGCTCTGAGCTGCTGCTTTCTCATCAGTAAAATAGAGACAGTTGTTTGAGAAGCAGCCAGGGAACATGAGGCAAGCCAGTGGCTTCCTCTACCACCAAGCGCCCAGGTGGCGTGCCTTCCGTCCCTTCTCCTGGATGAACCCTGTGGGCCTTGGTTTTATTCTGCGTGGAGTCTTCTTGTTGTTTGCCCCAAGCTGTCCCTGGGGGTCAATGGGACGGAGGGGCAGGGGACTGCTCAGAAGAGGTGCGCCTGCCTACCTCTGACCATGTGCACGACGAGGGGCAAGAACAGCCCAGGCAGGAGGCACAGTCATTAGGCATGGTCACCAAGCAAAGCAAAGAAAGAGACCACATGTTTTCGTGGGCTCACGGAACAAGCTTGAGAAGGACAGTTTTCTGCAGTTCCGAATCAGGGGTTCACTGAATGGTGGAATCACTTTATCCCAGTGCCCCTACTAATTGCCATCTCGCTATGTTTAGAGAGCATGGCTTCCTTGGAATCTAGTAAATCTCTCCATGTCAGCGTCCCCATGTGTAGGCAGGCGGTGGCTTCCATTCTGAGGAGGATGGCGACACCTGCTGGGCTGTCGGGGAACGCATCACACCTCCTGCATGGCTGGAGCCAGTTCCGTCCTGGACATTATCTTAGGCACTCCCACATTATTTAATTGTGGTAGGTTAATGTCTAGATGCACATGTGCACATCACAGAGGACGGCAAGCCCCCGGGGTCTCTGAAACATTGGCTCCCCCATCCAGACTCTCTCCACATACGGTGGCGTCACAAGCTGGCACACATGTCTCCATTCTGTCCATCTGTCCTTGATGAGAGAAAATGGCACGGGAAGCTTCTCGTGGTTTCCCTCTCCTGCTCTGAGTGGGAAAGAGGTTTTTCCTTCCTGCTCTGAAATCTTTTTCTGTAGAGGAAAGAATGAGTTTTGACTGTGATTTCAACATCTCCTTAAACAAGAAGTGTTGACTGGAAAATCCATTTATCCTCCATCCAAAACAAAAAGAATAAATTGGTATCTTGAGATGAAAAGACCAGGGTGGGTGTCTGGGTGGGACAGAGAAGCTGCAAACCTGGACGCCCTCCCAGGCAGCATTTGGGTTGTGGTTAGGGGCCCTGGGCAGCGTGGGTACTATGATGTAGGAGAGCGACAGGACACATAGAGTCCTAAAAGCATAGACATGATGCCCTCTGTGATTTTTCCCAGGGTCAGCCTTGTTTTCCAGCAGTGGCATTTGCTTTGCTCTAAAGAAGAGCTCCATTGCTTGTCTCTGCCGGTCCCCTACCTGCAGGACTGAGCACAAGGTCCCAGACCACCTGCTCAGGTAGACCTGTGCTGTTAGCGCCACTTGCCATGTGCCCTTTGGGGGCTGTCTTGTTGGCACTGCTTAAGACCCTCCTCTTGTGACAGAGGCCACACGGGTAGTCAGGAGACCTGTACTCAGGAGCCAAGAGCCAACCCGCCCAGGGACTGGGACAAGGGTCAGGAGCAGCAGGTGTCACACATGGCCCCTCTGCTCTGGCCATTCCTGCTGGGACAGAGGGTGGGGGGGGAATGGACTCGAGCATGGAGTTTCTTTTGTAAACGTGCTTTCCTCCTGTATGACCACAGTTCCTCTTCCAGACCAAGGCAAGTTTCTGTGCCACGGTCACTCCATGGCAGGTCAGCCGTGATGATCAACATTGCAGAGGCCAGACTCAGCCACAGGCTGGCTCCACCTCCAGATAGCCTGCTCTGTGATGTCAGCCAGCCTGTGACAACCTTCGCAGGAGTGTCCGAGGGGCACAGCCACAGCCTCCATCCCCCGAAGCTCAGAGTTGCTGAAAAATCCACCAGCAGGCACCAGTTCTGGCCCATGGCTGGGCTGGAGAGGTCAACTAGAGGCCTTCATTTCTCCTTAATTCTCCAATTAAGAGGATGCAATCATGACTTTTCCATGAAATGGACTGTGACCATCCTGCCTGATGGAGGCTGTCCACAAGGGAACAGCAGTGATCCTATCAATGGGTGCCAAACCTAAAAAAAGAAGCATTATGGGCCTTCTCTGCCCAGAACCCACTGTGCCACATGCCACCAGTGTCTCCTCTGCAAGCTCCTAAGGGTGGCCTTTTGGGATTCTATTGCCCAGGCCTGGACCTGGGCTCCTAACCATGTGCCCCATCTGGGCCACCTCTCAGCGCTGCGCTCCATCAGCTACGTTCTCACTTGGCCTCCTCTGAGTGGACGCCTGCCATCACGCTGAACACAGACCCTGTGCACACAGCAGTGAGGGCATGCAGGCCAGTCAGCAGCCCTGGATCTGGGAGTGGTCTCTGCCTGGCTGACCCTGAGCCCCCCCTGGTTTGTTATTGCCGAACATATGGCCCACTGAATGCCAGGACACATCGAGGTGGCATTCCCTCAGACGCAGAGGATGCCTGCATAGCCCTTTCCGTTGTACAGCTCAACAGCATCGGTGTAAAGACTGAGGGTTTTCCCGCTGTGTTAAACAGACGTAAGCAGGTGTTGCGTCATGCCACTGCACTCTTAGCTCACTGCGGAAACCCTGGTCCACGGGGAGGAAATGCGGCGAGTGCCAGGCACACACGTGCTCGTCATCAAGCACACGGGCTCACGTTTCGGGACATCAGGAGCAGAACACTCGCCTCAAATGTAACTCGGCCTGCAGCCCCAGCAGTGTCACTCGGTCAAAAGGATTAGATGCTATAAATAACTGTCCCTGAGCCTAGGAGTGGGGCGGCTCACGAAGGCTGCACGAGCTGGGATCACAGATTGTGTGCCCCTGGTCTCAAGAAGGACAGTGTCTTCCCTGTCCCCTTTTAATTCTTGCCTTGGATCAAGCCCAGCTCCTCTGGGGCCATCCACCCTGAGCTGGCACTGGGTCCCTTCCCTGTGTTTCCTCTCTCCTCCTCAGAGGGAAGGCCGCCCAGGCAGAAGTCTCCCCCACTGATGCTGCCGCCCCAGGGGCTGTCTGCCAACTGGGGCCACACAGCCATGTGAAGGGGAGCAATTCACCAGCCCCCACCCCCGTCTTGATGTTACCCGCCTTGACTCCAGGGTGTCTTCTGTGACCTCACTGTAACCTCTGTGACCTGGCCCACCCAGAGGCTGGCAGTGGGTCAGGAAGCTGCCCCCCCACCCCAAGGCAGAAGCAGTAGCCTCGTGTGCACCCTGAGCTGCTGTCTGCTGGTGGCCTGGACTCTCACAGGAGAGGAGGGTGCCTGCTCTCTGTCATTCACCCATAGTTGTGCCAGGCTGAGGGGTGGCGACTGGAACAGAGTTGTCAGAAAGGTAGGGGGATTGGCCCCAGGCACACAGACACGGTCTCTCTAGTACAGTTCTGGACCAGGACCTGATCTTTACCAGTAAACAGGTGTCAAAGGAATGAATGAATGAATGAATGAATGAATGAATGAATGAATGAACGAACGAACAGGTGAACAAACAAATGGGCAGGTGCAGGAGTGAATAAACAAATGAAAAAAAGAATAAATGAACAAATGAGTGAAAGGATGAAGGAATGAATGAATATTTCTGTGTTGACTTTCTGTCTTACAGACCCCGGCCCCATCCTATTAAAACCTGTGGTGCCACCTGCCCCTCAGATCTGCTGCCAACAAGAAATGGAGACGGGAGGAGGGCTCTCAGGGGATCAGGTGTGCCCCCACACATGATGTGCAGGCTCCCCTTGCAGGGCCAACAGTGAGTAGAGTGAGGCATGTCAGGCACAAAAATCTCAGTCATCAAGGTTAACAACATGTTAAAATAATATGTTAAAAAAATCAAAATTAATGCAAAAACCCATGCCAAAAAAAATCAACATTTTTAAATAAAGACAGGATCACTAGTCCTGATGTTTTTTTACCACAGCACTGTCTTTATGTCAAATTTTTATATCTTATTCATGACTTTTTTTGCATTAACTTTGATTTTTAACCTGTTGTATTGGGATACTATTGATCTTATTTCCTGAGGGTTTTTGTTTGTTTGGTGCCTCCGTGGGTCTCACTCCCGAGCTGGGCTGCTTGGCCCCCCCACAGGCTGCACCCCATCCCCGAGCAGGAGTGCTGGGGCCACTTTGCTCATTGTCCTTTCTGCCTGAGCACTTGTGTTCTGCCAGTTTTCATAAATTCTTGAATACTACAATACTAAGGAATGTTTGGTCCCTCTCCTTTCACCTTGCTCCAGACCTGTATTTGCACCCGCAGGTTATCTATCCCCAGCTGGATGTCCTGGGTAGCTCAAGGTCATCATGCCCAAACCCAAACTCATTGACGGCCTCTCCTTGAAAACAGGCTTCTCTTCTTACCCTCCATAAGTCCGTTCACTGTGAATTTGCAGGCACCTAAAACCTTTGGGTTTCACCTCAAATAGTCCCCACTGCACATACAAGGTGTGTGTAAGGTTGTCTCCCTGACAGCCCAGATCCTGCACCCCTCCTCACTAGAATGTCAGCCCCGTGGATGCAGAGACCTACTGGTCTTGTTTCCTGCTGTGCCTGTGTGACACAGTAGGTGTTCAGTAAATGCCTGTGGAGTGATCACAGAGCACAAAGGTGAGCCCATAGCTTGACAAATAGAACCTCATGCCAACTCCTACCCAAGCAGGAAACATGGCATATCCCACACCCTCTGCAAGACACAGATTGGTACCTCTCTCCCTAAACCTCTAAGCCAAACCCCATAACTCTCACAACAGATATTTTTAAACTTAGAGAAAGAATGACAGATCTTTACCTTCTGGAAACAAAGTCCTGTTTTGAAAAACCACCCCACACTATAAATCTCAAGATTCTTGAGCATCTCTGTGGATGATGAGCCACTGTCATCATAATGGTCATTGTGGCTTGAGGGGATCTAGGGATTCCAAACAAGCAACACAGGTCATTTCATGGGATCATTCGCTTGTGCCTTCTCGGCAAAAAAGCACATCTCTGGGATTTGCTTTTAGGTTACCCTAATAGAGGGAGGAAAGGATATATGCAGCATGACAGAATCACCCGTGAACTGACGGTTCAGAGACCCAGCTGATAAGTGCATGGGGCTTGTAATTCTGTCTGCATGTGCATATGTCTGACATTTTCCACAGAAAAGTGTTTTTTTTTATTATTCACATCTGTCTCTGGAGTAGTGCCAGCAACTCCCACCCCTATGGCAGCAACAGATGGCATCTGTCCCCCTCATGACGTGTCAGAGCCAACTTCAGGGCTGCTGTACGCCATCCAAATTCCAGAAGCAGTCAGGGCACTGTACCTCGCAAGCGCTGGACCTGAGATAATTAGGAAGTGAAATCTGTGTTGCGTGTCCAAGATCATTAAGTAATTTAGGAAGCAAGCCAAAACAGAGAATATTTTTTTCCTTTTATTAAAATTAGCTGTATGTAGTTTATCCCAAATCCATGTTACTTTTATAAGTGAACTTTCTGAAACTCATGATATTTATATCTAGTAGAAGAATGTCTTTCTTAACCCAATGAAGAGAAGAAGAGAGGAAGCAGGATGGCTAGAAAGGAGAGGAATGAGTCAAGAGAATTTTTTTGGTAGAATGACTTCTGAGCTACCCAGCAGCCTGACGTCAGGCTGCCGTCATAACAGTGCTAAGAGTTAGAAAAGCCAAGCCTACCACAGTCTCCTGGAGAGATAGACTCATAGTTCCTTCCCAAGCCCTCCTGCCAATGGGGTCACTTGGACATGTTGAGCAGATCCCTGTGCCTACAGACACCAGAACCACAAATCAATGCCACTGCCTTTGCAGGAACAGAAACAAAGGGTGAGGCAGAACGAGGCTGGGGAAATGAGGTGCGATGTGTCACATAACAGCGTTTTGCAGATGAAAGGGAGCTGGGAACAAAACGTTTTGAGCAGGAACCATGCTGCTTCTAGCTTGTTCCTTTCTCTGTCTTTATTCTGGTGTTGAATTTAGGTTTCATCCAGGTATTATTCACTCAGCCTTTGTCTTTTGCAAGAAGAGTTTAAAGATGCTTATAAAAATACATGGACTTTTAAAATATGAAGTGAATAATGAAACCAGAGCAAGGGGAGAAGAGGCAGCAGCAACAATGTCTTTAGCTCACAGAATGCACACAAAAGAGCCTGTTTATCCCTTAGAGGGGGCTGCAGGTTGGGCACTGAGCTGTTCACGGACACTCCAAAGAGGGAAGATACCAGTGACGGGCCTTGAGGGCACACAACATAAATCTGACCCTAACTTCTTGGGAGACACATGGGTATTCCCGGGACAAGATCAAAGAGAAGTACCTCTTGAGAGTCTGTTCTCAGAGAGGATGAGGCCCTCCCATCTTCCAAGGAATGTGTTTTGCAGTGGGAGGTGAAGATAGGAGAAGGCAGAGTTAATGACACAGAAGAACAAAATGCAAAGCAACTTTAGTGATTAAAGCTCTTTTTTTTTTTGGAGAGTGGTGTTTACAAACAGTAGCATATATAGGTAATCATTGAATTTGTCTTCCTTAGCAAACAAACCCATGTGCTAATCTTTATACTCTTCTGGAATATTCGTCTTTGATGTGTGCATGAGCACTGGCCTTCTCTGCTCCTAGGTGAGGTTCTGAGAAATAGCCTAGGCCAAAGGGCCTAGTACCAACCCATCACCAATGCCATCAACATCACTCACACCATCAATAATATCATCATCAACACCAACATGTGTCATCATGGGCACTATTACCAACACCATCATCAACACCATCAAAAATAGTATCAGCATCACCAGCACTATTAACACCATCACCAACACCATCAATAATATCATCACCAACACCATCACCAACACCATCACCAATACCATCAATAATAGTATCACCATCCCCAACACTATCAACACCAATATCAACACCATCAATAATACCATCGCCAACACCATCACCAACAGTATTATCAGCATTGTCACTATCACCAACATCATCACCAACACCCTCACCAACACCAACATCTTTGCCACTGCCATTGATGGCATTGAGGTGGGGACTAAATATCTAAATAATCAAACACGAGAAGGAGTCAGGCATGAGCTTTGATTCTGTGACCCAAAATTACACAGTACTTCATATGAAGACAAAATAGGAGAACATTAGTATTTTATTGGAAATTATGGTTTTTAATGTAAAATTTTAACTTTTAAAAAAAAGATATTGAAACAGGCAGTAGGGTGAAAATAGAGATGGTGCTTCAGGGGAAGAGAAAACAACCAGTAAAGGCCAGTAGGAGTGGGACCAACAGGCAGACAGCTCGGGACTCAGGCAACGGGAGTGCGGTGTCCAAGCCAATCTGCACGCCTTGTAATTGACAGACACCAAGTCTGCCCAAATATTGCTTTCTGAAGATGAGTGAAGACAGAACAAATAGCACAAGACCTAAAAAATAAGTCTGTGTGCATGTGTGTGCATTTGTGTATACGTGTGTGTGTGTGTGTGTGTGTGTGTGCATGTGTGCATGAAAAAATGATGGAGGGGAAGGAACTTGGAAGAGGAGTGAAGCCAGTCTGACCATGAGGACCCAGAAGCAGTTGCTTAGTTGAACGAAAGGTACCCATTTGGCCTTCTGTGGAGGCCAGTCTTACTCTGTTTAGACAAGCTCCTGTCTACCCCTTTCTACTGAATAGTGTCTACTGAATAGTGGCCTCGCCCACACTGTGAGCCAGAGTGCATCTTCCAAAGAGCAGGTTTTGTTAGCAGTGTCTGGCTTTGTTTAACGTGAAAATGTCTATTGCAATTACGGTAGCACCAAACTGACCCATGTTAAAGCTGATTTAATTTAAGTGATCTATTTTCTCCCAAACTATTGGTAGCTTAGCAAGAAATTTAGAAATAATAAACACTTCTGAAGTTACATTAAAAAGCTGAAAGAGAAACCATAATTTTGGTCCAAATTTCTAGACTGGGGGTTTACCTCAACGAAGACAACATCTGTGGGCGAAGAATAAGGACAAAATAAGTATGAGGAATAGCATGCTCTGCCAAAAGCCCCAAGAAAATGATTAAGGGAGAAATTTGCTCTCCAAATAGAGGATGAACGACAACCTCAAGAGTTTGAAATTGTTTAAATATCAACCCAACTCTAAGTGACGGGAGGCCAGGAACATGTCCCCCTTGGTGATTAAAGCAGAAGGTGTCCCAAGAGCGTGACATTTCTCTGGGGAGAGGAGGCGTTTTCCTCAGCTCAGTGGATGCTCAGAGGCTTGGGGACAGAATGGAGGGAGCGGGAGCCTGGACTCCTCTTCCTCCCACTGTGGGTCTTCGCCCAGGTCCCTCAGATTCATGTGACAGGTTGCTGACACCACCAGCTCCAGCCATACATGCTCCATGTGGGGCCATAGTCAGAGGCCCCTGAGAAAAGCACCCTCCCCTGCTCTCTGCCTCTGGGCTCATCAGAGGGAGAGCCCTCATCCTCACTGACACACTCAATAAGCTTTTCTGAATATCTTGCATTGTTCGAGGTACTAAAGTCACAAGGGTATTCACCTGTGCACTTACCTCACTCCTGTCATTCTCAACTCACACCAGCCAATGAGAGAGCCCCACACACAAGAAAACATGGCCAATAAAATGTCCCCAAGAGTCTCAGGGGACATTGTGCAAGTGCTGGCCTAAGTGATAGATGTCCCACACATTTTTGCTTTTCCCCTGGCCTCCAGCCTTCGCAGAGGGAGTCAGATCAGCATAAACAGCACCACCAAAGCTCCGAGTGGCACCTCCATGGGTGTATCTGTTAGTTGTACTCCTCCAAACACCCAGCCCACTGTGAGAGTCTTCTTGGGCACTTCTGTTACTCTCCAGAGGTACGAGGGTTACATCCACCACAACCCCCAAATACATAGGTATGACTCTTCCCTTTCCTTGTTTCTGTCTTAGCTTAGGCTGCCAGAACAGAACACTGCAGGCCGGGAACTTGTAAACCACAGGATTCATTTTTCACAGTCTGGAGGCTGGACATCCAAGATCAAGGCCCCAGCAGATTTGGTGTTTGGTGAGGACCTGCTTCCTGGTGGCATCTTCTCACTGTGACCTCACATGGCAGAAGAGGTGAGGGAGCTCTAATCCCATCACGAGAGCTCCACCCTCATGACCTCATCAGCTCCCAGAGGTGCCAGCTTCTATCACCATCACACTGGGGGTGGAGTGTCAGTGTATGAATTTGGGGGCACAAATGTTCAGTTTGTAGCAGATGCGTTTAGGCTGTAGTGTCTCAAGTTCACGAGTCTTAATAGATGCTTCAACAAAATAGGTAATTAAGCAGTAGTTTGTCTAACTCAACTGCTGATAAAATTCCAGCCCAACTGAGTCGCTCTTCAGCCACCACCCCTGAGGAGGCCCAAAGACCACACGTGGCTGGGACGTCACCCTACCCACCCTGGGAGAACTTGGACATCACCCTACCCTGCCTGGGAGAACCCGCCGGGCTCCTGAGAGGTGACTTTAGGTCCAGTGCACTGTGAGGCTGCGTCCGCCTTCCACACTTACAGCTTACCTAGCAGAGAGAGAGATCCCAGGGAGACCAGCTGTGGCTGTGTCACAAATGTTTTGTCCTCCTTCAATGCAGCCATCGCCATGTGACTTATTAACTAAAGGAGAGTGGAAATGACACAGGGTCACCCATGGGCAGAAGTTTGAGGAGCCCCTTAGGGTTCCCCCCATTCTTTGCCCCTGCCATCATTGCAATATTGGTTGAGACAGATCAGTGGATACATGATCACCAGGGACAGCACCGCCAAGTCAACTCCTGAGGATCTGCCATGCGTGAGAAACAGACCAGGCAGTTGTCCGACAGCAAAGCCAAGGCCACATTGTCAGACACACCAGCTCACAGGTGTGTGCCCTGTGTGATAACACAACTCCTTGAACTTCACTCCCAGGAAAATCAGTGCCATTACCTCTGCGTGTTGTTTACAGGTTCAGTATACGTTCAGTGTCACATGAAACAATTGGCTGAAAAGGGGCAAGTCGGTTACTTGCACAAAGAGAAAACAACCGAATGAAGTGCGTCTAGCTGGTGAACTGTGATGTATTCCAATCAGCCAAGTGCACGTCTGAAGCTCCCCGCTGTGCTTCAGGCCGGTGATAACTGCATGTGCCCATCTTATGGAAATCGTACATTGGATGGAATACGATTTCTCCTCCCTTTGCCCTTCGTTTTTGGAGAGAGTCGTATGGGGCCCACGGAGTCCATGCTGTGTCCTCTCCATTCTGCCTCACTCTGTGTCCCTCCAGTTAGGACCATCTCAGAGTCAGCTGCCCACACTGGGGCTCTGCTTCAGGCATCACTGGGCCTAGCCAGGTCCTCTCAGACAGGAAACCCAGGGCCTGAAAGTTGCCTCTCCCTTTGGCCCACCCCAGTCTTATTGCCGCACCCTCTTTGAAGTCTTTTATCTCACGTGCACTCAGCGTCTTTTCCCAGTCCCTCACCTCTGGCCTCTTGTAAGAGGGCTCCCCTCACTGAGTGCAAACAGGGAGGCCAGTGGGAGCAGGTGCGGGCCCTCAGCTGGACTCCCTCCTTGGTCATAGTGTGAGCGTGTATGACAGCACTTCCTGCTGATGCCTGGACATTAGGCTCGCCTCTCTGGGAGGGGTGACTGTGGCCCTGTCCTCCAGCAGATTTCTCGGAGGGCTCACATCCAGGGGTGAAGCCTGCACTCCTCCTGGCCAGCCTTGGCTTATCCTGAAGTCATAGCCCAATGGACATGGGGGCAGCGAGAGGGGGTCTTGTGTGTGAGCTGCTGACCATCTCTTTCCCACTGGCCTCCTTTCCCTCCTTGCCGTCACCCATCTATGTCTGCATTGCTCTGCATTTCTCTCTGATGGGTCAGACTACAGTGACCATGACTGGGGATGAGCAGCCTCTGGGTCCCATGGGAAAAGGTAGCGTAACCTTACTACCTTGAGAGCTATCCCTTGAGAAGCTCCACATCTCGTACTGTGAACCAAGACGCTATGGACACCCAGTGTCTGAACTGGGATCCATTAGTTACATTCCCGGAAGCTACTTGGCAGAGGAAGTTTGTCGACTCACCATTAAGTTCACTTCTTATCATTTGCACTTCGTCTCATGTGCCATTACTAATGGATGATGGAGCATTAGTGTGATTACAATCTGAATTCATGTCTTTTAATAATCTATTATTTTTGTAAATCCAAGACAATAGGGCCTGACAGATGGACCGTGTGCCCTTAAACCAGTGGAATTCAAAATGAAAAGCCCGTTTTGTCACGACAGTAATTTTCTTTGGTGGTAACAAGTAGGCGCATTTTCTCCCTGTAGTCCAGGAAGCCCCGTTTTCATAAATCTGGAGTATTACGAGATGGCGCACGCAACTCAGTGGGCTGGTGAGGCTGTATTTGTCTTCAGACTCGATTCAAACGTGTGAACCTCCCTGGCTCACGACACCAGCAGACCCTCAGCTGATCGTGCTTTCCATCTGACCACCGCAGCCCCTGCCTGTTTCTGCTGTGTGGTCTGTGGGGTCACTGATGTTTGCTGTTGCTGGTTAATGAAGCATCTGTGCTGCTTTTCATTGTACACAGACGGATGCATAAAAGGTGGCATTTGAATAGTCCATCTTGGGTGAGTTGAATGGAGTTCACTGATCACTTCAGTAACGCACTGAGAGTTGAAACATTGACATAAATATCTTGAGTCCCGCAAGCTGAAGTTAGTCCATGGGCAGCTTTTTAAAATGTATAACATTTGGTCAAATACCCCTTGATTTAGTACATATATTCTGCCAACAAGCTATAGGTATTACCACAGCTATGGTCAAAATTCTTGGTAAAAAATCAGATGTTTTATGATGTTTTTAATCTGCATTAACAGAAAAGAATAAGGACAAGGGAGAGAGGGATGGGTGGGTGGAACACCGAGGATTTGGGGAGCAAAGGAAGTACTCTGTGTGACACTCTAATGGTGGGTACGTGTCATTACACATTTCTCTACTCTCACAGAATGGACACCTTATGTCAGCTGTGGACTCTGGGTGATGATGACGTGTCTGTGTAGGCTCATCTGTTGTAAGAATGTACCATCAGGTGGGGACATTAATTGGGGGAAGGCTGTAGGTGGGGGGCAAGGGCTATACAGGAAATCTCTGTATGTTCTCAATCTTGCTATAAACCTAAATCTGTTTGGGAAAGAGGAGAGAGGAGAGATAGAGTCTTTTTTAAAATCAAAATCACTATGATATGGAACTAGAGCCTAGAATGTCTCACTTTTGAGGATGGCATGGTTAGACGATGCAAAGGGAAAAAGTGAAAATGTTCCGTATAGCTCTGAATGATCTATAGATATCTATAAAATTATGCAATAGTGTTTCTTTCCTACAAATAAAAAGGAATAAGGTAGAACTCTCTAGTTGGAAAGAATTATTTCAACCAATTTTCTTCAAAGCCAATCAGAATCTCTTACTAATGTCCATCTTCCAAAATAGTGTCTTCCTTTTCTCCAGATGACTGTGCTTTTGCAAGGCGACTGTGTGTGACCAACAGCTTGTCACACCTCAGGCTGCCAATCCCGCTCATACACATGGACAGAGAGTCCAGCAGCAGGCTGTCTGTGATACTGAAGGCCCGTGCCGCAGGGGTCGTACCACAAAAATGCTTACGTCCATGTTATCCTAGGCACCCATGGACCCCAAGGGCAGTGTACTTCTAATCCTATCACAGCCTCTAATTGAGCATCACCTGTGAGTCTGACAATGAGAAAATTGGTGGAGTGAGCATATACTAGGTGGTTAATAAAAACTGATTAACTAGTTAATCGGTTCATGTTAATTATGAGGACCGTTCTGTACAGTTTCCATTATGTGAAGCACTTAGCTTTCTACTACAGCCTTTAAACAGATATTTGGTCAAGTTCATTGGGCCCTGGGTCTGTTTCTATTTACTAAATGGCCTGCTGAGCTTCATCTTTTCTTCTTCTTCTTCTTCTTCTTCTTCTTCTTCTTCTTCTTCTTCTTCTTCCTCTTCCTCTTCCTCTACTCCTCCTCCCCCTCCTCCTCCTCCTCTTTCCTTTCCTCCTTTTCTCTTACATTATCTTTAATAGATCCCATGCTTTTTCCTTTCTTATTAAATCTATTTTTTAATAGAGTCTTTTCTGGACAAGCTAGTTACACAAGGTACAAACGGGGCCAGGTCACAGCTTCCCCTGGTTAAAAATGAAGCTCCTTGTGACTCAAGGCAGGGCATGTACATGTGTGTGTACATGTGTCTGCATGTGTGCACACATGTGTATGTCTATGGGTGTGCGTGCTTATGTGTGTGCATGTATGAACATGTGTGCATGTGTGTGTAAATGTGTGTATGTGTGTGCATATGCATGCATGTGTGCATACATGTGGATGTGTGTGTGCATGTGTGTGCATGTGGGCATATGTGTGCATGTGAATGTGTGTACATTTGTGCACATATCTGTGTGTATGTTTGTGCATGTGCATGTGTGTGTATGCATGCTTATGTGTTTGTACATGTGTCTGCATGTGCATGTGTGTACATGTATTTGTGCATCTGTGTGTGCATGTGTGTGTGTGTTTGTGCATGCATGTGTGCGCACATGCGTGTGCGTATGCATGTGTATGTGGGTGCATTCACATGTAGGTGTGCACTTGTGTACGTTCATGTGTATGCACATGTATGTTTGTGCATGTGTCTGTGTGTGCACACATGCATGTGTGCATGCATGTGTGTGTGTGTGTGCGCATTATTTTAGTTACTTCTCCCTAGCTAATAGAAAAATGAGGGCTTTGGCTGCTCACAATCTGGATGGAATCTTTGTTCCCCTGGCCACACTGCAGAGCTCACTTGTGAAAGTCCCATCCAAAGGACTTAGCATAATGCCTGACACATGGTGATGTCTCCAAAGAGAGTAGCTATCACTTCTTGTCTTTATGCAGCGCCCCTGCTCCTCCATGGCCCCAGGGGAATTTCTGCAGCTCTCTCACATCAGAGTCCACTCTTCTGAGCAGGGGCTATCCTCTCTGCCATGAGGCTGCAGCATCACATAGGAGAACTTAGGAGGCTGCTGGCTGTCTGGGACCTGGATGGGGGCCTTGCCTCTCAGGGTCATTCAGGTCCCCACATGGTCTTTTCTGCATTTGGTGCCCTTGCATGTGCTCTGTGGTTCACGGTTACACTGTAAATTCCATGGAAGATAGAGTTTCCTTCCTCAATATTGTTCTTCTTTTTCTCTGGGGACAATAAGAAAACAGAGATGTCTGTACTCTGCTGTCTTAAACTGGACACAGCATATTGCTTTGGGTTTTATTCTTAAAAAATTAAAAAAGACCAGCTCTTATAGGATATTAATTTATTCATATACCAGGAAACAAAGGTTGATTTTGTGTTTATGTTGGTAACTTTGGTTGGTGTTAAGCATACAAAAATAAATAAGACCCAAAAGAACCCAAAGAAGGGGCTTGAACACCGTGTCCACAGCAGCATAGTCACAATTGCCAAAAGGTGGAAGTAACCCAAGTGTCTGTCCACAGATGAAAGGATACACAAGTGTATAAACACACAATGGAATATAAGTCAGCCTTAAAAGAAAAGAAATTGTAACACGCTACAAAATGGATAGACTTGGAGGACATTATGCTGAGTGAGATAAGCTCGTCATGACCAAAGGGACAAACACTGTGTGATTGCACTTACATGAGATCCTTAAAGCAGTCACATTCATAGAGAAGATAGAAGGCTATGTGCTAGGGGCTGAGGGTTGGGGAGCATGAGAAGTTATAATTTAATGGGTGCAGAGTTTCAGTATGAGATGATGAGAAAGTCCTGCTGGTGGATGGTAGTGATGTTTGCATGTGAATCTGTTCAACCGTACACTTCAATATGATTGAGACAGTCAATTTTATGTTATGTGTATTTTACCACCATTAAAAATAAGTAAACAAAAATAAATAAGTAAGTCAGACACAGCCCAGTTCTCTGGGAGGAGATCCTCGCTCTTCTGTGGACTTAGGCAGTTTTGAGATGCCATTTATGCCATCGGAGCCCCATCTCCTCCGTCACTGAAATAAAGGATGGGACTGCACACCCAGCTTCTCTGATATTCTATGATGTTATGACCCTCCTTATCTTGCACCCCTAGAGAGGCTGTAAATATAGCGAGGTCGTTACCATGAAACCCAGCACTTCCCACATGCAGTTCCCTGCCAGTGTGGACAGCTCTGTGTACACAGATGCAGACTGAGGGGAGGAGCGAAGGGGGCTGGAGACCTACATGGGGAGCAGATCAGAGGGGCCTGCTGTGCTTAACAGCCTTTCTGCCCAGTGATCAGGGTCGGCCTGCAGCATTGACCTCGGCCGTCCCGTGTCCCCCTGTCAGCATCTCAAACAAGGGGCCCCACGTGTTCAGGCTCTGGGAGGACCTCAGCCCACAGCAGTGAGGATTACATTAGTGTCGCTTCATTTTCAGAGGAATGCAGCCCTTGGTATTGCTGCGAAGACAGCTGAACAGGGCTTTGAAATAACCCAAAGGACAGCGCCCTGGGATCCCATAAACATGTCAGAGGGAGACGGCTGCAACCCTGCTTTATGGCGCTGGAACCACAGCCTGGAGCTGGAATGAAGGATGAGTCTGGGAGTTGGTTTAAAATGACCAAACCCAGCCTAATTTACATCAATTTTTGCCCCATGCACTTGACTCTTCATTAGATTTTAATTCTGTTCCACTTACCCATCTCCAAAAGGCTCTTTTCTCTGATCACAAATAGGTTTTTCCTGGCATTTTTGAGAAGCAAAAAGAGAAAAGAAGAGAGGTTAGTTGGCCCTTGTCAGTTTGGCTCTGCTTGAGGTGGCCATGACTCACTGAAATTTAAAATGTATTCATTTTAAATCATCTAGAAAGTGAAGAAAATAAAAAACGCAGCACTGACTCAGTATCTCTTAGACATCGACTCGAGGGCCAGCATACTCTGGAGAGCCCTCCATGACACGAGTGCTGTGATGTGCAGGACTAGAAGCAGGGCAGCAGAGGAAGCCCCTACCCTTCAAGGGTGAGGCCCACCAGCATGCAGCCTCCCCTCCATCTGTCTCCCACAGCTGAGTGGACGTGAGGAACTTGAAAGGTCTTGTGGCCTCGGTTTGCCCAGTCATAAAGTGGGAGTCATTCACAGATACTCTGTGTGTTAGTTTTGTGCATGTTAAATGCAATAACACATGATAGAAACTAGAAAGACCATAAGTGTCACACCTAACAAGACATGTGATGGGCGCTAGTGCCTCTCACTGGGGTAAAAAGCATCTCTGTCACCTGGGAGGCACATTTTCCCAGAATTCCTCTGTCAAACTCCTAAACGGGTCTTAGGACTTAGAATCTAGCCTAAACTAACTTTCTCAACTTTTTTGCCTGCCTTGGCCATCCCAGAATTTTCTCTGACTCCCGCCTCAGGGACCTGTGCCTTTCCATGCTGTCCCAGTGCCTGGAATCCCCTCCCTCTGACATCCTCATGTCTTTCTGACACGTCAAGGCCTGCACGTTTATTTTTTATTTCTGCAAAGCAAATCAACCCAAACTTAATGGCTTAAAACAGACCCCTTATTAGCACCTGTCCTCCCGGCCAGAAGTCCAGATGGGCTTGCCTGCTTCATTGCTTAGGGTTTCACATGGCCAAAGTCAGTGTTGGCCAGACTTTGGGGAGATTCCATCCTCAAGCACCCTCAAGCACAGTGGTTGTGGGCTGTGACAGTTAAATTCATGTGGGAACTTGGCAAGGCTACAGTGTCCAGGAATCTGGTCAAACGTTATTCTGGGTGTTTCTGTGAGGGTGTTTTTAATAATTAAATTGGTGGATTCCAAATAAAGCAGATTGCTCTCCCTAACGTGGGTGGGCCTCATCCAAACAGTTGAAAGCCTGAAGAAAACAGAGGCTGACATCCCCAAGCAAGAAGGAATCCTCCAGCAGATGCCTACAGACCTGAACTGCACCTTAGCTCCCCTGGGTCTCCAGCCTGCCAGCCTACCCTGCTGATTGTACACTTGCTAGGCTCCATAATTGCAAGAGCCAATCCCTTGCCCCACATCTCTTTCTATACACACATATGAGGTCTAACAATTAGGTTCGCGAACTCATCCTAGAAAAAGTGCCACTTACCTCATTGCTGAATATCTCTATGGTTACCTTCAAAGTACTCCCCTTGGGAAGCTATGCATTGATGCCAGTGCCTCGTCCACCCTTCAAAGCAATTTTGGAACTATTTTTCTGGAATGGCCATCAGAATGTCGTCGTATTACCTGTGATGCCCTGAATATCATCAAAATGTCTTCCTTTCAACATTTCCTTTATCTTTGGGTAAAGAAATAAGTCATTAGGGGCCAGATAAGGTCAGTAGGGAGGGTGTTCCAATACAGTTATTTGTTTACTGGCTAAAAACTCCCTCACAAACAGTGCCATGTAAGCTGGTGCATTGTCGTGATGCAAGAGCCATGAATTGTTGGCTCTTTTGTTCAGGTCGTTTTCATGTTTTTCACACAGCCTTTTCAGCACTTCCAAATAGTAAACTTGATTAACTGTTTGTCCAGTTGGTACAAATTCATAATGAATAATCCCTCTGATGTCAAAAACGGTTAGCAACATAGTTTTGACTCTTGATTTGGACTAATGGAACTTTTTGGGTCGTGGAGAATTAGCTGACTTCCATTGTGCATTTTGACGCCTTGTTTCAGGGTTGATTGGTACAGCCATGTTTCATGACCAGTGATAACATGGCCCAAAACATCGTTTTGCCTCTCCCAAAGGTCTTGGCAAACTTCAACACGCCTTTGCTTTTGTTCATCGGTGAGCTCCTTTGGGACCATTTTTGCACATACTGTTCTCATGCCAAGATTTTCAGTTCATATTTTCCTAACTCTTTCTCTGTTGATGTTTATTTGGTTTGCTATGCTTCTCACAGTCAGCCAACAATTTTGATGCACAGTTCAACAAATTTTTGCAATGTTTTCATCAGTTCTGCTCATTACTGGCCGTCCTGACCTCTCTTCATCAGTGATGCGTTCTCTCCCCCCAGAAAAACATTTAATCCATTTGTACACTGCTGGTTTCTTCATGGTATTATCCCCATAAGCTTGGATTAACATGTCCCTGATTTCACTTCTGCTCTTTCCAAGTTTAACAAGCAAGTTAATATTTGTTCATTGCTCTAATTCAAGCTAAGACATTCTAGCAACTTCACACAAAAACATGCAACAATCATGAACTCCACTCAGCAAGATACCGCCACATGTTGGCACAAACACAGCTGTGAGACGCTGATATACCAAGGTTATGAAACCTTACCGAGATGTTTGTACAGTGCTGCCAATGTAAGTGCAGGTGGCAAGTTTGCAAATTTAATTGTTGGACCTTGTACACACCCTATTGGCTGTTCCTATGGAGAACTCTGTCCAGAGAGCACCTTGCCCCTCCCACCATGTGAGGACACAGCGCAAAGATGCCATCTATGAACCAGGAAGTGGGTTCTCACCAGACATCAAGTCTGCTGGCACCTTGATCTTGGACTTCCAGCCTCCAGGACTGCGAGAGATAAATGTTTATTGTTGATAAGCCCCCCAGTATGGGGAGTTCTGTCCTAACAGCCTAAACAGCTAAGACCCAGGATGTACACATATCAAAGAGCCATAAATATGACAGCCGTCAATACACAACAGAAAGCAGTGGGAGGTCTGCTCTCAACAGTCCTGCAAATATATGGAACTAAGAGACACTATTCATCGGTGGCACTGGGTCACAAATAGGCTTTTAAATGTTTATTAATTATTTTATCTCATTGAAACAGTGGTGTTCTCAATTTTATTCTCATATACCAGGCTTATATCTGAGTGTCTTTGAAGCATGGCACAGGTGGTCTGAAGTATGTTTAATAATGATGCAACCACTGCACAAATTTGTGGGGTTGGGGTGTGTACCCCCTTTCATAAGCAAAGCTGAGGGTATTTTTTCTCCTTAGTGCTTGAGGTAAGCTTGAACTACAAGTTAATGGGATCCAAACTATCTCTATTTTATGTTATTAAAGGTAATCTTCTTTAATTAACATAATCAGAGGAAAATAATATACCTAGGAGGCCAAAAAAGTGACATATCTGACATCAAAGGTTTTTCCTGGTCACTGTGTTTATCTTTTAAAAACATGCATCATAGGAGTCTCTAGAATGCAGTCATTTTAAAATCTCAAATTTATTTACCTATATAATACTTGTTCTGACTTTTAAATTGTAAGACATTGGGGGTATCTTTGTATAATGTTTATAACGTTGGCAAACCAGAGGAGGAAACTCTATGTAGACTGCATATGCGCTTGATGTTTTATGAACAGAAATATTTCTGAAAGGAAAATTACTTTTTATGAACAGCTTCATGGAGAACAGAGCCCCCGCCCCCATCACGCTCACCTATGTGTGTGTTGAAGAACGGGAAACCCAGACATCGTTGTCATGTGGCACGTCACACAGAGGGTCCGCTGAGTGAGGCCCCTGCATCATCTCCACCAGCCTTTCAGAGAACCTGACCTGCACGTCACTGCTGCCGGTGCAGTGGGTGCGAAGACCCTTGTAAATAAACGTCACGATGCACACCAAGAGCTTGATGTGGCCCGCCTTTGACGACCCAGAAGGTCACCAAGATCACACCTGAACTGAGGCTCACGCTTCCATGGATAGCTATCTCAGAGGAGCCATCTGTTATCCACAAGAGCACAGAGCTGGGGTCAAAGACAAGAGGGTGGAGAAGGGTTTGTGGGCCTGGGTGTGGACTTGTAAGGGTGGGGGTGCCTAGAAGACAAGCTTATTGATTAGTAAGTTCACCAAGGCTGTCCCATATCCTGTAAGCAATCAGAGCAATGCTGTTATTTCTAAAAGAAAAAGGTCAGGACCTGAAGGGAGCTTTTAGATTTGGCCTCATTCTCAGCCAGTCGGCCACATTGCAGGGGTCTTGTTCACAGGTTCCATTGTTTGTTTGTTGACCCACCTGGCCCCATGAGACTACATGGAAGGTTTTGTTAGCACATAGAGACCCGACCCAACTTGAGAATTCAGTCCTGTTACCTGGGCACTGTGAACACTGAGAAGGTGAAAACTGATTCATGAAGGGCCTATTTTATACTAAAACACTGGACATCCCTAAGTGCATTTACAGGATACCACTTAGGGTCAACTTGTGCACCACCAGAAGTATTTGGACACTTCACAGTACTGTTGCTTCTCAATGTACAGTTAAAGAACTCATGAAAAGAGCGAGGTTCAGGCACAATTATAATGGGGGGCGGGGGGTGGCTTCTGAAGCCACGCCTGACCTGGACCATTCCTAGAGCTTGGCAGTTCTTTCTGCTGCAGGCTGACCTACGAGCTGCGTTCTGTGGTGACCGCTGGCGCTGACGGTCCTTCCGTAATAAACAAAGTCAACAATGTGACAAACTTAGAGCCTCAGGAGGCAGAAGTGACGACAGAGATCACACGTGCTTGCTGTCCTGTGAGGACCAGGTGCGTCGCTGTCTGGAGGTTCCAGGTGCCCTTCCCTTCCCATCCCAGCACAGTTAAGGCAGACCGGCAGGAGCCAAGCAGTTGAAAGGAGAGAGGGGATTCCACACCAGTCTGGTAAGGAACCTACTGGGAAAGCATTTGAATGAAAGCTCGGATTTGACCAGAGTGGAAACTTGGTGAAGAAGGGAATTTCAGATTTAAAGAGCAGTTGGAGGAATACCTTCCCACACCATCGAAAAATGGTGAACTTCATCATCCCAGCTACATCACGAGCTAAAAATCCCAGTGCTCTGGAAGCGTGTGTGTGTGTGTGTGTGTGTGTGTGTGTAAGAGAGTGAAACATGACTCCACGACAGGCTGCTACGATGAGGCGCGGGATCTGGGAATGAAGGAGAAGGGAAGCCTAACGAACACCCGGGCTGGACTCTCGGCGGCCGGTTGTCACGCATTCCTCAGCGCCTTCAGATCACAGGAGAAAGCAAGCCAGTCTAACTGGAGCTTTATATCTAATGTCACAGTAAGAGGTGGCCAAGTGTTCACAGCACAATGCAGGATGTGACCTGCATACTCCCATGTGCAGTATAGGACATAAAGGACCAGCTTCTAAGCCATGTTAGATGCACGTGGCAGTCACACAGATGTGGTTTCATGATGGATTTGGAATCTATGAAACATTTCTTCTTCTAGTACCCTCATTCATCTTTGGCTTGGACACACCTATTTTCTGTCAAAGGAGTTCTAATACTCCCTCTCCCATTTTCGTCATATGTTCAGTAGACGTTACCCCAGACTTGAAAGCAGTAAAGAGCCAATCAACGTGTGTCTTGGGGCAGAATGGCTGGGGACCTCCCTGCACTGGGATTTCTAATGATGGTTCCACTTGGAGAAAATGCTCACCCTCTCCAACAGTGGAAGTGCCTGCGGCCTTGGACCAGCTCTTCACTGGCCTCTCCAGCAAGGCAGCGAGGGTTCCAGGACAGTGGAAGAGTGCTAACAAAACTCTTGTAATGCTCTCCTGGCACTTCAGCAACCAGCGGCTAACATGCCACTCAGCTGAGCTATCCTCGTCTTCAGGTCGGCTGGATGAGTTGCAATCTACTTTGTCAGAAACTTAATTTTCCTTTTACTGTCTGGAATTCACAACCAAATCCCCTGTCTGCTGTTGGCTACACACCCTGGTGTGTCCTTAGAGCACTGATTTTTGATAACAGAGTTTGATTTATGATATTTGACCCTCTTCTTAGAAAAATGTGGATATAGACATATGCAAAAAAAAATGCAGCTAATTTTTGGAGGCTCAAGGCCCACTGAAGCTTAAATAATTCTTGAGATTTCCAGTTGAAACAAGCTTGAGTAAAAAAAAATCTCAAACCCCCACAAAACGTAAGGGAAAGTTTTGCTAAAGAGTTTTTTGTGGACTAACAACATTTGACAATAAATGGTTAGCTCATTGCTACCCACTAACTAACCCCTGTTTCCAACATTGCCTGGGAGGTGTTAGAACCATTTGCTGTCAAGAATTATAGCCAGGAGGAACGCACACCTACTGAAATATTGACTGTGGCAACTGGAGTATGTGCTACGCTGCTCAGGGCATTTATTGCACATAGGAGCAGGTCGGCATCCCAGGGCAAGTGGCCACAGGGCTGCCAGCTGCTGTGCAGCTCTGTCTGACTGTACAGTGATTCTGGAAGAATTTGTTCTGCTTTCTGCTGCCAACTCTTCTTCATGACCACGGAGTTTTAGGTCATCTATTTATATCCTTCAGATACCTTCAGGCTGGGAGACAAAAACATTGTGGGGGAAAACTGGGTCATTAACTGGGGTTTCAAAGCATTCTTCTACCATAAGAAAGAAGCCGTAAACACTGTTCTAGTGCAGCTCCCTCCTGGATGCTGACAGAGGCTAAGACTTTGCATGTGTTTAAGACTGTAGCTTCAGTTAATAATCCATTTGTTTGTAATAAAACCCAACAAACTGTGTCTATTTCACATGTGCCTAGGGTATTATTTTATATTTTGTTGCATTTGCTTTCTTAATATTGTTTCTGTGGACTGGCCGAGTAAGGTAAAATCATTCATTCGCAGAGAGAAAACAGCAGATAATCAGCTGTCTTCCTGGAGGTTTGGCCAGCGCTCTGGCCTGGCCTCTGAGTACCTCCTCCTTCCCTTTCTACTTACCTTCTTTAACTACGCTGTGTGAACAATGCCTGGGCTTCGCATCACCCCTGTGGCTATGTCTTCCCAGGTTCACAATGCCATCAAAGTTTTCCAGATGTCCCATTGCTATTACTGAAAGAAACATTCTCATTATTGTACCTAACTTGGGACATTGAGAAATGAAAATTTCCCCAAAAGGAAGACATCTAGGAGATGCTCAACTCTTTTATCTTTTCATTTCACAAACTTTTTAGTGGCCATTCCAAAAAATGGAGTCTACTGAGGTAACAGGAATTCAAGATAAAAAAGAAGAAAAGAAAGAAAAACCTCTGAGAAGCATGTAAAGGGGGTCTTGGAGAAGAGTTGGGCTGGAGTGAAGTTTTGAATGTGTGTCACCCTGGCTCATACAGCTCTGTCTCCCATTGGGTGACATGTAATTGTCTGTAAATATCGAGAGTCACTCGGGCCTGGAATGCTCTGAGGACCAAAGCATTATCGCATTTCAGATTTCATGGCGAACATTTTCAAAAAACGATGTGTAGGTTCACCTGTGCTTCTGCATCTCGGCGTGAAAGCTTGTCACATCATAGCTGCGTAAGGACAGTAAGGAGGGTACCCAAGGACTTGAGCAGTGGCACGGGGAAGGCAGTATACTGCACAGTCACTGCTCTAATGTCGTCTGCACAGAAGGTCGCTGTGACTCTTCCTGGGGCACAGGACTGCCCAGCTGCCCGTGAAGGAGCAGCTAGCTACCGCCATCACCGCTGGAATTGTAGGAATCAACATAACTGAATTTCTTCCTCGGGACGCCAGCCTCACTTCTCACGGATCTCTGAGACGGCCACAGCCACTTCCTCGGCTGCCTCTCGCCTCACAGAGCACACCCCCCTCCCTGTGGACTGCGAGCTGCTCCACACCAGGAGCTGGCTTATTTATGTCTGTACTTTCTGTGTGTCTGTGTCCCGATCTCCTCTTCTCATGAGGAGTCCATTGGACACCAGTCCTATAGGATCAGGGCCCCCCTTATGACCTCATTTATGTCTGTACTTTCTGTGTGTCTGTGTCCCGATCTCCTCTTCTCATGAGGAGTCCATTGGACACCAGTCCTATAGGATCAGGGCCCCCCTTATGACCTCATTTAACCTTACAGGCCCCATCTCTAGATACAGCCACACTGGGGGTTAGGCCCTCAACATGTGAATGTGAGGACGATGCAGTTCAGCTCACGATGACCCCTCCATGTTCACCTGTGCCATGGCCTGCACGTGTGTGCTCCTCTGAAATTCACATGTTGAAGCCTGAACTTCTATGATGGCATTTGGGAGCAAGACCTTGGGGAGGTGGGGAGGTCATGAGGGAGGGGCCCCCATGATGGGGCTGCAGCCCTTACAAGAAGCAGAGACCCCAGAGCTCTGTCTGGCTCTCCACCAGGTGAGGACATGGAGAGAAGGCACCGGGAAGATGTCCTCACCAGAACTCACCACGCTGGACCCTGGCCCTGGACGTTTAGCCTCCAGACCCCTGGGAAATGAACGTGTGCTGTTTAAGCCACCCAGGCTGGGCGATTTCAACAGTGCAGCCCGAGCTGACTGACACGGCCAGCCACCTGGGAAGCAAAGATTTCCATGATCAAGCCAGCGCTTCTCGGAGCCCAGTTACGCTTGATTCATCTGAAAACCTGGCTATTCCGTTCTCAGGTACCAGACAGTTGACCATTATTTAGATCACCCTTAAATATCAAAGAATAAACAGGGAAATGCAATATTTAAAAAGAAAATAAAGTTTGGGTTATGTCAGTAGCCAACAAATATCCAATTGACTGGATTTTCTCATTCTCAGATAAATATTTGATTGCACACACACATACACACACACGGTGGGAACTGTGTACCTAAGTATCGCTGGGGAGGGGTGGCTCCTAAGGCCGACTTTGTGAGGTCCTTTGCCAGAACCCAGTTAGTCTGTGTCTTGTGATCTAACGGGTGGTGGGATTTGCTCCAGTCATGGTAGCACGGGGATGAGCTCATTGTGACAGTCCTCTCCCTCCCTTGTTTTCACCAGTGACAGCAGACACAGACCTTTGTCCTTGATAAGCCTGTTTGTCATTATGACTCAACTCCAAGACATCACTAAGTAGGAGCGTGCCTCTTAAATCATGTGGCCTTGGGGGGATTGTGGGAATGTCCCCTCCAGCTGCTGCATGCAGGATTAATGAAGGATTAACCTTCATCCTGAAGGAGGACCCACCATAAACTCGTCTTGTTGGACTACACGAGTCCCACCTGAGACCTTCCCAGCATGTCCCTGCAGTCCCCCTGGCCGGCAGCCCATTAGCTGGGCCTCTGCTGCCACCTAATGTCCCTTTGCTGAAAGGCCTTGAGACACCTGTCGGAGGCCTGGGCTGCAAGACCTGGTCAGAGCTACAGAGCTCTGGGGACCACAGGCAGGGGCGTCCCCAGGGGGTCTGGCATGAAAGCAAGCCACTGTGCCAGCACCCTCTTGTTCCCCTTTCTCCCACACTTCTCTTTCTTGGGGAAACCCAGATGTAACAAACAAGAAAAACACGGAACGGGGATAGGGCATAAGGCAAGGCTATGTACAGGTTGGTCAGGTGGCATTGCAGGTCAGTAAAGGCTTGGTTGCCTGCAGGAAGATTGTCTGGGCAAGGGGGACAGCAAGCAAAAACCCCTGAATGTGGGGCGCTTGGCGTGATTTGAGCTACCTCTAAAGTTATTTTGAGGCCCCTTGGCCATCACCAAGAAGTCAGAATGCAGACAGCGGCTTTCAGGTGCCAGTCAGATGACCAAATTGCAGGGCTAACGAGAGAAAGACAGGAGACGGCAGAAAGCAAGCACCTCCACATGCAGGGGACATGCTCTCAGCCTCCCTACTCCCAGCTGTCCTGATTTCCCACCACGTTTCCTGGGATGTGAACTTGTCAGGGTGAAAACAGGGCACTGCACAGGCACATCTGAGTGAAACCCCACCCTGCAGACGGACACGCTGCGGCTGCTACGAAATTGCCATCCGGACGAGTGGCTGTTCCCCAGGACACACCAAGGGCCCAGAAGACACAAGGTGCTTGGAGGCCGGCCGAGGAGGGGTGGCGTTTCCAACAACAAAGCCGTTTGTTCCAAATACAGCAAGAAAGGAGTCAGAAAGTCAACACATGGATTGCGACTTTGTAGCTGCAGGAGGTGGGGATCCCCTGAGAAAAGACATTGGCTTCAAATGGTAAAACCGCACCAACCACGAGCAGAAGCAGCACAGGCCACGCTAAATGCAGGGGTGCAAGGCAGGCCAGGGGGCTTCCCCAAGGGGGGCTCCGTGTGCCCTCTTCACCCAAGGGAAGACTGAAGTACCTTTCCTGAGAGTCACCCCAAGACAGTTCCAGAAAAGTGAGTTTCTGCTGACGGCTCAAGCCGTCTTCTGGCCTTAACCAATTCCAGGAGGGGTGACATGCCGGCCAGGCCCACGGTGTGGGTGTGAACAGCAGCAGCATCAAACACGGGCTCTGTGCATTCCTTTATTACTGGGAGGGATCAAACAGCCAAGCCCAACACAAGTTCCTGGAGTTTTCAAACCTCCTGTCACTTTTCATTTGTTCACAGGGACAATTGCTTTGTCTCCCTCACCTTTTTTTAAATGCCAGCCAAGCAGCACGAAGTGGTTGTAAGTTTGAATAACTGTCATGAAAGCAATTTCAGTAAAAATAAATACACCATGTAAAGGACATATTTACTCAAAAAGCAAGACCTTTGCCCAGGACGTCAAGGAAGTTACAGGGAAGGGCGCCATCTAGTGGCTCATCCACTCACATTGTTGCTAAAAATCAAACTACCATATTTTGCCATGTATAATGCGCACTTTTTTTGCCCAAATTTGTGAGGCGAAAATAAGGGTACGCTTTATACATGGGTAGTACTAATTCTGTATCCATATAAATGTTTTTAATTCTTCAATAAATGTGAAAATTCCTTTATAATACAAAAAAAAGTACCTAAATGCAAACAAATACAAATTTGAATTAAACAACTAAAACGAAAGATTTTTTTTTTCCTGAAAGTTTGGGCCAAAAATGTGGGTGTGCATTATACATGGCAAAATACTGTAAAGGCTTTGGGAATTCAGCTCTGTTTGGGGGAAAATTATTTTATCATATAGAGGAAATAAGGTGGCCAAAGGGTAAACATAATTTTGCACCTTTCAGAAAAGCCAAGCTTTAATGGAAACAATGAGGAAATTCAGACACAATAGTTACACAGAAACTATTTTCATGTCATTTCATTGTGTCTATGATAAATTAAATTCTGCCCCTGGCTTACTACCGGAAGCTGAAATTTCCAATCTATGATTAAAAAGGTCTCCAACTACTATATTTCACTGATTCTAACATGTGTGTTTCTCATTCACATTCATTTGACCTGATAAGGCCACTCCTGGTTAGACTTTGCCAGCTAACAACATGAATATGAGTAAGTCTTAGTAACATAGTATTAAGTGCAAAGGGCAAGTCCCCCAAATGTATCTATCACGTGACATCATTTCATAAGGTTCAAATTGACTCAAATGAGAGAAACATATTTTAGGATGGCACGCAGATGTAATAAAATTCTGCGAAAAGTAAAGCAAGGACAGTGTTTTCTTAGGTCAGGGCTATAGGGGATATTATCAGGGAACAGAATTATTATTGTCAGGATTTTAAAATAACACGAAATATATAAATGTGCAAAACACATTTGTGCCATAGAGGTCTGTCCATCAAGTCTGTTTCTTAAATTTGTGTTGTGCCTGATGTTAAACCAGGTTTGAGCTGATTCTTGATAGATTGTGGGGGAGAGAAGGACACAGGATCTCTTTTTTGCTAAAGGTTTCAAAGAAAAGAATGGTGCATGTTTACACGTTGGGGTTGTCCCCCAGCCTAATCAGGGCTGCACAGCAGTGCCTAGAGTAACACAATGCTAGAACAGAGAGGGACCTTAGAGGCCTGCATGAGCCCCTTTATCTTTTTAGGGAACTAAATGGAATTGATGATGTAAAAACAGAGTACTTTTCCCTATTAAGTTAAAATATCTCCACTTATAGACCCGTTGGTGTTAGATGGCCTATATCAGATTTTGATATAAACTATTGCTTATCAACTACCCCATAATATATTTAAATGTTCATCACTGAAACGTAACAAAAACATCTCTTCAGAACAGAGACAAAACAGCTATCATAGTAAGCACTGGTGGAAAATAAAATGATATTGAATGTAAGGAACCAGGTAATATAAGCTCACCATCAATACAGACCTGCCATCTGTGTTTTTAGAGAACATTAGGCTAAGCACTTTGTTCTTAAAAGCAGGCAAAGATTTCATAAAGGAGAAAGCATTCGTGGTTTGCATTGACTTTGTTTTGAAAAACCTGCAACTTTTCATTCAAAATGAGGCTGACCTAAGCTCCTTGGTCCTTGGCTGACTCAGCACTGACCTCTGCTAATGGGTTCGATTTGCTGGTGTTGATTGCAAGGAATAGAGTCACTCCTGCTGGATCAAGGATGGAGGGTTCTCTGTGAGCATGTATGAGAAGCAATAAAGAAAGTGAGTCTCAGAGACATTTTTAAAAAATCATCTGAGGGCCAGCTTGGATGGACTTCAACTGTATTGTCATCCAAGGCAGCTCCCAGGCCCCACAAGGAGGGAACCTGGGCCCCACTCTGCATTAGCAGAATTCAGCTCCTCTGTCTATTCTGGCACACTTTTCCTCACTTCCTGCTGGCTTAGTCTCTCTTTGGTTTCCAATAAAATAATTAGGGGAGGGCTTCTGCTCAGCTCATAACTGTCAACTAACAACCTTTGAGCAGAGCCTTTGGCATTAAATCATATCACAGACCTGAGGCCAGCCTGTGAAGGAACAGTCATTGGTGCAGTGGCCTGTTTCTAAATCAGATGCCAGGCCTATTGCATGAAAATAAATCAAACTTTTGAAACCCAGTCTCATGTCACATAATGATTGATTATGGACAAGCAATTGAATCCTAAATGGGTTTTCCAACTAAGTAAATTGATCTAGAAGCCCACCACATACTGGTTTGGAGGTTGAGTCTTTACAGTGCAATCAAGGAGCTCTGGTGGAATTCATTTTAAAGATCCTAAGGCATTTAATTGGATCACAATTAGTTGGTTCAAATCATTTGTAATGACAAGCAAGATAGCTCAACAGGTTCATGGAAAACATACTTTCTCTGAATATCGGGCCTCGTGTTCCTCTTTATAATATTCTAAGAATTTGAATATTCAGAATGTCTCCTGAAAACCAGAATCTGTGTTTAAATAGCTTACATGTAATTAATGTTGAAAGAGACGAAGACCTAAGTGAGACATCAATTCCTTGGTTAGGATATCTGCTACAAATGATTGAATAACGGCACAACGAGGAGCCCGGTGAATCACTTAATGGAAATCAGCGGAGAGCATTCCATGGGCTACACATTTATTCCTAGAGGAAAACAATGTATTGAATCTGGATAATTTTCTAAATCTACTCTTCCATATGTTAACATCATCACTAAATTGTCCAAAAATAATTCAGAGGCCTTGACAAAGGCACTCGTGGAGCGGATGCCCTCTGTGGAAGCTAAACTGCTAGAAGAAAGGATGAACACAATAGACTCTGAACAGCTTCTTATTGGGGTAACAAGTAAAATACTAGCACGAGAGCTATTAATGGGGCCCTTGGTTAGTACTTCAGATACATAATCTCCTGAGATTCCACAAAACCCAGTGAGGCAAGTTCTATGATGGTTAGCTCTGTTTCATTTCACAAAGGAGAGCAGCTCTATGTGAGGGGATTAAGGGGCTAAGCAAATTTCCTGAGAAGGCTGTAGTGACTTACTGCTTTGGGTTAATTGAAACTACCTCAAAATATCAAGTTCAAATTTAAATCTTTCCAAGAGAAGAAACCTTTTTATCGTTTATCAAAATTGTGAAGAAACAGCAGATTAGAAACTGTTTGTGTTCTGTTGTATGTATTTTAAAGTGACTTCTTTACCAAGGAGCAGAGTGAGAAGTCTGTTTGGAGTAAGTTAGATTGTTACAATGACGATTGTCATCATAATGATAGTAGTTGGTAATATCAGCTTGAAAGTTTTCAAAGTACCATTTATTTGGTTCCTACTACATAAAAGACATTGTGCTAAATACTTTATATTTTCTATCAATATCATGGATAAAGGAGTAAATTTAATGATTAGTATGTTGAGAGGTTGTTGAAATGAACCTACTTTACGATGATATGTCCTCTGAATTTAAAAATAATCAATTGAGAAGTAACAAAACAGGTTTTCCTCCAATGAGCTTTACTCAGTATAAATACACTGTTGCTGCTGGCTTGTGTCCACTATAAAGACATTTCACTAATGAATATTTATTTCACTGCAACAAACAATAACGCATTAAGTGCTGTCTAAATGCTATCATGGGCATTTCTTCCTTATTCTATCCTCAGACATGTATCCATGTATTCTTTCTCTAACTTACAGGTATTTATTTTGTTTCAAAGCTTCAAAACGTGATGTCTGAACATTCTATTAATATTTATTTCCTTCTGATTCTGGCATGTTAAAATTTCTCCGTCATATACATAAACTAGAATATTGTAGAATATTGTGCTGAAAAGACCAACAATTGGCAATAAAACTTCTCAATTATTTTTTGAAATAATGATTTTGACCAGTAAATAAAACTCAGGAAAGAAACTCAGGGAAAACCATATATATACATATATGTGTGTGTGTGTGTGTGTGTGTGTGTGTGTGTGTGTACACATATATGTTTATAACAGTAGGCTACCTCTTTTTAGGAATATAAATCTGACAGTTTTATGCTACAATATGAACAACAGAGCAGTGAGATATTAATTTTAATAAGCAAATATCTTACATTTAAAGGCCCTTCTTGCATGTCACTATACAAGAAGATTTATTTTAACACTGTGGTAGACGGCATAACGGCCCCACATCTGTGCACATCCTAATCCCTGAAACATGAGATTATGTTATGATGATACAAGGCAAGAAGGAATTAACCTTTTCACTGCGCTAATTGATTTCAACTTTGTTCTCCAAAATCTGTCAAAAGCCCACAGAAAATAATTACAGTGTTTATATTTTAAGTAAATACAGTTAAGAAGCTACATTTTATTAAAATAAATGATTACTTTAAAGTATAAAAATGTCCTATTGTTATTCGTTCTTGAAAACCACAAAAAACATAGAAAAATGTACATCTGCTTTCCTAAACTTCCTTTCTGTAACACTGAGCTTGTGAGGTCAAGTTGAACACTACTGCAGTCAGGGGCATGGAAATATCATATGACTACAGACGAACTAGATGAACGTGGCAGCAAAAATGTTAAGGTAGCAGATGGAATTAAGCTTGCCAGTCTGATGACCTTAAAATGAAGAGATTATCTTGGACTCCCTGGGTAGGCCTTTGTAAGCACCAGTCCTTCAATAGAGAAGCAGGAGAAAAACCAAATGGAAGATGAAAGAAAGATGGAGAAAAGGGCCAGGAGCTGAAGAAGGTGTGTGGCCTCTCGAAGCAGGAAAAGGCAAAAAAACGGATTCTCCCTAGAGCTTCCAGGGAAAGCACATCCCTGCCCAGGGAGACCATAATGAACTGTATTGTCTTAAGCCACAAAATTTGTGGCGATTTGTTATAGCATCAACAGGAAACAAACACAGACATGGCGGACGGTTACTAACTCTCCATCTGAGAAGCCTCATTCGTCTCCTGCTCCAGGATGGCTCCTCCGACCATCATTTTGTGATGGAGTCTGCCTTCGCCCTCCCTGAGTACAATGCCTTACACAGCCCAGTAACTTCCCTTTCACTTTCCTGTAACCTACGCTAGACCACAGGTTCTGTGAACGTGGGGACCATGTCCTTCATCTCGGCCTGAAGAGCTCATTTCTAACCTTTTATCCAAAACTCAGCAGCAGCAAAAAAATGTAGCTAGTCCTGGGAACTCAGCACATATTTATCCAATCAAAGAGCAATTCTGAGCACACTGTGCTCCCACCTTGGAAACCAATGACAAAAGTATTGTAAAGTGTTACAAGTGTTATAAAATGACTTGTCAAATGAATCAGGCCACAGCTCAGATACAAGGTCACACACAATAGGTCTGTGTTGTAACCAACTGCGTGAATGTGGATGTTACACCAGCTACTAACCAACTCATTCACAAGGAAACAGTAGCATTTGAATTGCAGTTAAAAAGTCTGAACCACACAAAATTTGAGTCATGGCTAGCCTTAGAAAAGAAATATTTGAAATAAATAAATATCTTTGGAAGTTTCCAGGTTTTATTTTTCCCTCTTCGTTTTATCCTCTGATACTTATCTCTTTTCCCTGTCAATAGTTTTCCTTACACTATTCAATAAAAGTCATTCGCTTTCAATGTGAATTTAAGAAAATGGGTACAATATTTGCATCTCAAGCATTTCGCTCAGTTTGGCACACAATTTTGCCTCCTGCTATAGTATTTCAGGTATCGGCAAATATCTGGTAAGGATGATGTGTGGATGCAGGTCCTTTCTCTGCCTCAACTCCAACCCTAAAACTGTAACATAAATTGAGGGGGGGAACCTAGAGACTGATTCTAAGGCCATTTTAATCCTGAGGGCTTTTCTATTACAGGAAACAGAAACAAAATTCCAACTATGTGTGTTAAAAGCATCAGTGAAGAAAATAAAACTTTTAGGCCCTCAGAAGGAAATATAGTATCACTATGGCCTTGGGTAGGTGCCGAAGTAGCCATTTGAAGTAGTGATTCAATTATTTTCCCATAGAAATGACAAGATTGATTGTATCTGTCCTCCAGTGACCTACTTCTAGGTTTCTGTCGCGTCCCGTCCTGCACGACATGAGCAGTGGGAGAGCAAGAGGGGGCAGCGAAGGGTTAAGAAATAAAAGAAACAGCAGTCAAGAGTTAAATGAGTGTGGGGCCAAGGGTCTCCAGCCTCAAATCGGCTTTTATTTCTCCACCTACCCGGAAGTAGCATTGTTCTCTCCACAGTCTGTGAGTCTCATTCCTGAGAACTTGCTCAAGCCAGATTACCCATGCCTGCAAGCTGCTATTACCGAGAGTCCGCCTGCAGTGATAAGACAGATACTCTGCCTTCACACACCCTATACGCAGCAAAGGACCCCAGGAAGATAAGATTATTGTGCTGAGGACAGATACTATCACACCATCAGGTCACTTCCCAAGCAGGTTGAGGGAAGGAATGTAGCCACAGAGGTAGAAAGCCTCCAGTCTTTTTGGGGGGCGAGTGAGGGCTCATGCCCACCTCTGTGAGCCCCAAGATTTCTCCTAATAGCCTCCACACGACCATGCCTGTCTTAGGTTGTTCCTCCCATGAGGAATCTTACCCGTCATTGACTAACCAGCCATCCTTTGGAGCCAAACAGGGAGACACAAGGTGTATGAACAGTGTCCTCAAAAGGGTCAGTTTAGGGTTAAGTGTGTGTGTGTGTGTGGGGGGGTGCAGAGGGCTGCACAGCTGTGCGGCAACAGGTTTCTACTCCTGGATTTCTCTGTATTCCTTCAGCTTCTTTGCCTCTTTCTCTGGGTAGTACACACTGTCTTATTTGCTGTAGTTTTAAGATTTAATATGTCTAAAAGTCCTTAAAAATAAGATTTGTGTTGAGTTCTGCTAAAATAAGGTTCCCACATTGCTCTTCTTCAAATTATTGTGCCTGTTCTTCACTCTTTTCTCCTTCAGCTGTATTGTAGGATCCCTTTGTGCTCCTAATCTGTTGGGATCTTTACTAGAATTGCAGTGCATTTTTTGGTAAGAAATGACATCGTTATCATCCAGGGTTTCCTATCTATGAAAGTAGAATGTCTTGTTATTTACTTAGGTCTTCCTAGATATCTTTCATTAAAGCGTTCTGTTAGGTTCATAATTAAAATATCCTTTTGACTCATTCCACTCAAATGGGAGTATATTTTTCTCACTCAAGCGAGAGCTTCAACTTGCGGCTGGCTTTATTTTTATTTTTATTTTTTTGCTTACTAATGATTTTACTTCTCCATATATATAAAATATTTACTTTATTTTTATTTTATTTTTTTTTGCTTACTAATGTTTTTACTTCAGAGAGAGAGAGAGAGAGAGAGAGAGAGAGAGAGAGAGAGAGAGAATGTATACACATTTTAAGAAAGGAAAAAACTGTTAAAATTGTAATACTCAATATATACCGATAACAAAAGATGAATACAAGTCATGTATATACATTTTTTTGGCATGCCCGGTATATATACACCAATATTTTGTCACCCAAAAGTTCCTTTTAAGTTCTAATTTTAAGCTGGTCATTAAGAGACAAAAGACTCAGAGAGAGCCTTTGACCCTTCCCCCTTCCTGCCTAAGAAATTGAGATGGAAGAACTTGCTTTAGCTGTTTGAATTTGGTTTGGTGAGCAGGAGGGACCTAAGCAGGGGTCTGTTCCCTGGATTGCCAGTGTCCCATTGTTTCTGGGTGGCCCAGCAGGAATTGTTTGCCACATGTTTCCCTTTGAAATCCCAGGTCCCTGCCCCCCTTCCCCTTTGTCCAAAATGGCAAAATCTCAGGGGCTTGATAAATACTCTGGTGAACAGCAGTTTTGCAGCTTATTTTATACATTAGAATCAAAGAAGGAAGTATAAGGAGGATTATGTGAAATTAATCTACCATTGCTGGTAGATTAAGGGAGCAGGAGAAAGCAAAGTGGTGGTGTGGGTGGGGAATCTCTAGGACTGGATAAAAAGTAAAATGGAGAGACACAGAGTTCTTTGACACTGGTGGATATGGGATAGTGAGTAATTAACATTTACAGCACATAGAGATGGTATGCAGGGAACAAGGTAACAGTGAGGGGGTTCTGTGGTTGTGCCCTGAGGGGCCCAGGAAAAGGGATTACTCTGACATTCCAAGGTCATGTTATCTTAGATGCAAAAAGACCAACAGACAGGCTCACTTAAGGTAACTGATTCACCTTTGTCAAGGAAGCTACTGGCCCAAGGATGCGACTACCTGCCATGACCAGCTTTTAGTGAGAATTTTTATGGTTACTATTTGGCCTCTGAGTTTGTAGGGCCCACCAAGCTGGTCTCCTCTGAGCTTGTCAGGTTGAGTATGTGGCCCCAATTTTGTCCACAAATTTCTGGTGAAAGAGTACATGCATTTAAAATTTGTATAAAAATGTCACATCTTTGTATAAATAAATACCACGAACTGGGTAGCTTAGAATAGCAGAATTTACTATATCATAGCTGTAGAGGCCGGAAGTCTGAGATCGAGGTGTTGGCAGATGGGTCCGTTCTGAGGCTCTGGGGAACAATTGTGGC